>NW_022145610.1:5391108-5877193 GCF_000002235.5 Strongylocentrotus purpuratus
AGTTTTTAAATTATATTTTCATAGTTTAAATAGGATTTGAATCTCATGGTAAGATACACAAATGAATAAAAAGATTGTGAGCAAATATCTTAATTTACACTAGCAAGTTTGACTTTTTTGGTTATAAATATGAAATCAAATAATAAATATATCAACACTAATGCCCGACGTATCTAGATTTTCTAAACCAGTCGGCATGATATCAATGCTCTTTCTCTCTCTTGGCAAGCTAAGCTCTGAAATCTAGACTATTATTATCATATAAAAAAGAAACTTCATATAATAAGAGTTATTCAAACAGCATATACAATATTTGAGCCTTCAAATATCACAATCTAAATTTTCACTTTTATAGTATTCACCATCACTAAGCACCTAAATGCTTGAAAATAGAACTGCTGTTTGCATATATACTATATAAAAAAGGACCTTACGGGGGGGGGGGGGGGGGGTCGTATGGTTTTAAGGGATCTCAAACAACATCAAGTTTACTCTAACAAAAGTACAGAGATAATAAAATCAGTAGAATAAACAAGTCATTCAGAATGCAATTGACACAACTATTCTGACAGCCAACAAGAATTAAGCTGACTATTGCTAAGGTTATATTGAAAAATTCAAATAACAAATCTCAAACCCTAAACTAACTAGTATTGATAAATTTCTTTTCCTCTCACTTTTGAACTGTTAGGTACATTTCCAAAAAGCACCTTTGATTGGAGTGTCTAGATTTTGTGTAGTAATCACACAAAAGCAGGGTAAAATGCAGAGATATTCCTGCTTTGAACAGTCATACATCAAGCCTTAATGGTACTGTATCACTTGATTTCAAATCAACTTGGTAATCATTAGCTGATCTAAACCATGATGATCCCAAAGCATTTGATTAATATATTGATAGAGCCTTGTGATCCATTCCACTTCATAGTTAGATGGATATGCCCTTACTCTCAAAGGTACAGGTGTTGTGGTCGAATCAATAAGTCATTGGACTGTGGATCACAGAGACTGCGATTCGAGTCCCGCCATGGCACTAATGTCCTTTGGCAAGACATTAATCTACATTTGCCACTCTCCACCCAGGTGTTAAATGGGTACCGGTAGGAAGGAATTCCTTGAATGCTGTGAGCGCTGAAATCGGCTGCCAAGCAGAGCCGGGGTAATAGTTGGAGCGCCTTGAGCACCATGCATGGTGGATATGTGCGCTATATGAATATCCAATATTATATTATTATTATTATTATACCACCAGATTTTATCAAATCCATTATTCAGTTATTGGTATTAAAGGGAGATGGTCGTCACTGGCAAGCTTTCTTCTCTCAGTGAACTTCACACATGTTTGAGTGATGTTATTTGTATTATTTGCACAATATCATATTACTGTAAAACCAGGATTTTATCACCCATCTGGTAGCAAGAAACTTATGCATCAGGCTCAAGACCACTTGTACAAACTCACTGTGAATGTTTGTTTGACAGTATGCAAAGCATTAAAGCTATAGCATCTTATTAACAACAATTAGCACTACTACTTAAGCATTTGTACACAATGCTCACAGATCTGTGCAGTATTTGACATGACCTTACATAGACTGACTGACCTGTGCAGTAAGTATTTGACATGACCTTACATAGACTGACTGACCTGTGCAGTATTTGACTGTGGTACGATAGTTTTACTGTTATATAAACTGTTGCTATGAAAGTCACAATTTTTGTCTTCTTTAGAATACATTACATGATGTGAAGTAGACTGTTCTTATCAATTTTTAATATTCGGTGCAATGTGAAACCCATCAAAGTGAGCAAGTGGAACAATTTGTGTACAAACTACCAAAATAATAGCTCTAAAAATGTCTGCATACATTTTGAGATATCCATGATCACATATCTGCTCCGATGAATGTAAATTATATACTAAAAAGCAATGCATGTATAAATGATTTTCAGAGCAGTTTGCCAAGATCTTTAAATTACTTCTACAATTTTTTTCCATTATTTAAGATACCCAGGTTATCATACCAGTAATATATGAGTTTGTCCGAGGTGAAATCTTTGACGAACGGAATGTAGATTATCATAGTGCATGATGGGTAGGAATAGAAGATGTAGTTGCAAGGTCAAAGGTCATCATAAATATCTGACTACAGAAGCACAAGAATAATCAAGATTGTAATAATAGATAATGATCAATTCAACAATGCACTCAACAATTTTTGTTTCACAATTCTGCTAGAATAACAAAGGAAAGACAACCACACATCTTCACATTTGTGAAACTAGCATAAAAACGTGATTGTGCCACATTCCTGTTTGATTCTACACACCACAAAAGGGCAAGATGCTATGTCATTTCAAATTTATGAAACTATCCAAAACTGTTGCTTGACATTTGTGCTAAAATCTGTATACAGTACAATAGCAAGACGACACAAATTGTTGAATAAAATTTCTGCTATACTTTGTATGCAGTATCGGGTATAAGAACAAGATTTTACTCAATTTTGTGAAAACATCATATCACAAAAAAATGCTCTTTGACAGTTCTGCCAACATCTGTATACAGAAGAAAAGCATGAAACAACACTCAAACTTTGTCATACTCTTATTATATGCCCAAATTAGTGGAATCAAATTTGTCAAAAATCAATGTCCAAATGTGAGACACATTAAAATGGGTGTATTTTTGATTATCTCTATCTACAACAAAGATACAGAGATAAGGGACAATGAAATCCTATTGTCATAAAAGGGCTTTTGGTTTTTTTTTCAAGTAACTGCCAGGCTATTTAGGACCATGAATGATTGATTCATTTAGGGTTAGATTTTCGCCTACTTCATCTGATCAATCCTGCCATAAACTCTTCATTAAAATCAAATTGATAATCTTAATATTATGTCCTCTTCTTTTTTATTTTATTCCCCCCATTCACTTAAAAGTAAGCTCCAACTTTAGATATCTAAAGCTCATTATTGAATGGATTATAAGAGTAATTTGCACCTTTCTCAAAATTCAACAACTCAAATACGATAATGTATTTGATACTATCTTATCTTCCTTTCAAATTCTTTCAACAAGAAACCTTGGTAAAGAGAGTCAATAGAATTTGAGATCGCTACGCTGCCCATGTCTGCTTTCAAGATACAGGAGTTTCAAACTCTCTTGTAAAGGAACACTGGTAGGAAGAAGCCTTAGATTCTACAAATCCAACACTGCCCACACATGTTCCAGAATGGTTAGCTCTACAAGTATACAGTATAACTGCTGATAGTTTGTAATCTGATTTTTTAATCTCTTGCCGGGTCAGACAGCAACAAGACATTCTAATGTTGACTGGTCGTCAGACAACGTTGTTTCAAGGCCTGTAGCGCCCTCATGAGTCTCTGATTAGCCAGGTCTAAGGATTGGATGCGAATTTCTTGGGCGTCGATGATCTTCTGTTTGGCTTTGACTGCACCCCTCATCTCCACTTGCTCCGCCCGCAGCTCTTCTTCTACGCACATCAACCTACAGAGGGCAGCAAGCAGAAATATTGTAAGAAAAAACATGCCACAACTTGACAAAATAATACATTGAGTGGTGATCAAATTTTACTTTTTAGTCAATATTTTCATCATCAATAAACAAGCATTTAGTTTGTAGTTTTTATGTCTGCAGAAATGGTTTGAGATATTTCACACAATGAATGTATTTTTTCATTTTTCATTTACTATGATAGGAATTATGGATGTACATAATAAATAAACAAATAAACAAATGAAATTTCTATTCATGCATTAACCTCTTTCAAGTTCTATCTACCGGGTATATATTTATAGCTGGTTCTTTATCTAAAATGATAATTATATTTATATAGTTTATAACTGTACATGGTTGTTTATATAAATTGTGAATATGATTTATGATATAATTCTATATACCGTAAGTTTAAATCATGCTTTTCGTTTCAGTACAACTATTGTTTTTTAATCATCTAACTAGCTTTCATTGCCTATTATAGTTATGTGATGTCCGCTGTTACTTGCAATGATTGACTAACAAGTGATACACAGGAAAGGAACACAAGATCTATTATAAAGCATGTTGGCATAGAAACACTGCAAACAATGTTGAATTTCATTCTTACATCTAGCTAATTATTACACACAGAGATGCTGCATTTTAAGTATTGAACAGTTTGTCTGTTTGGGGCCAGAAGGTCATTAGCTCATATATACTGTAACACAGAGGTAATGACCTTCTGGCCCTCAACAGACGATTTGAAAGCACACATAGTTTGTTAAAGCCATGCATGTATTGTTGAGGTTTGAAGCATATATGCTGCAAAGAGAGATGGTTATTTGATACTCATCATACATGCAAACTAGCAATATTAATTAGATATGTTAAGAACCAGAAAGGCATTACATCTGTAATGAAATATATGAAGTTAATGTCCTTCTAGTTCTGAACAGACAGGTATTCTGCCTCTTATCATGCACTCTCAAGAGATTCTTCTCACTTGAATACTACATGTGGACTAGCAATGTGTAAGGTGCCCCGCAAGAAGGCCTTTATTGCCATTGACAATACATTGCTCTTACGACCTTCTTGCTGGCAGCCCATGACTCACAGTACTCTAATGATACCCTATACCCTATACTCCATCCATACTCCCCATCACGCCATACTCCCCACCACTTTCAACTCACACCACTGCATTTGTGCTTAAAGGGACATTACAATGCAAGCTATAAAAGTGAAAATAGAACTTAAGTGTGATGGCTACTTTTGGGTTAAAATATTGCTTTAAACATAAACTTACTTCAGGCAATGAAAATAGAATTGTAATTTGAGAGAAATTGTCATACACTGATTTTGAGTTGTCTATTTTGAAGAAGATGGGCTGTTTAGACCAGCAAAATTGGATGTCTGCAAAGAGCCACAAGCTCATATCATATTAGCAACTTCTGACTCTCAACAAGAGGAGAAGTCAACAAGAACCTGCTGGAAATCACATTCACTCAAAAACATTACTCATATCTTAAAATGAGAGTTTTCGTTTCATAAAGGAAAAAAGGTGTACTTATTAAGTCATGAAAGTAAAAAGCAAGCTGAATGATAGCGTTAGGATAAAAACACTGTGCCAAAATGTTAACACTTTGATTTCTGTGGAAGCTGTTGTAGCAATTCTTCTCTAAATTGGCACCATCACAGACGGAGCACAATATCTTCTATTTCAAAAGAAGTGTTTGATTCATCACCTGCTCACGATCTCATCCTAAACCCTAAACCAATTTTGAAGCGAGAGACTTGAATTATAACTCAATCATTTCAGAATGTTTTGTGCATTATGAAAGGGAATTATCTTACACATACATTGATAATGTAGGCATTGTCATCAAGACGTTTCTGCATTCTTAATCACCAAATCCACAAATTCTCCTCAAGGCTTTAACCTTTATATATTACCAAACATGTATTCTATTCCTGCAGACTTAATGGATTCAATTGACTATCTTCTTTTTACTTTAATATACTTGCTTAGAATGAATCGTTATTCATGATTCAATACAAAATTATCAAATGAAATTGTTGATTTCATGATTCATGAAAAACTTGTCTATGGGTACATCGATTTAAATAGTAAAAAAATGTTTGAAATTTTTTCACAATTATACTGCTTTGAAAAGAATTTAATTAATGTCCAATACCATGTATGAAGAAGAAATTTGTTATAAATCATAAAAAGAGTGATAAGATTAAAATTACATAAATATATGAACCTACAGATGGATACCTATGAACTTATTTTCCCAAACACCTTTCCCTGCATACCATGGTATAAAATGTGTTAGATGGACAAATTGGTGTAGGAACAAGGAAGGTATGAATTTGTTGGGGGAAAAAAGAAACCTTCTCCACCACATGATTCAAATAAATTTGAATATTAAAAAAAAAAAAAAACACAGAATGGGAGATTGATGATGACTGTATCTGTCTGAGCTACATAAACATGTAGTATGTTATTACAAGAAATGCCAAGAGACAAAGAATGTTCATCAAATACATCATGATTGGAGTATGATTATTCAGAACACATCTCTGCATAGTTCATCAAACTTAAAGGTAATACAAAGTTTTGGTAAATTTTGAAAATTGGGTGGATAGTGATTCTTTACAATTTTGATATATTTGGATGCCCTTGTGGATGTATTAGAAGCACTAGAAAATTTAGCCCCTAAAACACTTCTGCTTTCAAGAAAAATTGAATATAAATATTTACTGGTGCTCCCGGTAAATTTTGATAAATTTCAAATAGCGCCTATGGCCGTACAATCGTAGCTGCGACCATGAAAATCTCAGAATATGTAGTTGGGATATATAATTTCCAAACGGGAATAGCTAATTGGTCGATTTTAGTCAAGAAACATTGTTTCATAGCTAAATTAATATTTAGACCTTGAGAGGGAGCTATACAACATAAAGAGTTTATTATTTATTAATTTCATAACTTAAGACTCGATTTCAACCGCGACAACGATCAATGTATATTGTAGGAACGCATATGCTTCAAATATGTTAATTTGAACCAAATTCATGACCCCATACCAAAACTTTGTAATACCTTTAAAGTAGAGGTTTATCGATTTAAAGATTGATGGAATTTATATCATTGCATAAGGGAAGGATAGATCAAACAAGTTTATCAAAATTCCCTGCTTGGAAACATTTGAAGTAACGATTATTATCAACCTACGCAGTTGACCAAAAACTTGATTGTCATGCATCTGCGAGCTTCCTGGTCTTTAGAGATAAGTTATTGGCTCATTTTGGCTGTACTTGTAATATCTAATGAATGTGTACTTAACATATTTATCTGTATCTGGCTTTGATTTATAACATGCTGCAAAAGCTAAACTTTAGGTTAGGAAGAACTAGAACAAACAGATCAGTATGAATTATGGGATCAGGGTTGAATTATCAATGAAAAGTATTACGAACTACATAGTTAATGATGCAGGGAGATTTCTCATTTCTGATTGATGATTGGTCGATTTAGGAGGCAAGCTTTTTTTGTTAAACCAAGTATTCCATGTACATGCTATCAGGGAGTACACACTGATTGAGTGTAGAAAACGTATGATTGTTTAGAAGGAGGTACAAGATTGTTCACATGGTTTTCTTGATGAGAAGATATGAGAAATACAAAGTGAGAAAGAGGGACAGAGGGGAATATGTAGTGAGCTAGAGAGAGAGAGCTAGCTACATAGGAGGGTAGGAGAGACACATGAATACATCAAGAGATTGATAGACACATAGAGGATGTGGAAAAAGAAATCAACTTAATCAAGTTACATAACTAATCATACAGAGAGAAAATCTTCAAAGGATAGAAAGTTCAAATGGAGGAAAAGGAGAGTAATTGAAATACAAACTATTAGGATTAGGAATTAGGAAAAGTCAAAATGCAGTGCAATTAAATCACTAAAAGTCCAAATTGTCATTTATGTAATTATTTTCTGCTTCTGGAAGTAAGAATTGCAATTTTGAATAAGTTGGAATGTTTTCTTTCCTTTTTGGGGTTTGTTTACAGGACGGAAAGATTAGGCATGTTTAGGGGTGTATTTTGTGGTGCAAGCAGGGCCTGGGTGTGTCAGAGCATGCTGGTACCAGGGGTACATGATAGGGGTGAATGAAAGGGTGTGTGTCTGTGATCGGTGGTGGGGTGGGGTGGGGGAGGGGGTATCATACCATGTTGCGGTAGTGGAGGGAACATGAATGTAAAACAGGGTATGTACATACAAGAAGGTAAAAAATGTGAATATTTAGAGACAGAAAGAATTTTCTGTCTTGCAATTAGATAAGGAATAATTATTTTTAAACTACAAATCTACCACCATTAAAACAAACTTTCAAATGTCTCATATCTATCAGTTTTACTTGATAATGGCTAAATAATTGAAAATATTAAAAATGTTACAAAATGGCTATAAAAGATCCCACTCAGTAGGAAAAAAAATGAAATTAAAATTTTCTGTACAATTACACGTCTTCTGCGAATGGGAAAGTTGTTTGACAATATATCAGAGAGACAATATCAATTCACATCAGTATAGTAATTTCCAACTTTAAATCCCTTTTTGATAAAAACTTAACCAATCATTTATTTTTCTTCATTTTCTACTTTCCTTCAGCATACTCTTTTTCGCTTTAGCGTACCCTAATTTCTATTAAATGACGATGAATTGACTGGTTTGAATGTCAAATGATCAAATATGTCAATGATTATTTTATTCCTCACGATCACAATAAACACTGAATATGAATATAATGGTGATTTCAGATTCAGAGAGTTAGCCAACAGACTTCAAAACTTGAAAGAAAGAATGATACTGACATTGTTATGGCATTCCAAAGGTAATAAGAGTATTATTAGAGCCTCATTCAAGTGAAATGGTTATAATGAGTAAATAGGAGGTATTTATTTCCCCAAGATGCAAAATTGTTACCAACCAGAATTCCCCCTCGGTCTTTTCATCATCTACAACTTGACATACGGAGGAGCGCAACTCAACCCTGAATGAGACAACACAGCACCAAAAATAATCATCATTGTAAGCATGACATTGGTAAGCTAGAAGGGCATCAAGTCACTGAATACTAACCCCAGCCCCAGTCACATCAATAACACCAAACACAATGGCCCCTGTTTCACAAAAATTTGAAATCACCGACCAGTTAGCTACTGAAATCGCTGCATCTGATTGGGCTGTGACCAAATATGATTTACAAATGTGACTTATATCATTGAAGAAGAAAAACCCAAAGTTAAGTGAAAAAGGGCCTAGACTGAAAACAGAATTAACCATGAATTGAACCGCTTAGATTCGGGATGGGGTAATTTTGGTGATGTGACTGAGGTTTGAAAATTGGCAAAAGGACTTTGGCCCTACTTGGTATCTGAGTACCAAAGTTAAAGGGGGAATCAATGGGGGATGGCATAGCAAAGAAGCAAGAAATCATAGAAAAATAAATCAAATTAACAGTATGACTAAGAAGAAATAAAAGCAAAGCTGGAAGTAGAGAAAGAAAATAAACATAAAACACAAAAGATAACAACATAAAGAGGGGGAAAAAGTTGAAGCTTGGCTGCAAAAATAATCAAAACGAGCTAAGCTAAAAATGAATGTCATTAAGGTACATAAGAATAACAAATGCAAATAAAAAGACTCTGGCAAAAAGTCAGAGCAAAAGAAAACAAAAGCATACAAGGGAACTAGATTTCTATTTTTAAAAAAGTATAAGGGGGGGGGGTACACATATAATATAATGCTGCTAGGGGTACATAAGTCAATAGGGGTGCAAGGGTCAAAAGCTAATACAGCATAAATAATACTAAGAAAGATGAAAAAAGGTTGCAATAGACCAGTTTCATCTTAGCAAATTGACTTTGAGACAAGCTGCTAATGAAAGGGAGGGAACGAGGGCAATCTGTTGGGTGGGGTAGGAAATGGAGGGGGGGGGGGGTGGGTGGTAGCTGTCCAAGGGAGGGGTTGCTAGAAGGACACTAACATCGAGAGAACCGGTCGTTATTATACCTTCGCTACAGTCGGTTCAAATATGTGAGAATGAGGTAGACGTGTGAGAGAGAAGGGAAGGGAGACACATGGCATATGGTTAGAAACTCTCAATGAAGCTAAAATGAGTGCAAGGTAAGTGTTATCATGGGCAAAGGGAAGACATTTGAAATCACAATCTAATGTACAGTGTATGGGTATTCTACAAAATCATTCCAATCTACTTCCAATTGATTACGAGATGGGAATGTGTCAAACATCATCTTTAATCTCTGACCTTACGATCCATTGTATGAAATCAACCAAATTAATGATTATATAATGCCTCGGCTCTAAGCCTTGTCTGAATTCATTTTTCTTATAACACACATCTTCTATTGAGAGTCAAAAGGCCTTAACTGCTATTCTCAATGCCCTTCTGTCTTTCAACAGACATACAATAACTGGGGAGGGAATAGCAAGATATTGAAGTTTCATTTAAAAGGAAATTAACAAAAATTGAGATCAAAACCACTACCATAGCTGTAGAAACTGATGTATCATATATGCATGTGTACATGGAATAGTCACCTTGTAACAGCTTACAAGATAGTATATAACCACTTGTTTCAGATCAACAAACCAGAATTGGTGACTAAGTGTCTATCATAAGAATATTTTTCACTTCCACACATAATCCCAACAAAACAATCTTGATTGCTCATCAGAGTAAGGAGAAAAAACACCCCCCTCATCAAACTAACTACCACTCCACACAAACCCTGTCCTAAACCATCTTCCATACTAGAAGAAAAAAATCAAACACAAAGATGAAGCAAAAGAGCAGTAGCTGTTTTCAACAAAATTCCTCTGTGCTGTAATATTATATTTCATTCCAACTGAAATCAAGAAATGAATGAAAAACAGTGTAAGGAAACATGAGAATGATGGAGTGATGATGTAAGGGTAAAGGGATATGAAATAGAAGGGGGAAATGGAAAGAGTTATCAAGAGTGAGAATGAAAAACTTATAAGAAATAAAACTTTGACAAAAATAATTACCTGAACTTTGAATTGAAATTTGCAAAAGAAATAAGTCATATTATTTTGTAAGCATGAATAAAATAAGTAAGTTATGGCAATGATACTTTGTCATTTAATCCATTTGATGAACTTTGAATTGAATTGCGATGATATTTTCTCAAACATTATTTGCTCAAAAACAAACAATAAAATCAATACAAAGTTTAAAATTTGTTAAGACAAATAAAACAATTTTGATTTGAAAAAGAAAAGAAAGATACAATCAGTAATGCCTTCTTCCTTTTAAAGAAAAATGATGGAATGTAATTTGAAACAAAAATAGATAAAAATAGTTATTTTACTAAAAAAAAAAAAGAGGTTAGAAGCATTCTTAATAATGATCCAATAGCTATATTCTCAATATCTAATCTCTAACTTTTAAATATTTGCATTCCAGAGATGCTATCAAAAACAAGGATAAAGATGAATAATGATATACAGAGAATGAGTGATGAAATGAAATGATGAGGTGAAGTGAGGTGATGGAGGCAAGCGAGTGATCGAAAGTTGAGAGAAAAGCAACGGTGACCATGACGATGACGACGCATACATACCGGCTAGCACAAGGGTGGGAGCTAGGCATTATATCTAGAGGTTGACCATTAGCTATTAATCGGAGGGAGAAGAAAAGGGAGCAAGTGGCGGAACATGAAGGTTGGAAGACAAGATGTAAGCATTTTACATACAATATAAGTGAGGGCCTACTACGTTAGGGGAGGGGGAATGGATGAGAATTTACAATAACATGGACAACTCCCATAGTCCTTGGATCTTTGTGAGGGAAAACTAAACGTCCTCACAACTTATTTCACATCTTAATATATCAAGGACGTACAGGGGTGTATGGTGAACATGAATATATCAGTTCACACATATCATAAAAAAGGGGTACGTAAAACCAACCATATCTATTTAGAAACACAATGATTAGTTTTGAAAGGAGTAAACAAACTTGATCATTATCAACACACAAAGCTACCATATAGTTATTTCACCTATTTAATTGATTGCAAACAAATTCACAGTTTTCAATTCTCAAAATTAAAGCCTAAAATCAGTCTCCTTCTGCGTTCTACAGGGGACAATTTTAGGCCCCTTTATTATCTAAATTTATATGATTTCTATATTGTTATTTTTTTTTTTTTTTTTAAAGAAAAAAAAAAATTTTTTACAATGAAAACACGGAAATCAGCGGAGCTACATTCCAGTTTCAAGAGTGACTGTGGACCACATGTTATTATTTTCATGAAAGGGCACAAAGTCTATTACCCGTATATAATCTCCCAGTCCATCTACCGTATTCCAAGATGACTATGCAGTATTTTGAACGGAAACAATTTGTAAGGTTATTCTTGACTGTCCTCGCCTGTTTGTCAAGCTCCCTTCCCACCGCTCTCTATTAATGATTATACTTCTTTGCAAACTATATAGGATATAGGCAGGTTGTCTTCCTAATGAAGTGTAACACAACCTTAATCTTTCACCTTAACATATCGGTCTGCTGAGAGCCAGAAGAGCTTTAACTCCTAACATTTGACAGAGGGTTAACATCCCTCTTGCTATCAGAGCACAGTATGTCTATTATTGCTTAAGGGTTTGTTTGTTGCAATTTCAAACCACATCTCTGGTGACATAAGAATTATATGAAGACTCTTTTGAAACCCTCTCAACTAAGCTATTTTTATAACACACCCCTCCCTCCAAAACAAATAACGGCATTTTGCCTGTAACAGTGATAAAGTTTCAGTCTTCAACATTTTCACCATTAAGCTGTAAAAGGATGCCAATATTAATCTAAAAATATCACACAAAATTCATCACAGATCTTTGTGATTATTCTGTAAAGAGGAAATTGAAATGAATTTTTTTTGAGGGAAAGTGCATGATAGGATAAGATGGAGCAGCCCCAGTTATACAGACAATCACAATTATCTGTCTTTGCTAGCACTATGAGAGTATAAGGGGGGTATCTCTGCTTTTTTTTTCTTACAAGATGGCCTCATTGCCCATGCAGCAAGGTTATTTATTTCACTTGGGAATAATAGCACCACTTTACTCATAATTTACAAATAATTACAAGAACAGATACACAGCATTTAGAAATTAATGTTAAAAATGGGAATTACAGTTCATTGTCACAGATCCTAGGAATAGATCTTTAACATAATTAGTGGTTAGCTTGCCCGACACCTATCCAGATTTGAAGATTAAGCATCAATGCTTTGGGGTGTTTGACCCCTGTTATTGAGAAGTAAGGATATTCAATGGCAGTACGAAGACGGATAAGACTACTCCTTGAATTTCATCAAAAAAGGGATCAGAAATTCACATACATAAAGTGGCAATTACATTTACTTAAGCCTAGTTTTTCACATAACTAGTACATTCACTTTCCCTGCAAAAAAAGGATAAGGTCTGAATTAAGCAAGCTATCTGCAGACTGTGGAATAAGCATTAGAATGACCTTTGACCTCTTACCTGCTAATGACATCTCTGATCTGCTGCTCTTTCTCCTGTTGCTGCACCTTGAGTTCTGTCTCTGTATCCTCGACCTTTAACCTCATCTCATGGAGGGCAGCCTCGGCCTTGACATCCTCTTCTTCAAGCTGTTTCTTGGTCTCAGCCAGCTGGGATGACATCCGCTCTAATTCATCCTTCAGGTAGCAGATCTCATTCTCATACTGAAAGTTACATACAAAATGATAGTTCTAACTTGAATGGTATGGATATTAGTGAGGACAGGTTTTGACACACAAGGTAATAGTACGGTAACCAGAAATATTGCAATGCGATTGTATCCCCCTGGCACTGGCAGTGATTTTTGTGTCATCCTTATGTTCGAAGGAGGGACAAATTTCCCCTCTCCCCTCCCTGAAACAAAAGGATGACGTACAGATGGCCACTAGTGGCTTGGACTATTGTCAAGACTAGAAGCAGCATCACCAAACACTAAAGATGTGTAGATTTTACTAAGACACACCTCCAAAACAAAATTTGAAACAAATCTCTTAAGAAATGTGGCAGGTGTGGGGCATAAAAGACACATGACCTTTGACCCTATAAAGGATGGAATAATGAGGGGTGGCAGCATCACCAAAAAGTAAAGATGTACTGTGATTACTGACGGGGCTACCCTGATTAAATAAAACAGAATAAAATAAATAAATAAATAAATCTTGTTTTATATTACATATTGTGATAATTTTTTGATATGTGTATTTCCCGTTATGTGAAATTATGAGGAAGGAAATAAAATATCATTTAAAACAAAAAAATAGAATGTACCATGTTACATCTCTAATATTCTCTACACAAAATTTGTCACCACCAAGAGTACAAAGCTTGCTTTACCTGTAGTTTCTCCTCTGCTGACTGGACCTCTTCATGAGATGGTGAGTCCTGGCTTCGTCTGGTCCAGACTGGATCCTCGCTAACGGATGCTTCCGAAGGAACAGGCCTATGATGGAGTACGGACTTGACTCTGCTAGGCCTGGTCTCATGAGGCATGGACGACTCCGTTATCGAGTAGTCTTGGATGATGGTGCAAGTGGATCCTTCATTCGTCTGCTTCGGTTTGGAACTGAGCTGGGTGATGATTTTCTGCCTTAGTGGAGGACTATTCTGCGGGGACAGTCCTGTGCTGTTATTTGCAGTCCGGTTGTGTGTCTGGCGGGGCGTGTCTAGTACTGGGAAAGTCCCTACTTTCTTAGCAACTTGGGATGGTGTTATGCGTATGTGCGCAATCTGATCATTTGATCTGTGCTGTGATACCAAGGGTAGAGTGACCTCAGAGTGTGATTTGTCTTGGGTCTGTACAATGTTCAGTCTGTTGCTACCTAAAGGAAACGTAGCAGAAGCCTGGTTACTGTAATTCTGTGACAATTGAGTCTTCGGATTTGGCATGTTTAGAGTGAACGGTGGCAAATCATTCTTCCTGCTGCTGCCAACTTTGAAATTGGCTTCCGACGTCTGCGTTGACTGGTTATTGCTGTTTGGATCAAACACTAGAGAGGTTTCATCCATTGTTTGAGGAATAAGATTCTTGAAAAAGTATTCTCTCTGAGCAAAGTTGTGTGCTTTGACAGCCTCAGTGGGTGACTTTGGCTGTAAACTGTCAATGTTACGGCAAGTGCTACCAATAGGCAGAGTCATTTTTGTATGGATGGAGCTGCTGCTGCTGTAGCTCTCTGGCAAGTGACTTTCCGTTGGCTGAAAGGTATCCCCGATCATCTCTGCATGTGATCGGGATGATGCTTTCGGGAGTGTGTGTGCTTCAATGCTGGCGTGCGCTATGTGCTTACCCTGTGAAATGTCTGCATGAAAGCTCTTGCCTTTCTTGGTGCGTCTTGGACGCGGGGGTGAAGCACCACTGCTGGAAGAGCTGTGTGACACATCTCCATCCCGGTTTGACAAGTCCGAATCGGCTCCATTACTTGGAGTACTGTTCACTGAACTCATGCTGTCTGTGCCTGCATCTTTCTGTCGCAGCGCCTTCAAGGATAGCTGGAAGGCAGGGTTAGAAAAAGACAACGGCAGCGTGCGCGTATTCTGTCCATTGTCACCATTCTTTGGTTTGCTTGTGTCGTTAGTACTGACAGTTGTACCTACATTTGTATTACTACATACAGTTTCTATATGCACTGTGTAGACTTGGCTCTTTTCTTTTGTCTCTTTTTGAGTTCTTCCATTCCCACTCTCTTCTACAATCTGCAAAGACTGCATCTGAGAACCACTTCGTGTTTGTTCGTCATCTACCTTCAAATCTCTGTTCACTTCGATCTCCGACTGCGTCACCACCATTTCGGGCTGTCTGCCGTTCCTTGCATTCATCACTCTGCTGTTCAGTTTGGAGATCAACGTTGCAGGGCCACTGTCATGCTGGATGAAGTCCACAAGGCTGTTGATGGTTGACGACTTTGTGATCGTCTTGTCCATGGCGACCTCGTACGGAGGCAGCATCTCAACGTCACCTGCCGTTGAGGGTTCCGCATCTTCAAATATCTTACTCAGATTCTTCTTAGCCTGTGTAGCAGCTGCTGATGATGTGGACGATGAGGAGGTGGTGCTGGTGGTGGTCGTTGATGTTGTACTGGTCACCGTGTTGTCAATCTCGACATGAGTTGACTGATAGGGGATGAACTTTTCAGGTTCACTGAGTTGGTCAGAAATCTTGGCCAAGATGCTTGGTAGAGGACTCAGCTCATCGTTGCTTGGCTGTCAAGAGAATCCAAACATAATAATTTGCTTTAAAAAAAAGAAACTTTTTCCTATCTTCTCATGCTATCAGCCACTTTATAAGGAATATATGTTACTCTTACGGTCTTACCTCATTAATAGAAACAGAACAAGGGAAACGCTCTCGGCGGTCTCGCCTGCATAACGCAATTCAATATGATAAACCAGAACGTCAATGACGAAGCGCTCATCCGCATCTTGCAACAACAAATATCGTAAATTTGATGTGGTACACTTCTGAACTGGTCAAAAAATAAAAATTTGATGCCCAGGAAGGGACATACCGGTAATTTCATTTCATTTGCATAAAGTACCATAAATAATTAATGGAGCAAAATCTCACAATTCTGTGTAGAAGTTTAGTGTTCCAAATTTAGCTCTACAAGATGAGGCAAACCAAATCAAAATCGGTCAAGAAATGAGGGAAAAGAAGCAATTTTTGTTATTTTTGGAATAAATTTGCATAAATTACCATAATTAATTAATAGAGAACAATTTCGAAATTCTGTGTAGAAGTTTAGTGAACCAAAGTTAGCTCTACGATATAAAGCAAACCAAATCAAAATCGGTCGAGAAATGAAGGAGAAGAAGCCTTTTTTGTGATTTCGAAGTCTAAGTTTGTTGACCTTAAATGACCTTTGACCTTAACTTAGTGACCTGAAATTCTACTCACATGATTGGGGAGACTTGATAACCCTATAGTCCAAGTTTCATTGACTAAGAACTTATACTTTCAAAATTATATCAAAAATTCAAAAACTTAACCTTAGGTTAAGTTTTTGATGATGATGCTACAACATAGTCCAAGTCTGTTGACCTGAAATGACCTTTGACCTTGACTTTGTGATCTGAAATTCTACTCACATGATTGGGGATACTTGATTACCCTATAATCAAAGTTTCATTGACTAAGACCTTATACTTTAAAAATTATATCAAAAATTCAAAAACCTAACCTTAGGTTAAGTTTTTGATGTTGACGCCGCCGCCGCCGCCGTCGCCGTCACCGGATAAGCGGCGCCTATGTCTCGCTTTTTGCTACGCAGGCGAGACAAAAATGAGATGGACAGGTCATGAAAGTTTGAGTAAAATCTTATTAAAATACAGGAAAATAATGAATTTGAAATTGTCTGCAGTGAAACACAAATTGACAGTAATATAATAGTATATATAGTAGTTCTTCATTCATCTATGGTCGAATTCTCACCTTTTTAATATTCTCCAGGGCCTCGCTCAGCAACGAATGGGTTAAGGCAAGCTCTCGACCTAGATCAATGTACCCACTGAACTTGACAGCATGGCTCTTATCTGTGGCACTCTGCAAGAAAAAAATATTTCATAATAATAATGATTTTGTGTTGAGTTGGAGGAGCTAGTTCACATCAGCGTAAAAGAGGAATGAATTCCATGAGAATTGCTTTTCAGAACAAACTATTTGATCACCTTTCATTTGTATGTCATAATGCCTTTACCGGCATAGCCACAAGAGTGACTGTTTCAGTTACTCCACAAAAATGACCCCCCCCCCCCCCCATTCCAATACAAAATCATGGGGAAATAAGGGAGGGGGAAGAAAGCCAAAGGGCAAAAAATGAAAAATTAATAATGTATAGCGATTAAACACATGATGATATAAAGTTCCTAAAGACTCCCCATGTGCTTCCAAAGAGCTTTGGAAATTATTACCCTAGCTTCAGCTCCGGCAGCCATTATTAACGCACAATGCATTTCAAGGTACCCATTTACCTCACATGGGTTGAGTGTGGCAAATGTATATTGAAGCTTATCTGCCATAGTTTACAGGAGGGATTAGACCGCCCTGCAAGGTCACTGGACAGGTGGTTATCTCATTAACTCAGCTCTCAGTTAACATAAGAAAAAGAGGATCATGGGGGACCAATGGTCACCGATTAGGCATCGTTTGTTATATAGAGGGAGCAAGTAGCTACAAGTAGTGCAGTGGGCCTTTAAAGGCTTGTTTAAGGACGTTAATGTTGTGGCAGGGCTTCGAACCTCGTACCTTGTGGTTCACAGTCCGGAGACTAATCCATTGGACCACAACACCTCTACATACACCTCTACATACACCTCTACATACACCCCTACTTACACGGAAATGCTGTCAATCGTGGACCAAGTTTAGTACTTGTGTGTGTGTGCGTAGGTAATCACCAGCAACCGCGGACCACTCCATAGAAAACTACATCAAACCGCGGACGTACCTCCTATGGGATGATCCAGGTAGCGAGCGCCTCTCCCGCGCAGTCAAAAGGGGGCGCTGTGACATTTCACGATACACATCTGACTGATCCAGTCGATGCTGCCTACACGCTGTGACATCTAATATTCAAACGCCCCCTACGTCGTAAATTTGATACGGCCGAACAGGTATCGCAACCGTGGACGGTCCCCCATTGCAGGTATGTCCGCGGTTTGAGGTAGTTTTCTATGGAGTGGTCCGCGGTTGCTGGCGTTTTCCTACGCACCCCTACATGTTCCTAAAGCCCTTCTGGCTCTCAACAGATCAAATGCTTTAATACAATGAAGAACTGGGTAAATATCATGCACTTACAACCTTCTGGCTCACACTTGACATGCTGATGTAGATAGGATTCCAGAAGGACATGGACATGATGAGAGAGTTTGGCAAGAGGAAGTCCTGGCAAACTTCAAGTTGACAAATTGGAAGATTAATCCCCACAGGAGTAGATGGAAACAAAATAATGTGCCTCACTTCCAGTTTGACCAGATTTAGACACTGGATGCTAAGACGCCGTCGGAAACAGTTACTTCTTAACGTTTTGATTCAAAACGAATCACATGAGATTTCTACTAGCAATGAGTACAAAGATCATATAAAGAGGAAATGTAGAAGAAGCCCAGTTATGCTTCATGGATTCCGAACTGTCATATCAGGATAAATCAGGAGAAATACACCACTTTATGCTCGATATTCCCTGATTGATGGGGGGGGGGGGATACTGGTTTATAAGAATTTGTTTAATATTCCTTGTTGTTTTTCAGATCCAAATATCTAATGCCTGACTAAACTAGAACCCCTTATGATCACAAAAATCAAAATGTGACTTGCAGTTCTGCAGCTCAAAATCTCTGCAAAAAAGTGTCGTAATTCAGAAGCAAGCTCTAAAATCCTTTCATCCGTACTGCAATTGGAAGCGCTTGCTCGTATAAGCTCTGAAAAGCCGAGGGCTGATCCTACGGCATGGATTGAACTTTTTTCTTCCTCCTCTCTCATCCGTGGATCAAGTTCTCTCCTGTCAGGGAAGAGTCTAAAATGATTGTTAAATTGGCAACTCGGAAGCTGACTTGAATCCCACAAAATCATGTGAGATACTAGGGCTTAATCTATAAATCCATAAGCGAAATTTAATATACAATCTACAGTATTTGTAAAGGTACTGCTGAGTTCTTAGCCAAGTTTGATGACGTAAGACTAGTGATGAGACCAAGTTCAAAATTTTTACTTTGTTTCTCTTTTGAAGAAATTGTTGCAACTCTTTTCCAATATGATTGAAGCTCTAATGTCAGGTATGCTTGATGCCTATTTTTGGGGTAATAACAACAAATGTTAAAACTTCAAAACGGTTCCATTTTCCTCTATTTAAGAAACTTTTGTGATTCTGTCCAAGATGCAAGAGGGTTCTTCACTTTGACAGTCAGGTGTGATACATGTACACAAATTGTTTTAAACAAAATATGATGAAAGCCCAACAAGTCAGGTCCCAACAGGGAGAAGAAGAAATATGAATTATTCACAATATATATGCAGCTCTGTTCAAATGCTATCAAGCTGATAGTGGCTTTCTATTGTCTGAATGATCAGGTCATTGTGTTTCACCTAGATCTCTTCCGAAGAAACTGCTATAATCCTGTCCAAGACATAAGAAATTCTTTCTCCTCGACAGTCAGATATGATACCTGCTTTTAATAGACAAATGACTTCAACACCAACTCAAAGAAAAACCAAATGCCTGAGTCATTCACGATCTCCCTGCTGCTCTGCTTAAATGCTTCCAAGTCAAGAGCGGCTTCAACTCTTCTGACTGATCAAGCCATCGAGTCTCAGCTACATGGAAATCTTGCTTGTTTAGCAGTAAGCATGTCACATCTTTTATCAGCTTTGTTCTGTATGTATTTTCAAGCGCTACAAGATCGGATTACGCCGCTTGGTGAAAGGAACGAAAGATTCTTTTTGACAACCTGACAGAAGATTTGGACCTCAACCAGCTAGAACTTAGAAGGTCACATTAGTTCTTTTACTCCTTTTCATTTTGTAACTCGATTGAGGTAACGAAATGAGAAAAGTGATTTAGTAGGCTATGACTCGTGACATGCGAGGGGGCACGTGTTTGACGTGCCTCCAACGACATCTATGAGTCAAGGCGTTAAAGTTAATAGACTTTACCAGACTGCATGGGTATCTGGAACATGGCACAGATTACAAGTCACCATGAGAGTCAAAAAAGCAATAATACTACATCTAATTAGCAGAGCTTAAATGCCCTTCTGGCTATCTGGACAATAACCATGTTTCTTTATATCAGTTTCATATCAAATCAAATAGAAATATGATATTATGGAAAAGAGTCCAAGGGCAACTTGTACATCAAGATCTTTTCAGTTCATCAAGGGGTATGAGAGAGAAAAATAATTGTCAACATTAAAAAAAAATATATATATATATATATATATATATATATATATATATATATATATATAAGGTATTATTATAAGATCCACAGTCAAACTCCTCAGGGGAAACTAGAAAAATCAGATATTTCCAACACTTCGTCTTAATATTTGTTTTTAATACACAATTGTCCAAAACAAGAGATAGATGAAGAGAAAGCAGTCTCTATAGATAAAACTATTTGCTACAGCAAGTTTGAAATGTAATGTGCACTAGCCTTTGCTCTCTATCTAATTACATCACGAATGTTCCTTCAAAAAGGATTGAAAGATTTTCTAAAGTCATCATAGCTGCTTGCTGTTTGTATGTCTAAGTATGACTACACAATTCAATCATTACCCATTTGAATGCGTAACATAGTTTTTTTTTTTTTTTTTTTTGGGGGGGGGGGGGGGTGAATTTTTATCTCTAAATCAGTTTGTTTGATTTTTAATCCATGATGGCTGTCTGCCATTCTGAGTATGACTTTATGCTTATGACATGAAGCTAGGTGACTCACACATCCAACAAGGTCTCTATCATGTGTGAGCTAGGCTTCCCCTTCCCTTTATATCAACACAAGTATTCCATGGCCTTGAAATAAATAACGACTAACTATATAACCAAGTTAAGACTTCCTAAGTCTCAGAAACCTGTTGACAACAGTGCCTATGTGAACTTTAAAGAAGAGGTATGACTGAAAAAGAAAGTGAAAATGAAGCATACGTCCATTTGGAGCTAGAAGGGGCAATAAGTCTAAACATTTTACACAGATCTTATGCCCTTCTGGCTCTAAAAAGACGACATATTCAAAGGGCAGATAGAAAGGAATTGTATCAAAGAAAAAGACGAGACGAGTACAGAGATAAGAAGGAAAATGAGAGACACCCAAAGAGATTAAACAGACAAATGTTGATGAGATAGATATCATTTAGAAATAACCAGGACCATATATGAGAAAACAGCTTTAAATCCCACCCACTATGTTTCATCTCTAAAATACATCAACACCCTAGATCATAGTTATCAGTCTTGGAACATGAGCACAATCCAATCGAGTAACAACTGTTGACATTCTTTGGCAACACAGTCAAATTTTCTAACATTTAAAAAATCTAATTAAGGACATGTTTTATGTAACCCATAACATCTCACTGCCAAAGAAGAATAAGGTGCTCTCAGGGGTTTCGGATGTCTCTTCAATCAATAAAAACATCACCTAGCTAACACTCACTCAGATACATCAAGTTCCCTTACAATGGCCCAAACAGCCGGATCATTAAAGAACAAGAACTATTACCACTATAGATGCATTAATTTTCTCTATATGTCTCAAATCTAAATGATTTCTTGACATTTCTTATTACAACAATGGAGCAAAAAAGAACAAAACCCTGACCTCAAAAGAAATTATGCTGGACTTCTCATATGTGCCCATTGTCATTCTAATCAACAACTAATGTAACTCACCGTGATAGATACATCAAGTTTGGCCTGGACCTCCCAAATCTGATAGATCTCTTCATAATCATGAAGTCTAAGACCACCATACTTAGACCAGGACCTCTTCATGTTGCACAAATGAAGACCAGCCAATCTCTACAGAACTGCTTGCATCAAACTCAAAGACAGCAACTAACGTCACTTTTCCTTTATTCCGCAGGACTAGTAAGACTAGTCACATTTACTTGGCAGGCAGGGGGCATCCTTTCAAAAGGAAGTTGTGAGAGAACATCACACGGCGGCGGAGAAAGAAGTCATCTCCCAACGATGATGACTGCTGAAGATTCCCAATGATAAATGTTGCGCTTGTTTGGTATTCCCTTGACACACCTGACTAATAATTCCTTGCATACCTAATCTAATTATGACCCACTTCCACACTGAAATCAAATATTTGACATTCCCCAGTGGAATTCACAAAACCTTGTAAAAATGCCAACAGTATCTGCAGGTGGCCTTACCTGCCTGAAAATGTCAGGTCATCTTTATAAATATTTTCTTTGTATGCCAAATTTTGGATGCGTGTCACATGTATAACAGAAGGGGGAAGAACTAATAAATCTCCAATTATTTCCCAATTATTGGCATCTAAAAAAGAATATCTATGATGGTGACAACCTTAGCTCAGCATGCCTTTAAAGTATCACTTAATATAGATTACCTGATGAGCCGGATTATGAGTTATAATGGCCTTAAATGAGAAGTCCGCCCTAATATTAAATTGGTTTTATACGTCAGCTACGTCAGTGTTGCTAATTAATTGATGTTAAATTGATGACAACTTCCAAATTTCATAACTGTCCTATTTTTAATCGGATATTGCTCAAACTTTCACTAATATTTTTCTCTCATTTTTCTGCTTTTATCAAAACCAAATTAATATCAGGGTGGATGGACTTCCCCTTTAAAACAACTGAACCTGGAACTCAAGAAACGTCCATTAATTGTTGAGGACAGGCATTTTTACACAGTCATTTTCTCCCCGGATTGCATAAATTCAGTGTTATGATACCCTCATTAAACAGCATAATAATTTTGCAAATCAGGACCATTCACAAAATTCATTAAAGATTCTCTTGTTTTCCAGCACATTTTTCTTGACTTCCTTGAAAATCTATGATTACCGGTACATGAAAATGATTGTCTGCTGTCTCTCTAGACTACGGTTATACAAACAATAGCCTTTTCTTTCCTTCTCATTAGCTAAAATAAATTGTGTTGACATGTTAACTAATTTCTTTCTGCAATAAGAATTAAAAGTTCTGTTCTTTGGAAGTAACAATCCCCCGCTAGCTCTCCAAGACAAACTCCTTTATCCTACATTTGCAATGAGGAAATGATTTTGAAATTTGTTATTTCTTTGCGTGACAGTCTAAACACATTCTTTTGCTATAGTTATCACAAGAGCCAGGGGGCTGTGCGATCCCACTCCCTGATAAGGTTGACGTCACTAGAGCACGTTTGAAGGCTTAGTGAATCATTCTTATTTGTTTTATGAAGTCTGAAAATAAATACAAACCACTTTCACTGAACTCATTGAATACAAGAAATGTGAAATGATTTTTTTTGGAGTGCAATATCTTTCAAAGCCTTAATTGAATGAGTGTCATGATTCAGATTTATTCAGCTGTCTGCAAGGCCTTGACACAGGATTAAATCTTAAGATTCTCAAGCAATAATCATTAATCTTTTAATCTATAAGGGGAATATATCTATACAAAGATATATCCAAATAAGGCAAGAATATATGAGATGACTAAAAATGTAATGTGTATAGATAAGGAAGGAAAAAGAAGATGATTAAAGGGGGGGGGGGGGGAGGGGGTGAAAGAATATTTGTAGAATTAAAAAAATAGAGGACATAGGATATAATGATGTAGAATGATGGACATACACTGTATCAATAATGTAGGATAGAAAGAGAGAGAGAGAGAGAGCGAGAGAGGGGGGAGCGGAGAGAGAGAGAGAGAGAGAGAGAGAGAGAGAGAGAGAGAGAGAAAGAGGAAGAGGTGTGTGTTTTGTGTGGCATTAAGATAATATAAAAAAACAGAGTTAGAGAGAGAGTGATCAAGACAACACAGAGAGTCCAAGATAAATACATAGAGAGAGAGAGAGAGACATAGAGAGAGAGAGAAAGAGAGAGAGAGAAATGGGGGATAAAGTGTCCAAAAAAATCATTTAACGATAATAAAGAGGGACAATTGGGATAAACAACAACACTCTAGCATATTGAAAGTCTATTATGAAACGGAATCCCAGACGGATAACGTCTACTGACCAACCCTTAGTGATCGACAGCTGACCAGAGAGCTAGGCTGACAAAGGATGATAGATATCTCTCAACTGTCCGCTGATGACCAAAGACAGACAAAGGGTTCTTGACGTTTCAAATAAGAGGTGACTGACACCATTAAGAAGAAAACTGTTGTTATAAAACAGTTGACTTGGTGTCTGTGATTGCGTAATTGTGGTAAAATTAATTAGGTTAAATTTCTTGGCACACTTCAAAATCATGGTTTAACCTTTAAGCTTCATCATCTTTCTATTATCCCTTTACAGCATCGCGCATTGTGTCACTAACAGGAAAAACTGTGGAGGTAGTGAAAAATAGAGCCTTAACAATGTCCAATCTTCTACAGTGTTATCACCAGAAGGTTTAAAACAGTCATTCAAACTGCATTTCGGGAAGAATGATCCAAACACCATTCTTCCAAATGAAACAAGTAAATTCTCATGAATATCCATGACAGAGGAAGAGTTGGCTTTTACTTTAAGGCCTAAAAAAAGATGTTGTATTGCCCTTTGCGACCGACCACAAAATCTTGAAATCTACAGTTGGCTTTTTTTTACCGTTTCTTAGAGAAAAAAATATCAAAGCATTAAAAACTGAGAGATATCAGCCCAAAGAGGGGGGAAAAAAGTTTGAAAAAGCAAAAAAAAAAGAAGATTTCTGACCGACCGACCGACCCATGTTTTGGCACCTAAAGGGCAATACAACATCCTTTTTTTTTTTTTACTATAATATTGATTGATTCAGAAATTCAAATAAGTTGGTAGAAGCATCAGTCACATGATAGTATGACAAACTGAATGAGTCTCACCAACATCTTTCTGGTTAGACAAACAATCAAGGGAAACTCATTTAAAATCTCAAATTCAGCATAAGTCTAAGTTTGTGGACATCGCATTGAAACACACTTTGTAAAGTTACCAGTGTTTCTATGAGAGGTCCCATTGAGCTTAGTGTAAAGACTTGTTCAGATATCATGCAGTAAAATCGCTGCAAAATTTAGAAGCCACAGCTTTTTACAGTGTAAATGAACGAGTACTGCGCCCAACGAGTTCACTGATCTCTGTGTTATAGATACAATAAACGTGTTGCATATTACAGTTTATGTCATCATTAAAAAAAAACAGCTGCAGTTTTTACGCATCATAGCAGAACAAAGCCTTATGCCTTATATCCCTATGGATGCAAAGGTTGTGGGTTCAATCCCCAACACAGCACTAATGTCCTTTGGCAAGGCATTAATCTGTATTTGCCACTCCATACCCAGGAGAGAAATGAGGACTTGGTAGAATGACGAGAGCCTCCGTGTTAGTAATTACCATATGCTATCACGGTGACCATATAATAGGAATACTCCCCAGAGAGTGGAGATGGTGCACATTGTGCATAAACAAATCTGATGACCGGGGTAATGATATCTGTAAAGCGCTTAGAGACGGAATTTTGTATTAAGCGCTATATATATATTCAGATTATAATTATTATCGTTTTTATCATTTTTATTTGTGAGACTTGCCCCTGGCTATTCAGACTTGGTAAGCTGAAATGAAAATCATTAAATTATTTCATGTCAGTAGATGTCATCACAAAAGCCAAGCCACACAAATCTTGAAAGGACAAAACTGAGAAAAAGATTTAAGAAAGACGATAAAAGATGATCTTACCGATATTTCTTGAAGAAAGACCTTCATGTTACCCCACTCTCGTTCTAAGAACTCGTTCATGAATTTCATGTAGTTCTCCTTCGTTCCAAACCTTCAAATGGAAAACACAGTAGAAACAGTTAGCACAATCAACTACAAGCATATCCTAAAAATTGTGTGTTTCTACCTGCATGTTATGTTTATACATACTAGACAGAAAATGTTTGCAATCACAACAGAAATTTTACTTTGCACTGAAAGTGGCTGCTAATAAATATCTGTGACTTTATATTGATAAAAAAAGGTATTTTGTTTTAAGCTTTAAACATGATAAACTTCCAGAATATTAAATTCATAAGTGAAAGACTACCGGTACAAGATGATAAACTGATAGGCAATATCTAAAAGGATAACACATTACTTAATTCGGCATAAGTAAATTCCGGAAAAAATATTGCAGCCCAAACAACCTAAACTTCTGGGAAAAAAAGAAATCTGTCAGGAAAATGAGCTTCAGGGTACAAATGGAGGATGACATAAAACAACATCTGTGATAAAATGCCTCATGAGAGAACCACATCTGATCTAATGTTGCTATTTTAAAGCTCTTACTACTTCACATTTAAAGGTATAGACCAGTTTTGGAAACGCCCCCTCTCAAAAAAAGAAATGGAAGCTCTTATTACCAATCATATGAAAGAATATGTTTTGACTTCTTATACGTGATACAAATTTTGCCGGGAAACCGCCTACTAATTGATATATTTGGTAGTCCCATATACATCTTTCTGTGTACAGTGCTTGTAACTTTACCAAGACTTGGCCAAATTTCTTATCATTTTGATGATTCCAGAACCTTGCAGTACACACCAATACTTATATGCTAGATGATCAACCTTTTCTGATCGATTCCACAACGTTTCTTTCACAATGCAATCGCATGAACAGAACTGGTCTATACCTTTCAAAAAAAAAGTTTGATCTGATGGTAGAACTTACTTGGTGAAGTTGGCAAGGGCTTGAACGGTCTTTGCGATGAGAGTTAGACACCTTGACGTCTTCTCGTTGGGATACTCCTGGATGAGCTCAAAGAGACTGGGTGACATGATGGCCGGACATAGGAACCTCAGAAATATACAACCACTGCAGGCAACGAGATAATGTTTTACATGTTACGTCTAGGTATGGAGTTTCTCAGCATTGGGAAAAGCGAATATGAAGCTAAAAATCCTTTGATTTACGCATTTCATCTGTTTGGTGCCTTAAGGATGTTAACTCTGTATAATATGATATAAGTTAACCCCCTTTTGGCTCCAAATGATTCATTTGCAGTTATTCTGAAAATTTTACCATGAGTGCAGGTGGAGCATTTTACTTTGTGCCACATGGAAATCACTTAAACAAATCAAACCAATTAAAATATCAAGAAATATTTGCCAAATACAAGTCAAAGAGACAAGCCAATTAAACAAATCAAATCAAATCAAATCAAAATATCAAAAATTATTTGCCCAATAAAAGTTTTTTCTAGAGAATTATGCAATGAAATAACACAATGTATAAGGTGAGTCATTCAACCCCTCCCCCTTTAAAAAAAAAGAGAAGAAAATCTAATTCTGTGAACTTTATTTTGTTTAAAATTACAAAAACTAAAAATCTGATCAAATCAGTGATTAGAGATAAAGTTAAAGTCACAATTAGGGTAGATCAGAGGTAGATCTTGGACTATGGTAGATAAAGGTTGCCTCTTGAAATAATTTATAAACCTCAACTCAACCTTCACACCTGGCAACACCCAAACCAAATCTAAACAGCTGTTCTCACCTGATAAGCTTAGAGCACACCTCGTCCCCGTTGATGCGCTCTGTGAAGCGCTCTCTAAGCTGGTGGAAGATGGCTCGGAGGTCAGACGGGAAGGCAGCTGAGGAGTTGAGTATCTTGCAGCAGGCCATCTCACACATAACCATCAATGACTCTTGATGCTGTACCACCGTTCCAGTTAGCACCTTGGTAGGGTCCACCTCACAGTCCTCGTTGGTCATATAAAGGTACTGGACGAAGTCACCCAGGGTGTCTTGCAGGTACTGAGGATACAAAGGCAAACAATATACCATGCAACGGTTTGGGTGAGTTGCAAGTACATGTATCGGTCATTGACAAAGAATGGATAAACCAAGTGACATCATACCTAGGCTACAGCCGATCACATTTTACAAGTCTGAAAATTCATTGTGCTTCATTATACATGTTTTTACGGTTGAATCTAACGATCAACTGATAGCTTTTTTGTTCATTTATTTGAGATTTGTAATTAAAATTACGTCTTTAAATGGTAAATTAATGTTTAAAAAATGTTGCTGAAGATACCAAGTGTCTTTTGCAATTCAGAGAATACTAAACATCTAGTAATGACATCCTCAATTACCTTCCCTCCAATGAGCTTCATGTATGCCTCCATAGACTTCGTTGCCATGGTATTTGCCCGAAAGACCAAACTTTCATCTTCTGCAAAAGTAAAGAAACAAAAGGAATACAATACAATTCTTGTATTTATATACAACTTTTATATTAATCACCAATAGTTTCAGCGTGTGAGACATTCAAAGAAAGAATATTTCATATATATTTTCTGGTGGAAGCCTAAACAAGTACACAATATAAAAGTATACAAGTATAATTTTACTTCTAGGATTAAAAAAAATAGTGATATACACTTCATTAGACATATAAGACCATATATACAAATATATAAGTATATGTATAAAAAATGTAATGCAGAATAAATTATATAGCAGGGCATCCAATCTACTGTCAAAAATACTCTCCCTACAGTCAGCTACAGAGGGAGTAATTGAAAACATTAGCTAGTGTAAGATTGACTTTATATCCATGACTCTGAATGACTGGAGCTTTGACCAAAAACACACTGATGTGATTTGTACTTGAAGTAGGCCTATCGACTATATATATGACTGGAATTGAATGTTAGGTAAAGAAATCACAATAAGAATAGGGATAGGGCAAAGAAAATAACAGAGAAAAGTAAGGACAGAGAGAGTTAAAAAAATAAGAGTTCTGTGAAACAGGAAATAGATGGAAGAACTAGGGAGAGGAAAAGATTGGGAGAAGGCACAAGTATATTTACATCAAAAAGGAGAAAAGAGAGGAAGAGAGGGGAGGGGGGGGGGGGGGGGAGAGAGAAAAAGGAAGGCAACCTCCAATACTCTACAAACGAGGAATGTTACTAAGCCAGAGTGCACTGGCTTAACCCGTCTAGTTCAGAGAGTTCAGAGAGTTCAACCCAAATAAGAGAGAGAGAGAGAGAGAGAGAGAGAGAGAGAGAGGAAGGCGAGCTGAAATAATCCACAAGCAAATAGGCTATATTACTGAGCCAGACTGCTTATAATTACATCTAACATCTCCATGTAACAGGCTTAGTTTAAAAGTTCACCCCAAAAGAGAGAGAGAGAGGTGAAGGAGAAGGCCAACGTGCCTCCAAAACAAAACAATGCCGTCATCACCTCTCAATTCACTGTGTTAAGTGGAGTGGCACTACAACAGGCACCTCATAGTCTGCCCCAACCAAAAGCTAATTTCCTCTCGAGTCGTTAAATCTTCTTCTCTATCTCTTTACTCCCTGGTGGCTTTGGCTATCACAGGATACACAAGCTCATAGTTACGGTGAAGTGCTTTATCTCCTCCGAAAAGTGGACATGGCTACATTTTTTAATGTTGTAAATGAGGTCCATGTTCACAAATTGAATGTGAAGGCTTGATTCTTTTCATTTTATCACACAATCAGGCATGAAACTTTTCAATGGGAAAGAATTGTATGATGCAAATCAGTGTTTCTGATTCAGGCAGAAATTTAAAACTGTTCTGAAAGTCTTTGTCATAATTTCCCTTCCTACCGATAGGACAAAAAATAAGAGGCAAAAAAACGAAGAAAGAATGTATGAAACAAATATCAAAGAAAGATATCTCCTTCCCTATTTAGCGTAAATACAGCTAGTGCATGCAACAGAATTGTTTTTTTGTACAGTGTTTATAATAATGATTAAAGGGTAAATCTAAGCTATTTTGTTCCTAGTTTTACCAAAGACATCTTGATTGCAGGTGACCTGTATCAGGTGACCTGTAATAGCCTTACTTCCATTACACCAAAAATGAAGTGGAATATCACTAATGATGTCAATTTAAGTTCAGAACTCCACACTGTTTGGTAAAGTATGGGACACTGCACAAACACATTGGAATGCCTATTAATCATGCAATTGTTGATAAAAGATGACCCTAAAATGTCAAATTTTGTTTACGAGTTTGAAAATTGACCCCACTTTCATTTATGTATGTCACAGGTGATTGCACATGTGTTTACATGGAGTTTTTGTTTTTGTTTTGTTTCCTGCCTTTCACCAAAGGGAAAATGGAAGTATAGCTCAGTGAATCTAATCACAATTCATCAACCCATATTCAGTTTGGGGAATGATGGGGAAAAGGACTAGTCTACAAGCAAAGACGCTATTTCGACATTGAGCACAATTTATAAAGACATACTTAAAGATAAACTCCAGTACTAGTAAAAAAAATAAAAATAATTCTCACAGAATCAAACGAAACTTACACTGAATGTTCAAGATTACAAATAAATGACATGTGCCAAACAATTTTGGAAGAAAATGTATACTGGCTGAGTAATGAGCATAGAAAGACTCGGAAATCAAGGTAGTACTAGCCCCGACACCATGTGTTGTCCCATATATAGCTTTCTATGTTAGTGCTTGTTACTTTACCAAGACTCGGTCAAATTTATTATGATTTTGATGACTCCAGAACCTTGCAGTGCACACCAATACTTACATGCTACATGATCAACTGTTTCTGATCCTTTGCACACCTTTTCTTTCACAATGCAATCGCATTACCAGTACTAAACTTTATCTTTAAAAGTCTGAAATTTCAAATAAATGTTTATGTTTATAGCTTGGATAATTATTTGGAATGTGTTATTTTTGGTAATTATATGAAAAGTCAATTCTAGTATATTGAACTTTCTGCATTTCAGTAAAAGCTGATGCAACCTTCCCCCTCTCTCTCTCTCTCTCTCTCTCTCTCTCTGTTTCTCTCTGTCCCACTGAACATAAATCCAAACCCCTTATCGTTTCTGTCCCCTAAGTCCCATATCATATAAATCCTTGTCCTTACTTATTCTGTCCAATTGTCCCACTTTATATAAATTCAAGTCTCTTACTAATGCTCTCTACAGTCCTATTACTCAAAAGTATTTTGAAAGTCCCATTGTATATAAATCTTTGTTGCTCATTACTGCTTTCCTTAGTCCCATCATATATAAATCCCTGTCCTTTACTTATCCTCTCCTGTAGTCCCACTGTATATCAATCCCTGTCACTTACTGATGCCTTCTGTTTCATTCATGACCATCTCTGTCATGAATTCCTTGGCTGATCCCAGGCAATGGAGGATCTTCATCAGCGAGGTCGCGACCTCTTCTTTCGCCTTGACATTGATGTCTCGCTCAAGCCTCTGGCATAGGGTCACTGAGTGTTCTTTCAAGTACTGTGAGAGGAGAAAGAGATAGAGATTTGTCAAGAATCTGGAAAGATGAATTTCTACCCAGAAAAGTAAGATTTGAATAGTTGGTGGATGAACAGGAAGAACTGTTTATGCCCTTTACAAACAATGAGTATGAATTACGAGCGAAAAGTTTCCAGTAACTTGTCAGAAGTAGGTAATATGAAGTCTAGCTTCCAGCTTTTCTTCCCTACTGCTATTCTGTCTCATCCACTCTCTCTCTCTCTCTTTCCCTCTTTCTCTTTTTGTTTCTTTTCTTCATCTGTATTCTCTCTTTCTTGTTCTCTCTCTCTCTGTCTCTATCTTGTATCATCATCCCTCTCTCTTCTCTTTTACCCTTTATTTCTTTTCTCAATTTTCTGTATCATCATCACTCTTTCTATCTCTCCCTCTTTCCTCTAATTGCTTTCCTATTCTTTCATTTCTTATGAATTTCTCTATCCCTCTCTCATTTAGTTGCTTATCTTCATCTCCCTTTATCACTTTCTTTATATCTTTAATCTTTACATTCTCTCCTTTTCCCCAATATACAGATCTTGATGAATATCTTTCTCTCCTACCGCCCCCTCCCCCCCCCCCCCCCCCCCCCCCCCCTCTCTCTCTCTCTCTCTCTCTCTCTGCCTGTCCAGCTCTGACTAACTTTCTATCCATATATCTCATCTTTCTCTCTTGTTTAACACAAGGGTGTGTTCGTGATGCCCGAACCTTGCCAAGTACAAACCCAGGTACACATAGTCGGAAACTGCGGTCACCAGAAAGCGGGGGTAGCTTGGCAAGATTTATGAGGAAGCTAGCGGACTGTTTGGGTAATTTGGAGCAGGAAGCCAGGCTCATAACTCTTGTCTCGTTTGACTGATTTCCTATGGAGTTGGCAGAGGGTTCTGCTGAGGTTTCCATGGGAGAGGACGAGTCGAGCTCTGATATCAAATGTCATGAAAATGTTGAACTACATGTGCCTGATAATGTATCATTAGCCGGAATCATCCATTATCTCTTTTTTATCCCTCAATCTTATCTCTCTTGCTGTGACAGTGCTCTTCAGAATCACTGATAAAGATCAATAACCTCAAATAAAGACAGCATGTACATAGTATAACTGGCCAAGATAGATGTTATACTTCAAGCTTAAGGTGATTTCAAGAATAATATATATGTTGTATAATTGAAACAAAATACTCTTAAATTTGGCTTGCTCAGATGTAATTTGAGTAAAAGTTAAGATATATGGCTTAGCCAAGTAAAATGCTAAGTAATATACTGACTTCATAATTTTGCAAACTGAATTGAAAACAGGGCCCGGTGTCTTCAGACAAGTGATTGGTGAAGTCTATGCAATAATGACAATGGGGGGGGGGGGGGGGGGGGGGCTGACTTTTGGGCTGGCTGGGGGAGGGGTAACCTTACCTGTGCTAATTCTGAGTACTGGTTGATAGGTAGAATGGAGATGTTTTGGTAGCGAGCTTTTATTCGTAACGAAGGGATCTCCCCCCTGAAGTTGGGGCCGGTCACACGATACCTGAAAACAAGAATATATAGAAAAGAATATCTTTCAAGGGTTCTTTATTAAATACTGAAAAAGCACATTGTAATTTTTTTTCTCACTTTTAGTGCTAATGTTCATAATGCTTCTGATACAAACTTTTTAAATACATTTAACTTCCTCTCTTTTTGTATCAATTCTTTAGCAATTATTATATCAATATTTCTATGATTTTTTTGGGTGGGGTTAAAATAAAATTGATAATTATAAACAAAGATGTGGTTAGATAAAGCTTCTGTTGCACTACAAGGGTTGTATCGTCTTGTATACATCTACACAGATTATCACTGAAGAAAAAAGGTGTCTATCTACCAGTAGTCAGTATATACAGAACAAGTACATTTATATCTTCTGTTTAGAGTCAAGAAGGACATTAGCTAGTATATAGTAACATAGAGTTAATGCCCCTCTGACTACGAACAGACAATATATTCTATTCAGACTCTTATGATTTTAATATACTTACCAACTTTCTACTGTTGTTTTACTATTAACCATGTTGACTGGTATTGAGACTAGCCCTGTAAGGGAAAAACACAATGGAAGAGAGAAAATTTGTAATATAAATGTACATTAATAACAGAATATAGATAAAAGTAATTTAATTGCAAGACAATTTAATTCACAAAATAAACAGCTTATTTCATTTGATTGGATTTGACAATCTGTTTGAAACTTATTAGGTACAGTGTGTAGATATCATCCATATCATGATCGGAATGTCTGATGCAAAAGTAACAGAATTCAAATCAGAGCGATACTGTTATTCTTCTAAACTATTTATTATGTCTTCCTTACCTATATAGTTCTTGTCTCTTCTCTTCTTCTTCTCTATCTCTTTATATACATGTACATTGATGGCCTCAACAGCTGGCAAGCATCTGTAATTCAAAGAGAAAGACAATGGAAAAAGGGAGCAACATTAGTGAATAAACAAACCTTTTAATATAACACTTTATCAAACAATTATTAATAAGTCAGGGCCTTATCTTATAAGGAGTTGATGAAAACTGATCCCAAGTCCTCAAATCAATCAGAAACAGACACAATCTCATGTTTGTCATGTACATGCATGTACAATGTTTCAGCTGATGTCACTTAGGCTGCATTTCTCTAACATAGGGGCCAGGTGTATGGGGTGGGGGCTGGGGTGGGGGTAGGGGGCTGGGGTGGGGGTAGGGGGGGGGGGCGGGGGAGGAGGCTAGGATTAGGGCACTGCCATCAACAAAGTGTTTGAGATGGGTTAATTAACGCCATGCATGAGCAAATAACTCAATATTGATCGATTTGGCAGTAACAATACCAAGACAAACTGACAGCAATATAGAATGTATCTTCCAAAGAATCATCCAAGTATAAATGCAAATATACATGTAGCAACCGAAGCAACCATTTCCTCTCTGTAACTATGGCAACAACATCCTAAAATTTAGCTACAGGAATCAAAATGCTTACTGAGCCATGAAAACAACATAATCACCTCACAAAAATGCATAAGCTCTGTTAAAATCCACAAGCATGAAATCTCTCATTCACAACACAAATTTTCCCTTGCTTAGCTCCCTAACAAAGAATGATACATTCATGTGATTTCCCTCTGATAAGACTCTTTCACGGAAACACAAATGACTAATGTATGGCAGCAGGACTTTTCAAACAAGTGTTGGCATTTTGCTGAAAAGTGAGAAAGCCTCGTCTACGCAGCCTTGATGAGGGATTAAAAATTTCGGCTGATGTGAAGGCCATACCACGCTTTTCTTTGAAGAATGACCTGTTCATTAATCTTATCATTTCTCTCAGAAGAAGCTCTTTATAGCATATATACATGTATTATGTCAACTCTACAAAGGGTGCTGACAAAATCAGTGATAATTTGATATACTTTTCAAATCTATTGGCTATTGTGATTAATTGGCGCAAAACATGTAGATTCATATTTGTAGTAAAATGTAATTTCATTTAGGATATGTTAATATCTGCATAATGCCATTCCACATTGGACAAGAGTGATTGGTTAAGTTATTTCAATTTTCTATTAGTATTAGACTCATGTCAGGAATCAAATCCAATCCATTTAAACTACATGAACAACACCATCACAATTATCAAACACCTTCTCCTCCTCCTCCTCCCCCTCTTCCTCCTCCTCCTGCTCCTCTTCCTCATCCTCCTTCTACAAACTAGCAATGCTACTACCAGGGTTTCAATGAGCCAAACTGAAGCTCCATGTTAGAGGGGGAGGAGGAGCGATGGATATTGATTTGAACTCCCTCATCTCTCAACGATACATGCATCAAGGAATGATGGAGTCCCTACACCTGAAAGTCTGGGTCTTAAGTGGGTGGGATGGACTAGACAATGATTGAGGGTCTTATTGGATCGAAACCATCAATGCGAAACAACCGTAGTCAGATGAGGACATGTACATGGAGGTGCGTGGTGCAGTCTCAGTGATGTATCTTCTGCACTACTCCGAAGATCAAGATTACATTAATGTTGATCTAAGGAGACATGAACGAATGAGTACTCCTTTACTATAGGGTGCAAAATTTGAATTCATTTTTTAATGAGGTATTTTATGGATCTATCATCAGATCAGGCAAACAGGTAGGCCTCAATTGTGAAAATGTATTAAAGTTTGCTTCTTACCTCAGCACTAATAACACTAAAAGAAGAGTGATGAGGGGTAAAGAGTGCACTTTTTAAAACTTTTATTGACCCTGCAATGAATCTTATCTGAATTACTGCAAACAGGTTTCATTGTTACTTTTGTTCTGCTAAGCAATTTTATCTGAAGACTTAATCTAAAGTTGCATACATAATTATACTTCTGATAATATCATAACATATAGGTCAACATGCATATATGGGATTTGGGAAGAAAATGAGAGGGGTCCACAGTTAGGTCCTCATGTAAATGAGCTCTCATACTGTCATGGGCCATCTTGTCAAGTTCACTTATTATGTTATTGTGCTCTATATCTCCCCCTGGTCTTTTATACCACTCTATTACACTTCTACATGTACATCTATTTGAACTTGACGAATGAAATCAAATCAAACTCCCTCCCCCTCCACCCCCCCCCCAATTGCTACCTACATTGAGCATCTAATGAATGACTGATACACTTTGCACCTGTAAATCTGTTCCCCCCTCTAGGGACCAAGACTCAGTCTATCAGATAATCCTCTCCAATAGCCCCGCCAGATATGAAACAAATACCCCATTCATACTGGATTTCAAATTTTGTGCCAGATTGAGGAGGGAAACTAACCCGGTCTTGCCTCAGTCTCACCACATTCACAGTGGGCAAGTTAACCCGCCGTCAACCCGTCTTAAAGTTTATCTGCTCGACATACAAAAATATGCTACAGGTAAATTAAATGATATGTATGCATAGAAAATAAATGTGTATTTTGTTAGGTCATACTTGATCATGAACATTTAAAAATGCAGTGTTATTAACATGTCAACCCTGGACGAGAACAGGACCCTTTACAAAGTTTTTGTTTGAAACAGTGCCCAAAGGTGTATTTCACTAAACACAAATTTTGCTAACATTTTTCTTTATATGATGGTCAGACTAGAACTTTGAAGAAAAGTTATTACTTATCATAATAGGATTCTCATGTAGTGATATGATGAAATATGGTGGTAGGAATGGGGGGTAAGTGACCAATAAGACATGATTAGCATACATGATTCTCCCCCTGACACTGCCCATCATGTGACGCTCACTCACACCGTTTAAAGGGGATGGGACTGTGAAGGGGAAACTTCAACTAGAAGCAATTAGGCAATTTAGGGGATGAGTTAAAGGTCTCTGCAGAACAATTTTGACTATTTCAAAGCTGTAGGACTAGTGCAAAGCATTACGGTAGGGTGGAGGAAATACATAATGTGAAAACAGGTTGCATAAGACAGGACAAAATTGGAAAAGTGTTTTAACATCACTTGCTTCACCAGGTGTAAATCACACCTTTTCATATGTATATAATTTATTCATTGAAAATAATGAACTGAAAAGGGTCTGGATCATCAACTAGAAAAGAAAATCATGTAAAAATAACCTAGCAAAGTGTTATCCTCAACCAACCAACAAGATATCACTAGTCACAATGTTTATGGTCGAGTATAAAGGGAGAGAAAGGGAAGGAGAGAGAGAGGGAGGGGAGAGAAAGAGAAAGAGAAAGAGAGAGAGAGAGAGAGAGAGAGGAAGAGAGAGGGAGAGGAAGAGAAAGGGAGAGAGAGGAAGAGAGGAAGAGAGGGAGAGAGAGGAAGAGAGGAAGAGAGGGAGAGAGAGAGAGAGAGAGAGAGAGAGAGGGGGGGGGGGGGTAGAGGGGGAGGTATAATGAAAACAATCATAGCAATGAGGGGGGGGGGCGCTTCATGATGGCTAAGGTCCTAACTACAGTACATAAGAAAAGACAGAGAAGATACATGTAGACAACCTGTTTGTAAGAACATCTTTTACAATGTAACTTGCAACAGGCAGAACCTGCTGCAAAATTGAAAATTGATATAATTAATGACGGTTGAAGATAATGGGCCCACCTTCATCTTGCTACAAAACAAGACAATTAGCCAGCTAAATGAGTAGCAATGCATGTTGGCTAGGCGGGGACGAGAGAGAATAGACTTCTATCATTTGCAGGAAATTGGAGCGTTATTCGAGAGTGGGTGTGTGCAAGATTGGGGGCGGAAGAGGGCGCATAATTGCCCTCCTTGTCCTCCGCCCTATACACCACAAGCATTCTCAGCGGTGCTGTGTTTGGGCTGGATACCGATAATCTGATATATTACTAATAATGATAAATATAATCATTCTTCTCATTACCATTACTCATATACTTAGTCATTTTTCAGAACTATACCTGGAGACATTTCTGTCATATGATGTGATGTACAAGTTATTTTTCTTTGATCAAATCAAGATGCAAAACATGACAAAAATCTTCATGAGCAAGAAAATTGAACTTCTGACATCTTGACATACCAAGTAATTGGTTGATTAAAACTCTGTGAGTATTGTTTTCTGTTTATGCTTGTAAATAGTTTAACTTCATGTTTTGTACATAAAGGACGTTCATTAAACTACATACGATAGAACATTCTCAAGGTATCATAAGTAAGATCTGAGAGCAAATATCCAAGAAAATTTCTTAGGTTTGCATGTTTATCAACAAAATTAAACTCATAAATATTTTTCATCTGTAAAAAAATAAAATTACCCTATCAGGATTCATCAAAATAAGACAATTGTGCTTGATTCAATAGAGCAGAAAAAAAGTCAGTATTACTGGTAACTCTAACCCTTGAAAGTTCATTTTTCATGATTACAGTTTATCAAGAGGTATTATAAACGCAGATATGTAATACTTGACAAACCTCTTGTCAAACTCTGCATGAAGCCTTGTGTACTTTGTACTTCGTGAACTCTAATTACTATCCAACTGAGAAATAATCATCAGACAGAGTTGACTGAACTTACTCAGAATCATCTCCCTAGCTCACATCAATTATCAAAGTCAATTAGATTTGGAGAGTTTCTAGAAATAGAAATGATTGTTTGTGAATATGATGAAGATTTGACAAGGCATCAATGAACTGTATGACATTTTCAGACCTTGGCACGCACAAAAATCAATGTAAAGAGCGAGGGACACTGATCTGATAACCAACAAAAACAAACATCTAGTAATGTATTTCTACGGACAAATGTGTACGCATTGTTGGCAATTAAAAACTCACTTAAGAAACAACAATAAAGAAATACAAGTGGCAAATTTATCACATCAATTAATGGCACTTTTTGCCTTTTAAAAGAATTTTTTCAAGAAGTTATGTCTTTGTATTTTTACACTTAACTCAATTACAGACTATTTTTCCCCCTAAACAAAAAATCTATTGCTATTTCAATACCCTTTTGTATACCGGTAACCCATAGAAATCATGTTTAGATTATATGTCTCTACAATCTTTGAACATTACAAAAGGTGATGGAAAATTAAGGCTACAAAAGTGTTTCTTCTCCAACTAAAACTATTTGATAATGTTTTAGGACATAAGTAACAGCACGAGCATCAGTTTTGCTTGATTTATCCCTTTAGATACAATCAGCATACCGGTAGTGGCTCTTGGCAATGAACAAAGGCAATTGAACGCTTAAATACTTGACGGTATTTTGACTGTCTTCAACGAGGGGCAGGCGATGGGTATAATCCAGAGTAATCCCTCTTGAAATCCGTCCCTAGCCCACTAAGCAGATTGTAGGAAGTAATCAATTGAGTGTCGGCTTCCTCACACTACAAAAACACACACATGCATGAGCCTCTCTCCCTCTCCTTCCCAGCTGAAATCTCTTCTTGTTTACATACTTTTTATGTTGTCTTACAATTTTGTCCTATTAATAATAAAATAATTGGGAATCTTGCTCGCTGGCACATTGCGACTTGTGGCGCTCCATTATTATTACCCCACTTTAGCATGGCTGCCATTACAGCTCTCTAGCATTTCAAGGAATTAATTCCTGCCGGGTACCCATTTACCCCACCTGGGTGGAGTGTGGCAAATGTAGATTAATGTCTTGCCAAAGGACATTAGTGCTGTGACGGGGAATTTGTACTCTGTACCTTGTGGTTCCCAGTCCACTGCACCGCAACACCTCTACTTATTATCATCACTACTTTCTTCTCATAAAAATACATATTTTATCGCTCCTCAATCAGTGGCCTGTGAGTTTTTGTCTACACTGCGAATCCCTTCAAACTTTCTTTTGTTTACAAAACTTGTTGATGTTGTCTTTCAACCCTTCTGAAGGCCATGGTGATGATATCAATTGATGTAGCTCTTCTCATATTTGATATTAATCAAAGTGACATGAATTTGCCACTATAGAATCCAGAATAAATAAAAGTCATATACTAAGGTTAAAAAATCCTCGGTCTTCAGTGAGGGGGTGGGGTGCCATATTATGCTAACAACCAATTTGGATTCAGAAGGAAATGAAAATTGATTGCGGTATCGGTGTTTTAACCTTAATTCAAACATTCTGTTAAACATCCCCCCTCCCCTCCCAAACAAACTGAGATAAAGTGCAAAGATGAGGATCATAGCCAAGAATGTGCAGCCCCATAGGAAACGCAACATCCACAGCGATAAGATCAATGTATGGATGCCAAGTGCAGGGATATATCTTTCTTAATTGCTGATGTAGATAAGATCAGTCCTCTTCATCCTGAAATTAGTTATGGATAAAATACAAACCAAAAACCAAAAACTCACCAAAACATGAAGAAAAAAAGTGGAACCTGAGCAAAAGTTCCTGGTACACCCAGAACCAAAAATCTTTCACTCTGTACCCCCCAACTGTCAAAATGTTAACACGAACTTGGTGAATACTAACCCCTAATATTTGCCAATTAAAGACCCCTAGGACAAAAAAAGTAAGAGTTGACCCTTGCTACATGTCTATAATTTAATGCCAGAAGAGTATATCACAGGTTGTAAGAAAAGGGATGGCAATTACGATTAGAGAAAATAGGATGGGAGCTTCAAGGAAATACCACCAAACACTATATTGGTTAAGCGAAGATATTTGATGACGTACACTGTAGACCAAAACAATTTACAGCGAAAAGGCTGAACCAAAACAAAGCATTAGACTGTTGTCTCTACGGAGTATCCAATTGAAATATGACCATTATTACCACTATGAATCTGAAAGAAATAAAACAAGATTCTTGATCAGATTGTAGATTGCATAGGGTTATAGGAAGTGATGGCAGACTTGGCATATGTGTAGCGCCAGGCCGGGAATGATTTGGCAAGGATTGAGACGTCTTCCTGATGGGGCTAAGTTTGGAAAGGTTTCTTGGGAATACGGACTCTGGTTCATTGAACATCGGTAACGCAGGATACATGAGAAAACTTGCCTCGTCGGCATAATTCAAGTCAACACTTACACATCAGCTCAAGTCAACATCGTAACTGAATAAACATATTAAAGACCATGCCAATGGTAACTTAACACGAATTCAGGGTTGAATGAGGTACACCCTGACCTAGCATCAACACATTTCTCAGGGAGAGAGCATGTTTCTTCAAGAAGTTACCAGCAACTTCTTGGTTTCTTCTAGCTTGTTCAATAAAATGAAATCTCAAATGTGTCGACATATTCACATGCTATTTCTAATTGCACCTAGGTATACAGGTAGGTATGATTGTAGGTATGATAGACTAAATGTGAATAGAAGATCTATCTCACGCCTAATATCGGTCAAAGGTCATTATATTTCCAGTAGCTCTACTGCTCAGCTCGGATCGACCCCTTAACGAGATACATGGGTTTTCTGAATGGGTGCTGATAAAAATAACGCTCCTATCATGGGGCTTTTGATGATTTGTGAACACGCTATTAATTGGTTCATGCACATTACTTTAATAGGCATAATGGAGCAATGGTTCCTGAAGGAGTACCATTAATATTCCTGGTAATCTGGCCTCATCTCTTATTCCTGGTAATCCAGACAAGTACACCCTTTTTTCGGCAGTGAGGATTGGGAGGGGGAGGGGGGATGGGGGAGGGGGGGGGGGGGTGGTATGATGGACTTACTTGAATGTGAACTGTTCCCCCCAGAAGACCATGTCATTCCGCTGCTTGGGCGTGGTCCTGGCATAGAGACTATCATCAAGACAGATCTCACAGAAGTACCTGAGTGCAACAAGGACATAAGAGGTTAAAAATGATAATAACAAAAGAATATATTGAGGAAGAACATGAAGGGCTTTTAAGAAAAGACAGATTAATACATAAGGACGAGAGGGCTATAAGTCATTCAAGGGATAAACTAGAACAATTGATAGAACAACTAGAAAGTGTTTAAAGAAACATTTAAACAACTTCTACAAGCATCATCTACAAGTAATAATTTCTCACTCTTACTGGTAAAAAAAAAAAATAACAAAGAAAATGAAAGCGATTCAGGATAGCTATATGCTGAATAATGATGCAGGAAAACTACAAGATGTGCAGGGTAAAATCCCTTTTTTACGGGATGTTTACAAAAACCTCCAATAAGGTTTTCATTGGCTTTCTACTTTCTAAGATGTTACCCATCAAAATCTCCTTAATTTCTTTTTAGTCACCCTGTATACTTTCAATTTTAATCAAACCAAAGTAGATACGGTAGTTTGAATTATTTCTACATCTTCCAATCAAGCAAAAATCAAAACATTTGTTAATTCATTACACGTTATATTAGATATTCAAAGAAATGGGAACAACATAAATAAAAGTATGGAGTGCAATATAGTTCATGGTGGAAAATAGCTCATACATGTAACACATTTAACAAGGAAAACACACGATTATGGGGGAAATGGTTCACTTTTACTCAAAAACAGAGACCTGAGGTATTCAGGTTAAAAAAAAGCATATATTGGATGTGTGCAAACATGCAGGTTTTCTTGCAATAATTCACAAAAAGAAAATATATATAGAATAGGCATGAAGCACAACGTCCATGGTTTCAGCGGTATTCATGTGGATTTGAAAGTCCGCCAGCAACCTTTTAGGCAGCAACCGAGATCTCTCATAAACCTCTTTTACAAGGGGGCAAAATTATAATTTTTGTAGTTATGTTTAGATGATTCTATGCAACAGTATTGAAGCAAATTTACAAGGATAATACAAGTACAACCATGCCTTTATACATAAAAAAATCTAACAAAACAAAAAAAGAATCTAAGTTTTCTATCTCTTTTTGTGTGCATCAAAAATATATTTTTGGTTTTAAAAGTTTTATGAAAATACCCTGTAATAAAAGTGGCCTGTACTTCAAAGCATTACAAATAAGTTTGTTGGCAATTTGAATCAATATCTAATTCCCTGAATACCACTCGGCTATCATTTACTTACATCTGCAAATAAAACATCCCCAATGGTATTACTTGATACGCATCATTCACAAATCACTCAGCACTATTTACATTCTTTCTATCTCCAACTCAGCCATATAACCACTTCCCCCCACTGTGTTAATATGTTTGCATTGATTTTTGTGTCTAACCCTTCCGCTTGCGAGTAGTATTGTTTTAAGCAGCGAGAGCCCTTATGATATTGACTCTGCGGTATGAACGTGAGATATTCCAACTATGCCGGCCCAGTTAGCATGAGTGAGTCATCGGTGAGAGTGCAATGTGCATGATGGAGATCTAGTCATTTACACCAGGGACAAAACGTTGTATAAAGAATCATCGTAGTACAGATGGGGCACACAAACTTGAACATGTATTGTATAAAGAAACTAGTTTTGAAGAGTGATTTGACATGTTAGCTGGCAAAGCATCAAAGCACACTCATGATTAGCCCTGCCCGGTTAAATAGACCATTGTTGTATGATACCATGTTCCCATTAGAAGTGGACTCTGATTGACTTCATAGAGTTTCCTTTAAAACGATGCTTAAACTGTTTTCCACTTTCCCTATTTGACGTTTTCCTCTACGATGCTCCATTACACAACTTTTAAACTAAATAATACAACTAATTTATTGTACAGCTACATGGTTTTCAAGTAGAGTAGCTATGTGATGGATTGTGCTAGGCTGAAAGAGGGGTGTAACATGCATGATGGATATCTATGAAGCGCTACTGTGCATCTGTGTACGCTAAACATACACCTACGCAAAAAACAAGTGACTAAAGGCCATGATTAATGGGTTTTGAGTTTTGCTTGAGCGAATGGAACGTGTCCCAATGGCGGCTTGAATGCAATCTGAATTGAAATAGTCAACTCTTGAAGTGCTATGAACATATATCACAGATAGGATTTCATAAGATTGGTATTCAATTATTTTCTTCATTACAAATCTTGTACACATCGTTCCAAAATGACAACTTTACAATCCATGACCCTGTGTTTAATTACAAAGTCCTATCCATCAATTCTGTTAATTTGGTTTTCTATCTGAAATTAAAAAAAATATCCATTTCATTTTAGCCCCAATCAGTAGGAGTGTAACACAAATATATGTTCATCACTATGTTAATACTGACTTAAGTAAAATAGAATGTTGAGGTAATAACATTTTGTTTGTCTACTACATACGTTTAAAGGTAAAGACCAGTTATGGTCATGCGATTGCATTGTGAAAGAAACGTTGTGGAATCGATCAGAAAAGGTTGATCATCTAGCATCTAGCATCTGCAAGGTTCTGGAATCATCAAAATGATAAGAAATTTGGCCCATTCTTCGTAAAGTTACAAGTACTATACACAGAAAGATGTATATAGGACTACCCTATATCTCTCACAGACCATGAAAGAAACAACTTTACCAAATATATGAATTAGTAGGCGGTTTCCTGGCAAATTTTTTATCCTCATCTATTAGTCAAAACATATTCTTTCACATGATTGGTAATGAGAGCTTCCATTTCAATTTTTGAAATTGGGGCGTTTCCAATACTGGTCTTTACCTTTAAACCAAACACATGTACACCATGTAACAACCATTTCCTCAAGTAGGCTTATTGCTATCTACATGTGTACAAGCATATCTCAATGAATTCAGATGATTAAGTTCACAATACTATTAATCTGCAAGTAAAATGAGAGAAATAATGCAACATCTACAAATATCATTATGGTACATGACATGGATGAGTGCGCAATTATGACTGTAAGACATTTACACAATTAGTCAAAACATGAACAGATTGATTTCTTCTATGAATCGTTAAATATTAAATGATCCATATCTACACCCACATACAAGGTAATAAACTTTGAATGTATTCAGCTTTAATGATAGAACAGATGCAATCAGGCCTCAAATGGGCGAGTCAGGTTCTCTATTTGATATTAAAGACATCTTTCATTTCAAAATTTCGCATACCGTAACTGTCTTTGTCAAACAAGATTATTTCCAATCTTTTGTAGCCCATATACACAAACCGATTACATTTCATATTCCCATATAAATGTAATTCATTATAATTTTCTTCTTTTTTTAAAGACAACATACACCAACCACCCCAATTGAGATAAACCCCAAAGGAAAAAAAAATCATTTTAACTAAATAACAGAATTTAATGATGCCCCAAATGTGAAATTCAGATATTCAACAATTTATGGCATCTTTACTTCATATATTTCAGCATATTGCCTATTCAAACAATTATTTCCTGTTTTTAATCTCTTTATCCACAACCCCAATCAAATACCTGTTTAACCCTAAACTGAACAATAAAAAACCCAATTTATTCAATAAATATATAGGCCAGGGTGAAAACCAAGACAAACAAATTACAGAAAATATACCAATAAACTTTGTGGTGATTAAATAATCATTCAAACACCTTGAATTTTCAGACACTTTCTACTTATACAAATGTTCACCTTGACAACTGTCAAAAACATAAATATTGTCACTGTGAAACCCTAAATTTTCATTTATTTACACTATAGAAAAGGGGGAGGGGCAGATTTTGTTCTAAAACAAATACACAAACATACAAACAATGTGGAAATAATAGATGCATAACAAACTAAAGGTGATAACTTTCTATATGCTCTTGCATGATAATATTTCACAAACATAATTAAAACTGCCACAATATTGAACAAGAGTGGGTAAAATGAAAGACAGCTGTGAATAAGTATGAGCATAAGTTTTGCGAGATTGGTTTTTAAAATATGTTTACTTACTCTCTTCCATCCCAACTGTGGCATTAGATTATTATTCAGTGAGATAATAAAAACAAATTATTTAAATGTCCCCTATATCAACTTCGACAGGTTAATCTAAAAGTGTAGAGCCTATTAACAGAAAAATGCAAGCCTGGAGATGAAAAATGTTGATAGAATAAGTACGGAAAGTATTATGAGTAACCTGATAAAATTCAACCTGAGTCAAGTAATTTGGATAGCAGCTTGCTAGAATTAGGGAGCTTACTTTGAAGTGAAACATTAAATAATATTTTAATTTCAACAGAGAATGGGGTTTCCCCTTTTTCTTGGAATACTGTTTAAATTGAGTCTGGCGTATAAGACTCCCCTGTCTCTTGAAGACAATAAAACAGTGTATAGTCTACATATTCTAAGATTACTTCATCTTTATTACTCCGTATAGGGAACATAAAAATTCTGCCTCAGGGAAAAAATAGCCGTATTCTGGGCGCTGTCTAATAAATGTTTGCAGCTGATCTGAATCAACTGATTTGATGATAAGTCAGAACTCTGTACATTAAAGACACTGTGACTGATTGGTAAACGAACATAAAACTGACTTAGAGCAATCAAAAGTCTTTATACGGGACGCAGGGTCCTAGACTGTTAAACATATGACGTCATCAATCTGCAATTGTCCTGAGCATTGAGAAGTTAAGGGATGTTTAAGTAGGAGAGAGGAGAAGAGTGAGAGAGAGAGAGAGAGAGAGAGAGAGAGTGTGTGTGAGAAGAGAGAGAGAGAGAGAGAGAGAGAGAGAGAGAGAGAGAGAGAGAGAGAGAGAGAGAGATGATTGTGAAGATTGTACTCACTTTTTCTTTTGAGGGATGTTCTTTGCCTCTACCACCCAGATGTTGAGAGAGGAGTCTGTTCTTCTTCTCTCATCTTTGTCAGGATAGTGTGCACTCAATATGCTGAAACAAAGAAAAAGAGAGATTATTAAATATAAAAATAAACATATACTTTGGCAAGTCCCAGGTACTTGGTCCCATACTGTCCCATACAATACTAACAAGTTGCATAATGTTGGTCCAGGTATCGAATGGGCACAGGCTTCATAAAAGGGGGAGGGGCTAAGGTCTTTCTTAGATAATAAATGGTTATTGAATAGGGAGGGGTGAGAGGGTTTATAGTGCTGTTTTAGCCCCAAAAAACTCAATAGGCAGCACAGTAAGTAAAACTAACAACTGTAATTAATTACTTGAGGACCAATCAATGTCCGACCACCAGATGTAGGTCACTTCCATGTACATAGTACAAGGGAAACAATTTAAATTTCCTCAAGGTTATTTGACTTTACATGATATGGTGTGTCTAACTCTGAACACTGGTTGCAGGAACTTTCATCAATATTGTTTAAACAAATTATCATCAAGTTCTTTGGAGATCCACAGTACCTTATCCACTTGATTCACTTCCAATTTTGCAAATATACCATCAACTTTATATCTTAGAAAATATTAGCATTGCTTCACTTTTATATTTTAACGTTACTATGACCTACAAGACAGTTGCGAAAAGTGACTGAAAGTGAAATTGTTAAATATACCTAATAAAAAATGTGGATCAAGCACTGAATAAAAGGAAGGTATTTTACAGTATACAAAGTATTTTTAGGTGCTTTTTTCCTATTTTATATCCTTTTTACAAGAAAGAGCCAACAGCGAAGTGACAGCAACACATCTTCTTACCCTGAAAGATATTAGTTTCCTTGATGATGTCATAAAACCGTTACACATTACTTTTTGACATTTTCTCCAAGAGGCAATATGATTGGCACTGGCGATAGGACAGGACACGAAGGAATGGATTTGTTTGTTGAGACTGAGGGGGTATTTTTAGCGGTGTCAACTACCTCTCTGGCCAGCAATTACTGTCTTTCAGATAATGCTATATGGGACATACAAGGTCGAAACAATCTACTTCTCAAATGAATATAACACGCACGTTGATGAATATGTTGGAAAATTTGGGAAATGTTTGGATCTAAAAAGAATGCCTCATTCTTTCCAGGGAATAACTGGGACATCGAAGGACAATTAGCGTCGTCTGCAGTTTCTGTTCTCTGCCAAAATTGAGGAAAAATGGATTATTCTAGTCATCATACATTCAAGGGATTTTTGTTTTGTTTTACTCATTCTCTTTGAAGCTATGGCTGTGAGTTAAAGTACTTTTTAGGTTGAAGTGGCTGTTTATACAAAACTTGTCTTCCAATCTTTGTTAGGGCTACATGCAAGGGGATATGGGTTATTGCACCCCGATGCTATAATTTCTGTCCAATGAACGTAGTGGTAGAAACAATGGGCCAGGCAAAAATGGTATCGCCGAATGCCTTTCAGCGAATGAGTATGAAAAGTTAACTGTCTTCTACTCACTGAGGTTAGAACCAATGCAGTGTCATGATATAACAATAACAACAACAAGAATAGTATTAATGATAATAATATGATGATGATAATGATGATGATAATGATGATGATGATGATGATGATGATGATGATGATGATGATGATGACGATGATGTTGATGATGATACTACTACTTAGTAATATAGGATATTTCTATGATGCTCATATCCACTATGCAAGGCACTCAAGGTGCTCATTTATTACCCTGGCTCTAGCTTCCAATTTCACTTCTCAATGCATTCACCGTATTCCTTTCTACTGGTACTCATTTTACACCTGGGTCGAGTGTGGCAAATGTAGACTACTGTCACACCCCTGGGCTTGAACCTACAACCTTTGCATCTCCAGTTAAGTGTGAATCCACTTGACTACACCACCTCTAAATGCGGATGATATGGAAAAGCTTTCTAGGCAATGCTTTGTTATTTAACTCCTGAAAGTGCGAGAAAGATTGGCACAGGAATACAAAACGGAGGAAATTTAGTCAAATCTTGCCTGTCATCAACATCTATTCTGGTCAGTAGAGCACCCCGTCCCCCCTCCCCCCTCACCCCTCCTCAAATCTTCAACCTACGCTCAAATTGGCAATATCCTCTTCACAGTGTAATGTGCTTAACTGCGTCGTTACTTTTCACTCCTTACGCCCGTTCTTCTAATTACAATCCAGAGCCCATGACTGCTTCAGAAATAGCTACTGTGTATTCATTGAAGAGCCCTGGAAAGATGTATCTTTACATTGCCTTCCCTCCCACTCTTTTCCTGTTATCAAAAATGTTATAGCTTAATCATTTTGTTTTGCTGATGAACATCTTTTGCAGTAACTGATACTTGTACATCTAAATGTCATCAACCTCTAAATCACTGAAAGGGGAAGAAAAGGGGAAAATCTGCACATACCCCTGAGAAGACTCTACAACCAATACAGTTTGGAAGAATAACTTCAAACTAAAATGTTGAAAAGTGTTTAAACCCTGCTGTGTAAAAAAAACGAGAGGTAGGGGTTATAAGGGTTAACCTTGGTTCTAACTCTCTTCAAAATTACGGTATTGTGTTAAATAGTTCTAGTGTCCTCTGTTGGATATTCAATGCGGTTGAAGGAGTTGTGGTACCACAAGGATATGATATAGGACCTTATCTAGGCTCCACTCCTGGGTTATGGATATGGTCCCAGGTTGAGGGATTTGTGGAACCGCAATGTTGGACCCACATTTATAATGTTAAGACTGTACATTAAGATACACATAAAATAATATGTGGGCTACCTCTCTATCCATTTGTCCCTCTCGCTTGCTGAGCGGCAGGAGTAGTACTTGCTTCCTAATGAGGTCTTGATCTGAAAGCAATGGTCCTGGCCTAGGATGCTGGAATGGAGAGGTCTGACCACCAGGTCGTTGCCAGCGAGGTCGATGACGTCCAACGATGACTGCTGCCCCAAGTTAAGGGACTCATGGGACCGCGAGGATTTGATGTGAGACCCAAACATGACGGGGCTGCTGAGGAAGAGAAAAAAAAATGAGAATCGAATGAAAAATTATTACAAATTATAAAAGCTTGAACAAAAGACCTTATTAAAAACATACGCAAAGCTTGTAGGAATCAATTGTTGCCAGGATTCCAATGAAGTTATTGATCAGAAAACCAGAAGAAGAAAAGCCTTGCCATTAAAACAACAAAATTTGGGGGAGCAAGCCGCAGAATTTATGTTATCATTTAACAAGAGATAACACAAGATACAATATTGATATTTCTAAATAGGAAGTATATCAACGATTGACACATACTCAAACACTAGCATTGAAGTACGCTCAGTCAACTTCATGCTGCTTCTTCTCCAGAGTAAATATTTTGAGATGTCTTATAAAGTTTATCCACAACAATAACCTGTGAGCTTCAGCACCACACGTCCCGCTATAAATACCACTCGCTGCGGGTAGGACTTTTGTAGGACTGAAATGAGAATTACGTCAGGGCTTATTTTCAAGACATGAGCCAGCGTGGGCCATGACAATAAGACAGGCATTCCTATTCTGGAAAATCGGTTTGTGATTGTAGGACGAGCAAATGATTAACGACAGCCGGTATGCGTCGCATAGCACAGGAGTCAGAGCTACTGAAGGACTCTCAGGCTAGTCCCCATTAGACCAAGTATTCAAAACAGTATTAAAAAAAACCTAGTTAGAATAATAGTATTTCAAAAATTGGTTTGATTTATGGCTTCTGGAGGCCTATCAGCTACCGATGGTCTCTTTTGGACCAAGTTCTTAAAAATTGGCCAGTAATTCTGATTTGGGGAAATTAGCTTGATCACAATTAGCTTGAGTTGTGGTAGCAATGGGGTATAGGTGATTACACTTGTGAGCTCCTACTTGGTGCGTACATCCTTGGCAAGGTGTGTTTCAAGGTGTACATCTCAATGCTGGGGTAATAATAGTAATAATACAAGACCCTCAAGAAGAACTCTTATGAGGCTCCCTGGGTTAATAAAATCATTATCATTTATAATTTAACATGAAGATACAAATAGTGGACAAAATTGTCAATGCAATTAGGATTATAGCTTGAGCGATTCATTATTCCAATTCCCAAGCAAACTTGAGGCTTGTTCAAATCCCACTCTATGGCCGAATTGTGGGCTCATTTGCCTTTGAAGACACACTTAGACTGTGAGATAGCTGTAGGTCATCATACCTAAACAAAAAAAGAACTGCTCAACTTGGTCTAATGAGGACAGGGAACTCCAAACTCAAGACTTGAGAAGCGATGATCAAATACTTGAACCCATAGTTAATGTCCTTCTGATTCTCCATAGACAATATCTCAAGCTCAAATTGTTGAGGCTAATGGAAAAGCATCTATGCCTACTGACTGACTGATGGAATCCTTAGGTGAGTAACCATCCGTGGGTAGTGTTTTCTGGTGGAAGTCCAATACTTTCATGTAAAATGTTGTATATGACATCATAACACAAGGTCAAGCAGTTGGGGATGCCTTAATTGCCCGGATTCCCATATGGAGCATAAATTTGAGTAAGAATAACCTTGTCTAGAATATTCATATGCCATTCCTTGAAAGCTAAAAAAGACCGTTTCAGCCATTATAGAGAGCAGAGTAATTCCTATTAATGTTGAAGACATTGGAGACATAATAAAACATGTTTATTGACCTACCCGACACTACAGACTACCATCACATTTCTAACACAAGGTGATGAAATTTTGTTTACCACGAAAAACAATATCACAGACAAACTTCTTTTTCTTCATCTTATAACCAGCTATTTTCAGAAAAATTAAAGAAAATATTTCAAATTTCTGTATTTATAAGCTGTGAGGCGGACTCTTTTGCAACATGAAACCTCAATTAACGTCACAGGGGTGAAAAACAATATAGTTCCGGTAGACAACACCCCAAAGGTGGTGAACTGAAACGGCTGACAGCCAGAGACTGTCACTACGATTAAATGTTTATGGAATTTTATTTAAATGTAAAAGTAGAGTCTGTTCCTTAAAATAAGTGGACAACAAATTTATAAATAGTGATTGCCTTCCTTTAATCCTAACTAATCATAAAATAAGCCATTTGCCAACTTCCTGCAATATAAGTACAAGCATAAGCATTGACCTGGGGTGATATGAAAGTACATGCCCTTCTGTGCTTGGAAGATCTGTAACATTAGCGTGTTTGACCTCATGCCCATCCCTAACATGTTTCCATCTACCCTTACATTTCTTGAAACTTGACCAGGACTTGTTTATGGAGATGGTCGATTATGTAACATTCTAGCTTGGGTTACAGACAAACGATAGACAATACCATCCTTTTAAGAACTACAAGGCCATGGAACTTGTGTTAAATGATACGAGGTGATGCTCGTCAGCCTTTGACCAGACAAATTTGGGATATAGCTTGTAATTCATTACATGAGGTTTATAAGAGTATTCATTCTTTTTCATCAATTTGAGATGGCAAAAGCATTGACATCAAATATTGTTACCTATTCTTACTTTGCATTATCATATATACCAAAACATTAGATTGATGAGTACCCCTTATATTCACCATAGAGTGCACTTTTTTCATTCCAAATAATAATGTGTGCTTACGGATACAAGCATTCACAAAATTATTTGTACCGGGTATCCTGTGTAAAGGGTGGTTAATTCAGACAAAATACCTTGTCTAAGGTATACGCACATGGCAGGAAATATAACTAGATCAACCCATGACACTACTGTTTCTCAGTGCATTACCTTATTATAGATATATACAGCATTGTAACTGACTTTTGCTTTATATTTGCATCAAGATTTTTTGGGAAAAGATATCAATCAACTGATAATATTTCAGTGTACTACTTGCAAGGTGACTATTGCGTAATTCTTCCCATAGACACAACACAATGGTCAAACCTGGTTTAGCGATCACCTGTCAACAAAGACCACATTTGTTTGTTTCTCATTGAAACATGTAGTAAAGGAACCAGTCTGTAAAGACCAATTTTCTTGTCTTCCTTGGGTGTTCTTTATAAACAGGTTTCACTGTACCTCACTGCTATCAAACCCTAAACCTAACTCCAAACTAAATTTCATTGATGCAACCCAAGACTGGACCCATATCTTTTAGAGTAAAATGTCACTGAAGCATATGTTAGATCATGGACCTACTAAAAATGGTCAGATCCTCTCCGATAAATCTCCTCAGATATTAACCTACGACCGCCTTTTTGGCAATTACCCCTCCTTCAACCCCTCCTTGCAATCCCTCTTTGCAACTCTTGGTCAAATCCAATTTCTGGCTGGCGGTGTTACTAGTGTCTCTAGTCTACCTCACTCCAAACTGCTGATTCACTAACGCAATTCACAGTCAGGTATAAATGGTTAGTCACCACGTTAAAACATTCAAGAATTAATACCAGTTCAGACTGAAGGAAATATGTAACAACGTTGTATAAAGAAACGTTGCATAAAGAAACATTGTATAAAGAAACGTTGTATAAAGAAACGTTGCATAAAGAAACGTTGCATAAAGAAACGTTGTATAAAGAAACGTTGTATAAAGAAATGTTGCATAAAAAAAGCCTTGTATAAAGAAACGTTGTATAAAGAATATTGTAAAAAGAAACATTGTATAAAGAATCATTGTCGGACTAAAATAAAGCAACATCATAATAAAGAAGAGGTCAATTAGCATAACAGCTGGCCAGTCATCACTGCGAGCTAATGATAAGCTATGCCCAGTTATACCGTTTTTGTATGATAAGACGTTCAGACTTAAGCAGGCCCTGTGTTTCATCGAGTTTTGTTCGAGACGAGGCTCAAAAATGCGTTTCGCGATATACTACATTTCATTACAGGAACTTTCTTTATACAATATTGAGACTAGGTAAAAGCAATGACTTATCGTATATACAATGAAATCAGGTAGTCTGAATGAAGGGTTAATCACTGCTCACATTGGTGGAGACAAGATCGAGAGAAAACAAATCTTGACTCACTTCTAGAAATGGTCTGCAGGGAAAAGTCATGAAATATACATTTAATTTAACCTCAATTTTGTCACCAAATCTAATGAAGCAAAGGAATGCCCCTCGAGGTGCAATCTGGAATATATGAAATTGGATTTTGATGAAGGATTATTCTAAAGACCTGTTAGCTTGTACATAATTTTAGTAAGGCTCACCCATTTTTTAATATAAAACCCACAATTTGTTTTAAAAATCTAGAGCAAACTAAAAGAAGTTATAAATTGCTGGGCCTGTAAACTTTCCTTTTCTTCCTCCAAGTAGATCATTAATCAATGAGAGTATACAAATAATTGTTATCCCTTGCCAGGATCTATTTTTTTTTAAAGAAACCAAATGTGTGTACATGACAGGTTATAATGAATGTCTCATCAAGGCATTAATTTGTTTCAAATATAGAATCTTTTATGAAAGATTAATATTATAATCTCTAACTAGTTAAATCAAATTAGTTCTTAATTACCATTGTGTGTGTTTATGGAGTTGCCTTTAAACATACTCAAGAGCAATTAGTATAATTTATGAAGGAACACCACATTGTCATGTTTAAACTACTACTAACAGAAAATTTGAATGAAAGCAGACACAAAACAAAAAAGTTTATCTATTACTCAATAAGGTCTTTTCTTTTTAGAGGGCCTTATCATAAAGGTTGTATTGCCCTTTCACAAACATCTATCTTGTTTGTGTGTTTAATACACATGACATAAAACTATTCTTAATGAGTGATAATTAATGAAGGAGCTATCTTAAATCGTATTAGTTAAATAAAGCTTATAACAGATGAAGGGGGTCAGACATGGCATTTCCTTGGCTGCCTACAAGGCTGTAGAGATATAGGGATAAGATTATCTTATCTTGGGGAAACTCCCATGACAGCAAGCACCAAGTGATAATTGAGATAATGACTTGGGATTAATATCTGTCAATGTTAGATTTGTGGCTCCAATCAATAGAGTTCTTTATTGCTCATTTCTTTGAATTAATAATTATGCTTTATTGTTTTATTTTATTTGACTTTACCCTACTTTTCATAAACACTAAAGAACATACAAAGTGTACTATCAACAGAAAAGTAGTAGAATTGTTCACCAAAAATATTCTAGAAAGTAAGAATACCAGATAAAAGCCTTTAAAAGGTTCACACATAATCAAGTTATTAGCATTACGGAAATTAACAAGTAAATCATAATCTTTCACAAGTTGCTCTCCAGAATAAGAATTGTGATTCAAATAAAAACTTATAATTTAGATGAATAGATATGTATGAATAACAGACTTTTACAAATACATTAAACTTTTTTAGAAATATTCATTTTTTACATCTTGTTCTAAATAAAAGTTGTGATACAAATTTAAGATGTTAAAAACTTACCTAACATGCATAGATATTAGAGAAAACATTTTCATTGTAGTTTGTAGAACAATCCAAGAGAACAAAGTATTGTGAATGGTGTTATCAATCCTGAATTCCTTTGAAGAAACAGCTGAGCCGATGAAAGAATGTTTGGTATGTGACTGACCCGACCAAGTTCAAGCTACGGAACCAATTCTTCGGTTCTTCTTCAAACAATCACAGACTAATCCTCGATTGAGATCCATAATTGCCGAAAATGACTGGGAGAAGTCCCGCCGAGAGGTTTTGAATCGGGAACAAGTCCATATTTGGGGAGAGCAAGCGGAGGAGAGAGGAGTGAGTGAAGGGAGAGCGTGGCTCTTCAAGTAGGCAGGTAGTAAACTAATTTGTTTCAACGAGGGTGCTAGGCAGACCCTGTAAGGGTGACGGCAGGGGGGCACAAATTAGCACGACAGGCTTGCGCCCAAATGATCTTAACTCCTTTCCTCAATTCGATAGCTGCAGTTGGTGCTTCGCTCACTGCGGAGGGAGAGCAGTTGCGGGTTGTTGAGTCGTTACATTGGAAATATTGTTGCTGGTAGTGATAGACTTGAGTGCCAGACTTTTGATGTAAAATATGGACAGCTGTCGAATGTGTGCTTAAGGGGATCTCTCAAAATACTCTTTTCATAACATTTTGAGTTCAAACCAAATTAAGGAGGAGGTTACTTGAAGTGCTAACGTATCAAATTTAATGTTTGATTTATATCATACAAGTGGCCTATTTTAAGGTGGATTAAGTAAATGCTGTCTTGCAGATTCATAATAAAATACACAATCCAGTTTTTTCACTTAGAGAGAGAGAGAGAGAGAGAGAGAGAGAGAGAGAGAGAGAGAGATGGAGGTGGGGGAGGGGGCTGGACAGGAAAGTTAAGTTTCTTTGTGACAGAATTAGTGTGTTTTTAAAGATCCGTTATTCTAGGTAAGATGAAATTCCATACAGGGAGTTTTGTTTTGCCTTAGGTTACAAAGCAACACAAGTCAAGAAGAAGAAATTGTTTTTCCTCTAACAGAAACAATGGTGTTAACTAAACACAGGACATGATAGCACAAACCCCTCTTCTTTTAAATACTTTGTTTGACAGCTTTGTTTTCTAGCTGACTATCTAAAGGATGCAACTTGACAGCCAAACAGCAACAACAACATTTCCTGTGATAATGGGATCCACAAAGAAAGGATATTGTTTCTTTTTTTAACGCAAATCTCCATTGCTTTCTCTATTTCTTGTTTTGTTGTCTTTTTCCCAATTTTCTCATGCCTCCAAGTAATTGATTAATTAAAGTGTACCAAAACTTCTTTCAAGACCTTTTAGAACGAAACATTCAAAATTTCGACCATTTTTATCTGTAAATTTGAAAAGAAAAAAAACCTTTGGTATTCCTCTCAAATTTCAACATGAAAGATTTAAAATAAGTTAACTTAGCAAGTGACTAGCAACTCTGTTAGTTACATATATATATGTGGTTTTTTCCTTCAATTTTGTTCATGAGATTGTGGGTTCAAACCCTGCACTGGTGCTATGTCAATGCATTTTATTCTAGCTGTCTCCCTCAACCCTGGTGTACAAAATGGTTGCCGGTGGGACTTACTGCCTGAATGCTGCGAGAGCAAACTCATCTTCTGAGAGTCAGAAGAATGTTAACTATTCATAAAATAAGTTCTGTCAGTGTGCTTCTTGTTTTCTACGCACAATACAGGAGTTTCACTCTATACAAAAGTAAAAGTTCTAATGATATGAACTTGCTTAATACCAGTTACCTCTGACCTAATTTTATAAGCAGTTTACAAAACTTTACGATGCTATGAAACAGGACCATTGTTGCTCAAGTGTTTTTGTGTCTATGCTCAGTTTCGATCTCTTTCATCTTTGAAATTGAATACGGTTTGAATTGTCTGCTGAGCGCTAGATGGGCATTAACTTCTGTACTTGACTTTACATTGAGTTAATGCCCTATTGGCTGTCAGAAGACAAGTTAATGCGCTTGTAAAATCAACACCAGATGTGAAACAGTGCCACTGATCATACTGATGATCTGTTACAATGAACCAAGTAACAAGATCATTCAATCGTTGATTAGGTAATGAACTGCACATTTAGACCCAATTGACATTTTGATATTAATCCTGTTTGTTTCCCTTGGAGAGGCGTTTGCACACTGTTTGATGTGCGGTTAAGCCTTCTTCCCATAAACATATTGGAATTAAAAAAAAATTAAAAATATGATTAAACAATGATAAGAGCAATAATTTGGAAATTCAATGTGACATCTACCGTGGCCCCTTGAAAAACATAAAGATAGAAAGATAAATCAACTCCATTGACAATGACAGTGTTACAATGATAAATATCAAGATCATTTACAGATCATCAACAAGGCTATCCAGTCAGGTAGTACAATGTGAATACCCATGAAGAAATATAATTCAATCAGAATAATGTTCTATGCCTGCAATAAAGCAGTTACATTTGATACGGTACTGCTAATGACAATATTTGATCCTTAGCAACGGTATCGCAGGCAGCTCCAAAATATGTTTCATAAAAGAGGCTTTCTGAAGATCCAAGTATGAACAGAGGCAGCGGTCTACAATACATGTATGAACAGAGGCCTTGGATACCTTGATCTACACCGCCTCTCTCAAATGATAGTGATTCAATGCTAATCTAAAATGACAAACAATCGCACCCCTGGTACAATTCAACCTCTGGACTTCTACCCTGGACCAATAACTTATGGAGAGTTGGTTTGAATTGAAACATTTCTTAAGTTAAACCATGTGAATCTTCATGTAATAATAATAATAATAATAATCTATAATAATAATACGCTAAGGCTCCGCGGGGGGCGCGACGTCTCGGCGAGCCTTTGTATTCTATTGTTTTTTAATGAGATCGCCGACCCAAGTTGGTGCGGCTATCTCCTCCTGAACCCTCCCCTCGGGGTACCCGTGCCCGGTGCCATCGTCCGCGGGAGAGTCTACTCTAGCGAATTGGCTATACTCCGCCCGAGGTCCTCCTCCGTGTCGACGTCCAGGGCGAAAACAGACGCGACATGCATAATGCAGGATATGCGTGACGACGTACAGAGACACCTCATGGATATTCAACATGACATCCGTAGACACACGACCGATGACCATCCACTCACATTAAGTTGCGTATTAAATGCACTATGCACAGGGTCGGGCACAAGCCACAGAGATACACACGAAGCTTCCCGTCCACGTCCAAACTTAGAGACCTATTTCCATCATTATTGCCGCGATTTGTATATAGTTTTCGTGAATGTAGGTATGAAATGAAAGCTTATTTTGTGATTATTACGGCAATGTATACTAAAATTTGATTATCATTTTCTAAAGGAAAGTTTTCCCAAGAAAACCATTGGACTGACAGTTCCGTCGCAAGCTGCCTTCAGTCAACACAAAGTGCAGTGCTGATGTGTAGTGTGTGTGAGTTGCGATGAGCTTGCAGTAAGCTCCAACACCGCGCACCGTAGGCGTCCGACGCCTGCGGCGCCGGTGTTGAGCTTAAGGAGTTACGCTGCAGTGTGTGTGAGTTCACCTAAGCTTGAGTCGAAGAGATTTGACACTTTGAAATTGTTATCTGTTGGTTTGCATCATTATTGCCGCGATTTTAATATAGTTTCGTGAATAGATTTACGAAACCTGAGCTTAGAATTAGTAAAAGTATTACTAATGTCTACGTTTTTAAACGACTGTCAGAATTTCTTGTGAAAATTTTACTTTGAAAAATGATTATCGAAATTAATGGTCAGAAATATTCACAATCTAGGTTCTATTATGTTAAAGTTCTTGCATCAAATCAATGCATGAAAACTTAGTTATTGAACTAGAAAAATGTTTTGTTTTTTTAAATAGGCAATTATGAAGAAGGAAACCTGAAACCCTGAGTTGAGTGTATATTTGTTTCAAGGGGCCATAAACCCCCAAAAGCTCGGGGGTTACGTTCTTCAAAGTTGGGGGGGGGGGGGGGGAGATCAGATCGCAGCGAGTTGAGTGTATATACAATATAGGCGTGGGGTCCACGGGTTTCAAGGGGCCATAAACCCCCGAAAGCTCGGGGTTTTAGGCGTTTAATTAGGGTCAGATGAGCATATTTTTAATACTTTATTTGTGACACTCGGGGTCACTAATTGGCGAGGGGTCAATACGTAGAGTTGCGTAGTGTTGCTACCAACTACGCTGGCCTACGTTACTATATGCTGAGGGACAGAAAGGGGTACGCAAGATGAACGAAAACAAGTCAACATGTTTAATTTTTTTCGCGTACTTTCAGCGTAGAAACTTGACGCAGAAAGTACGCCTTTTTACGCAACACTATGCTACCCTACGCCAGATCGTCAAAGCAGTAAAAGCTTTCCACACAGTAAGCAACCATATAAGCAAACCTGTACTCCAGCCTACGCATAACCTACGCAGGGACTATTTTCCCATTAATACGCAGCCTAATTTCTGCGTAGTCGGTACGCCACACTACGGAACTCTACGCAGTTCCAGTGGCTTAAAGAATAACTACCGGTACAGTTGGATCGTTTTTTTTTTTTTTTATATAAGGCCAAATTTAAAAAAAAACATGTTTAGCGTCCTGTTTTTTCTGAAAAATGGGAAGGAGGAGGCCCCTTTTTTTTTTTTTCTTTCAAAATGGCTGCTCCGTACATTTTCCCTGACATTCAGGCTTTTTTTCAAGATGGCAGCCGACAATTTTTTTCTTTTCTTTTTTAAGATCAGAAATACATTTTAGCAGTGCTTTTCATGTTTTTTTTCTTTAAAAAAAAAAAAAAAAAATCAAAAAAAAAAAAAAAAAAATTAAAAAAAAAAAAAAAAAAAATAGGAGAGGCGGCCCCCAGAAAGGAAGCGGGTGGGGACGCTGTTTTTTTTCTATCAAAAAATTCAAAAAAAAAAAAAATTCAAAAAAATTTCAAAAAAAAAAAAATAGGAGGCGGCCCCCAAAAAGGAAGCGGGCGGGGAAGCTGTTTAAAAAAAAAAAAAAAATATAGGAGGTGGCCCCCAAAAAGGAAGCGGGCGGGGACGCTAAACATGTATATTTTTTTAATGGCCTGAATGGCAAATAAAGTTCTTGGTGGTTTTAATTTAGACAGTCTCTATATATCTATTTACACCCCCCGCCCCCCTCTAGAATCCCGCGGATTTCCGCGGGTCCTGCTAGTAATAATAATAATAGCCTAATAGTCCACTCCAAATTTTATTAAACCGAAACGGAAATTCTTTTTGCCCAATTGATCGTGAGCCCGGCAGCCACTGAGCAGCGCCAGATCGATGTTGCTCTATCCCTTAGTGTTGAACGCCAAACAAGGTAGCAACAACTCCCATCTTTTAACGTCTTTTGGTATGACGCGGCCGGGGTTCGAACCCACGACCTCCCGGTTGTGAGGCGGACGCTCTACTGACTGAGCCAACACTCCGGTAATAATACATTAGACAGATAAAATCATGAAGGTTTCAAGATATACATGCCTTTGAAAGCCGGAAGGGCAATAGAAGTTTGAACAGTTTGGTGTCTTAGAAACAAACATTTCATGATCCATGTTATGATCATGTTGCATTACAAGAGGAAAACTCAACCATGATTTTTTACAGATAAAGATATCCGCTGAGAGCAAGAAGGACATTACTTCATTTCAGAGGATACAATTCAACACTTCATGTCTCTCAGAGTATGAGAGCCAGAAGGATGTTAGCTCTGTGTTATAGGATATGAGTTAACACATTTATGGCTCTATGTAATCATATAATATTGACTGGTGAAAGCAAAAAGGGCATTAAGTTCATGTTAAAGGATATGAGTTAACACATTTACGGATCACAGGCTATCAAAACCACGGACATCCTTATATGTCATTGGTGTTTTCCTTTGATTCTTTGTTATCATGGTAACAAAATAATCTATCTCCACTGAAACAATGTGGAATTGATTATGATCTCATGTTCAAAACAATAAACATTCGTGACTTCTTCATCCTGAGGACTTATTACAAAACAAACATTTCCAAAGAAATATTCCATTCTTTAAGGCCTCTTTCTAATTCAGAAAACCATGGGCAGATTTAAGCAATCATGATGGAAATGCTGTAAAAGGAGAATAAATAAAAATCATATTTGTTCTCAATTATATTTTGAGTTCTAAATGCCTCGAAGCATGCCAGGTTTCCCTTTGGGCTGTCTTGGTTAGAGCTGTTACAAGGCTATAGGCATTTCCCAAATTTCGTCAAAATTTACATGAGAGTATGCTTCACAAGTCATGTCCTCTGCTGAGAGATTGAAGGAAGGAGCTACGTCAACTTCCACAAAAAATTAAAGGTAAAGACCAGCTATGGTCATGCGATTGCATTGTGAAAGAAACGTTGTGGAATCGCTCAGAAAAGGTTGATCATCTAGCATCTAGCATCTGCAAGGTTCTGGAATCATCAAAATGATAGCAAATTTGGCCCATTCTTCGTAAAGTTACAAGCACTATACACAGAAAGATGTATATGGGACTACCCTATATCTCTCACAGACCATGAGAGAAACAAATTTACCAAATATATGAATTAGTAGGCTGTTTCCCGGCAAATTTGTTATCATCATGTATTAGTCAAAACATATTCTTTCACATGTTTGGTAATGAGAGCTTCCATTTCATTTTTTGAAATTGGGGCGTTTCCAATACTGGTCTTTACCTTTAACATCCTTCTGCCTCTCAACAGCCTACATGCTTCTCTTTAAACCTGGAATGGTATCAAGCTAATATACACCAAGAAAGAAGTACAACGTAACTTTGTTATTGACAGGAGAGTGGAGCAAAATGTTCTTGAAACAACCCAAAAAAGACGCATGGGACAGTCTACCCTTTTCAGTCCTACAAACCAGGAGGCCCAATGGGTCAGTGGTAGAGCATTGGTCCCGGGTTTTGAAACCAAGTTGATGTGCTAGTGCCCTTTGGTAAGGCATTAATCCTCATTACCAAGTTCCTCGGAAAGGACTTAAAGCTATCAGTCACCCGATTGTTTACTTACACATGCTTTCTTAGCAGTCAGGCAAAACAAACCAACAAACTAGATCTACATTCCACTGATCCAAATCAATTGGTCCTAATTTTTGTTAAACATGTACTGTACATAATTGTGTAACGTCCATTGGCACGATGAAACTCACTAGGGAAAAGGACCGGTTGATATACAGTAGTCAATGCGAATGAAAACTTTAAAAAATGTCCCACTGGCCTGAATCATAGGACCAATGGATGTAGGACCAATGGACATAGGACCACCGGACGTTGGACCAGCGAACTTATAGGAACAATGGATGTAGGACTGATGGATAAAGGACCAATGGATGAAGGACCAATGGATGTAGGACCAGCGGGGAGGGGGACCAGTGAGACATACTAATTTCCTCATGAGATACATACCTTCCACATTCCTCTATATCTTCCTTTGTAGGTCTGAAGGGTTGCTGACGTGGTGGTTCTACAAATTTACCTACGCTCTTTGTCCGCTTCAGAGCCTTTTTCATACGATTCGGGATACCCTGTAATGGAGAGAAACAAAATGGGCAAATGTAAAATAAAAATCTCTAAACCATTAAAATTATGTAAATATATGATGCTTTATAAATGATATAAATATCAATGTCATCCTTAACATATAGGTAAATCTGAAATGACACCGTAAAGGGGAAGTCCACCCTGATGTTAAGTTGATTTTAATACAAGCAGAAAAGTGATATGTCTCTATGCGCTTCCAAAGGACTTTGGATATTGTATGTAACATATTGTGTTTCTTGATAATGCACTTTACAATATTTCTTCTGGTGTGAAAGCACCCAAAGTAAAAAATTTCTTGTAAATTAGCTCTTATGAGTTCTTTATACAATTTTCTCTCCTGTGTGAATGAAACCCATAGCCAAAGATGTGTAATTCCTAGCTGTGAGTTGGCTCTCATGTCCCCTGGTAACTGAGCTTCATCCATTATTTGCTCTCATAAAAAATGCAACAGATTCAAGTGCATTGCTTGGCCAAGGGCAGATCAGATGTAATAGGACACAGAGGTGCTGTAGGGGAACATATGCTTGGCAAATATGGTGCCGACGGGTTGGTTTCTATGTCAGTTCAATCATTCAAATAATTCAAGTACAACGGTTTGGAAATTCCAAAGCCCTTTAAAGATACATAAGCTATTATATTAGGTTATTTCTGCTGACAATTATGACTCTGATACACATAACTTCAATCAATATAATAATATTCATAAATAAAGAACTATTTTGCAAGTGTTGTCATTACCACCATCTCTATCACCACTACCTTCGTCATTATCATCACCACCACCATCATCATCATCATTATCTTCATCAACATCATCATCATCATCATCTTCATCATCATCATCATCTTCATCATTATTATCATCATCATCATCATCATCATCTCCATCATCATCATTATCATCATCATCATCATCATCATCATCATCACCATCATCATCATCATCATCATCATCATCATCATCATCACCATCACCATCACCATCACCATCACCATCATCATCATCACCATCATCATCACCATCACCATCACCATCACCGTCATAATCACAATTAGCCACTATAGCCATGAATGATCAATAATCTGTTATCAATACCACCACTACATTATAATGACCATCTTTTATGTACACTGTACTGATCATTCAACTTTCTGTGCCACAAAAGAACACAACAATGTCAGACTACGCATTTACATGTACCAAGATATCAAGAGATTTGTACCAATCTTGAAAACATTAATATACTCAAATGGAGTAAAGATTACAAAGGACTAAAGATTGTGCAAAGAGAATACAAGTTGTGGGTTTGTCCAAGGAGTTCTTACTCCTTGGTTGTCTAAACACAGCCAGTGCGCCTGCTTGCTGGCTGTGGCATTACATTGATTTATTACAGCAATAATAGAGCTTTGTTTCCAAACAACTTTTGTCTCATGTTCGATTCCCTGTCTGCTTTATAGCCCTCATTTCAAAAGTACACTTCAAAATGATGTCATAAATCAAGATATTTCTTGTTTTGAAAGGGTATTGATTTCTCATCACCCTTTGTTCTGGAGCCAGACAATTATTCAAAATGTCACAGAAGTGTCCCGGAAGTGTCATCAAAAGAATATAGCATTAGGAAAATAAAGTAGTATGATATGTGTGTATTAGTTCTACTCTGTGATGAGGTTTATACATGTGTATGATATTATTATATTCAACTATAATATAAAATATAATGCACTGAAATTTGAAGATTATCTACAATGTATATAATTATTCCACATTTATATATAGTGTTACATCAGGTTTAATAATTAAAAAAAAAAAAAAAATAGAACAGATTGAAATTTGTAAAAATTTACTGAATTCCACATGAATGTGTTAACAATATGTTGACCAGACTGTATAGATTTCCATCTTGATTTTCAGATTGATAATGATATAACTTTCACACACTTGAATGCCTCATGCTTGATTCACTCACATACCATACAAAGCCTATAGGCGTACTCTAAAACATGGGAGACCATACACACCTGCCATTAGAATAGCACATAAACCCTGACAATACATTAGTCATTCCAAATAATTATATGAAAAATTAATGACCTGTGAAACTGAAAGTGCAATCAATATAAGAATAGTGAACAAGAAAACTTACCACATAGGAATCATCCTTACTTCCTTGCCTAATCGGATACATCTTGGAATTTTTCCAAGAGACTAATTTTCTGACACAGCTGGTATGTTTGTTCACACCCTTTTAAAATAAGCTAACAATGTATCGAGCTCTAGATCCAATGTTCATCAAATTTGCCTCAAATTTTTCCAAAGAGAATAATTTTCTGACACAGCCGCTGTAATGTTGTACTCACGCAACTGTAAATAACGTTACAATGTATTAAGTAGTAGATTCCATGTACATGAAATTGGCCTCGCCTACGCACAGGCTAAAGGCCACATTGTGTCTAATTATTAAACAATATGGCCTAGCTTCGATGGGAATCACAATTCAGGCAGTATGGGACATCCGGTAGAACATTCTCGCTAGTCATACATGTCACGTTTTGCTTCAAGAACCCGACGACACCTGACATCTTGAATGCTAGAAGAATCGAGCAAGATGGTTTGTTGGCAAGACTCGCTTGCATCAACCTCGAAAGTACTACCACCTTGCTAGGGGAAGAGGGAAAACAAAAACGACGTTGTGTTTTTAATGTCATTAAAGAGCGTCAGAACGTTTCATCATGACAAGCGAAGTTAGACGAACCATGCAGTAACATCCACAACAAAACTGATGACATTTCAGAACGAAGGATCTTTTCGCAAAGGTTTTTTGTGGCTGATTGATGACGAAATGATTAATAATTCAGGCCTTTCTGCGATCACTGTACTTTGGAGTTATAAAGGTGTAGCTTCACTAGCTTGTGTGCCAGCTGCTGACTAGACTTTCTTCAAGACTAGGTCACCAAAAAATCTAGTTTTTAAATACTATTTAAAATCCGTATCAGATGAAGTAATTCAACAACAGTATTGACAACACCTGTAAGGCAGTCTTTCCTCTTACAATGTTTTATTTTCTTCTCTATCTTCTGCACAAGAACTTCTCGTTATGATAATTCAATTGAACGACTGGAAACTTCATCAAATTCATCTACGCCATGAACCTAATCCTCCTTTAATCTTCCGCATAACAAAGTATCAGAATAATGGATGAATGATGGTAGAGAATAAGGCAACCCTCAAGCAGACTCTCCGAATGATATACAGGAATCATCAACAAATGAATTCTAATAACTCATATCTCTGGTCTTGACTTCTGTCTGCACCAACTCTCCCACATATGTCTCTGTCAAATGCTAGATCCCTGTATGCAATACATACATGTAGCTACAGTTGGTACACACAATTTTAGCTTGTAGGTATATAGTTAGCTTGGCTGCTGCTGCTCTAAATCTGTTCTTAAATTCAGGAAAACCCTCTGGTTTTTATGACTTATAACAGGATGCATTGATAGCTACTGGGTTCCAAAAACTTGGTCAATTAGCCTTTGTATCTGTGAATTCCTGCAAAGCACAACACAAACGGTTCCTGTTGTTGGTTTTTGAGGCGTAGGTGTCCTTTTTAGGGTCATATTGTTCGTCCAAGTGATGTAATATAATAACTATTTAGGGGAAAAATCTCACGAGGGGGTCAAGCTGAACTGAACTTTTTGCAAATATAAGCTTCAAAGTAACTGGACTTTCTTGTAATGACAGGGGCTCAGCCTTTAGATGGAGCAGGAGGGACGTTACTGTATTAAATGCTACTTGAGGTGCTGTAAAATGATTTTCAGCAGGGGGGGGGGGGGGGCTGGGGGTGAGAACAATTAGCAAAGTGCCCATGGGCCCATCATGGGCATTAGCTTGCTTGAGAACAAAATGGGGTTAATTGACCCCCCCCCCCCCGCCCCTTACATGCCACAGACACAGAGACTATATGTGGCATAAATACAAGGGAGGGGGGGGGGGGTGTTGCTATATTAAATGTGTCGCAACTCCAGTTCCTGGAAATGAGCAAAGTGTGTGCCCACTAATGCACAGTTTGATAAATACCTTACACCCCCCCCCCCTTTCATAAGCCACATGCACTTTGAGTCGTAGATGTATGTGTCACTAGTTTAAATCAGATGGGGTGAGGGACTTGATCTATAAACAAAAAAGATATATCAAATGTATGTATCCCACATTACAGGGGGTAGCCCCCACATTACAGGGGGTAGCCCCCACATCCCATGGCTACGCCCATCATCCATTCTCATATCCTGACATAGTGTCACTTGACATCACTTCCTTTCTTTCTTGGGCTTAGTCCAGGAAGTGGTTTCTTCCATTCCCTGCATCCGTGGAGAACCAGTGGCCATGATGGTTTGGATCATGATCAACTAGGAGTCCAAGAGAAATCAAATATCATCCTCTCTATTCCATGCTCAAATAATTACATTGCTTTAGAATTTAAAGCCAAGTCATTGAATAAAATTTGTATGATCCTCACACAGGCTAGATATGGAAGAAATACCTATTCACATAAAAAAAATTGACAAAATTTGTGTTTCAGGTTCAGATTCATAGAAACAGACACAAATATCAACCTGACTTATCCTGCAAATCCTTGACAAGTTCACAGACTTTCATTAAATCTCTATAACAAATTGTATACCGAGAGCATTGAGGGCGGTATAAATCAATTGATACGAGTCACAAGGACTTCTGGTCCTCAAGAAACAAAATAAGTATTCAGGAATTATACTTGAAACCATCCACCATATATCACACGAGACATAACATATCCAAAGTAAAGTCATTATCATGGCATCAGTATATAGCTCATTTAGGTCTGCACTTACAGTTCTATGCTCATGCTGTTTTTTGACATTACTGTAAATAATACTTTTGTTTAAGAGAGGTTTTTTTTTCTTCTTCAATCAGCTACAGAAAGTTAAGATTTCCATGTATGTTTAATTATTTCTTTTCTGCAGAGCTATTCTAGAGCTTCTCAGAGCAAGATCTATATTTGACTGGAATCACTGGATGTTGTTGGGTTTGATTTCAATGCCATGTGACATTCATGCCACTCTCAGTTCTCCCTTGCTACAGTCTTTATCAAGACTTCAAAACAAAGTTCAAGTCTGCAAACAAGAAGACTAGAAAGAAGGGATCATAAAGAGGAGAAGCCCAACATCTGTGGCCATCAAATTTACGACACGACAGCCGGTCCATGGCAGAGCGAAACCCAATTGTCTGTCAGATATCCTTGCAGGTTGACAAACGCCATTGTACGTGCGTGGGACTGCACACACATGACATGTCTCTTTATTGGGTAACCCATCACATCAGCATCTTGCTCGTTCCCATTCAGAAATTAATTACAATCTGGCCATATACCGGTCCCTAATGAGATAATTCAACACGCTCACTGTATTTGTGTTCATTAGGGGGATGCATGCAGCGATGCAAAAAGTATGGAATTTATCCTTGGACAGGCAATAAATGTACAACTTTGGTACATTTTTCTGAGCTTCAGTATACAATAAGTCAACCAAATAGCCAATGGAAAAATTTTATGTAGTTTTATCAATGAAACAGAATATGTTGTGTTATAAAAAGTGGAGATTGTTTATTGCATAACAACTACAAATTTTACAATGTAGTTGTTATTTACGATTCCTTTAAACAGTAGCAAATTTATAGTAATTGGAAATTTGGTTTAAAAATATACTTATATTTCCTGTAGGTATATAATCGTCTTTTTAATCGAACTACACTTACATTATCATACCAATATCAGAATACATTACAATTTTAAAGGAATAGGCCCCAGAGCAGAGCAGGCTTACCTAAAGAAGTCAATGTATAATTGACCAGCAGAATCAAGGCTTTGTATAAACTGTACTATAGATAGTATACTTACAACATGAATAGGGTGGTGTATTCATTATTCAAGACAGAAATCAATTATAGAGCTTTCACGACCTTGCAAAATCGATGGCAATTGGAATAATGTAAATGAGTGTTTTATGAGGCCACATATCAGAATATATGCTTGTCTACCCAAATTAAAGGCACAGATTATTGGTGTAAGTATACATTCAGATAACTTCCCTGTGAAAAATACTTTTTGTACATTAATCACATATATATTCACTAATACTCCATCCGAGTCAGAAGGCAAGTGCATATACAGTTTTATTCTAAATCATTCAATTGTCCAATTGTGTTCTACCTTTCCCCAGCCTGCTTCTCTGATTGTTCTGCTTTCTTTGTGAGTATTTTGATATTGAGGGTGGATTCCCTGTAAGCACTTTCACTGGGCTATCCTTCTGGGATATCCATATTAGAAATGGTCATATTTGACTGGGGACAAGTCTATGTCCTATTAATATATTTCTTTATTCATTTCTCACTTGTATCGTCCAGAGTTTCTGCTTTCTAGAGACCCTTTCATGCTTTCCAGGGCTAAATTCTTATTAGCTTATTCATTTTTCACTGGTCAACTTTATGGAGAGGATAAACAAATTCAACCTCCTACTACAAAGGAAGATAAGTGAGGCATACTTGAGGTATATATCCACAAACCATAGAAAACACTCGAACGAATCAAGTGGATTTGGATCACTGACAGTCAAATTGAATGCCGAAGGTTAAAGAATACTTAAAAGTGCTTGTAAACATTTCCTCGTAACTCTGAAGGTTACATACCAATTAAAAAGAAAGATTGATCTCAACAACAAATAACACACCTCGACTGAAAGAAATTAGTATCTTGAATGCCTATCATGTCAAACCTAACAATAAGGGGAGGTTAATGGATGACCTTAAATGATTTATATGGATGGCTATAAACTTCAAATGGCAATATCATGTTCTGGTAATTACTTTGCATCTAAAATATCAAACAAAAAATGCTACACTGAATCTAAAACTGTGATCCAAAGTAATAGAAAGGTTGTTTGGAGCAATGAGATGTGAACAATATAAGGCATTACAAAATCATGCTGGATAGGAAATGAATGCAACACCAGCCCCAATCGGCCAACACAGATGCATATATCCTCTTTACAGCCAGAAGGGCGTCAACTCCCTATCAAATCGTCCTTGTTTTCACGAAGTGACGGTAGTGAGGAAAATCGTAACGCAAAGTGAATGCAATTTTTTTTCACTACCGTCACTTCGTGAAAACAGCGACGAAATGAGTTAACGCCTTTCTGGCTCCACACAGATGATATTTAATATCACTACAGCTCAACAAATAGGGTCCTCATTAATTGGATTTTCAATTATGTCTTCTTCATACTCAAGCTAAAGTATCATACACCTTGAATCAAATTGAAGTGATTCATTCACTGGACTCTAAATCCAACCAACCACAAATTTCCTTTGGCAAGATATTAAATCCACATTTGCCGCTCTCCACCCAGGTGTAAATGGAAACCTGGTTACTATTTGGGTTATGATAATTGCAGGGTCGTCAGGAAGAACACCATCTATGCTGCTGCTGCTGATGATGATGTTGATTATTAGCACTATTATTATTATTATCAAGTGTAACATATCATTCACATGCCACAAGTCATTAATATCCAGTATAAATTTGATTGGTTGATTAGTTGTGATCATCCCCAGACAGGTCTCTTTAGACTAGCGAGACACTTCCATGCTATCACAAGAACAGGAGAAAGGTCAGAGGTGTTTTCATGGGTGTTTGTACTAAGGATAAAGACTGATCCCCAATCTATATTTGCCATTATAATGTTTGCTTGCTCCGTTAGTCCCATGTGTGTCTAATCATGCTGTACCCTTGTAAGACTACAAGCTTGCTTCTGGGGCAACAATACAACAGGAGAGTGCTAATGTATCGTCTGATAGTGGGGAATAACAAGGGGGCCAAACTACCGCCAAGTAAGGACGAAGTATTGATGGACAAAATACCAGAATAACACCATTAAAGAAGAAAAGAATTCAAGATAATAAGTATGAGATGAGCACATTAATTAATAATACAATTGCCTGCTTTAATACAAATAGTAGGCACATATATCAGTTATTAAGACATACATGTATGCAGCTTGACTTTAAAAAGAAAAAAATCTCACTTTTCATTTCTGAAAGGGCATACACCTGTACTAACGAGCAAAATATTTTCTTTTGGAGAAGTAGGAGTCCAATTTTTTTTTAAATGCTGATATGTAAGTTCTATTTCATATTTATGAAATCTAGATGGGAAAATTAATTTCTTGTATTCATCATAGATGAGCTATGCGACTTTGATAATTTTTGGACAAATAGTGTATCATACAGAAAAAGTGAAGGAAATATCATTAATAATACTTGCAACTCCACAGCCTCAGCTCAAGTACTTTCCAGGACACTTTAGTGAATGGTTTTGAGAGCGAAACCCCATACTTGTACACATGGCATTGTAATAGTAACTATCACTCGGCGAAATGAGAGACCAGCTCGGGCTTTAATCAATGCTGTAGTTGAGCTCCTCAGTAACATGAGATAATTACCAAGAGAGATGGAGAAATGAAAGGGAGGATGTTGAGGCAAGAATGGGAAAGAGAGGGAGAGAGAAGGGGGGGGGGGGTGGGACTTGGGAGATAAAGAAAGTAGCAGAAACAAATAGGCTACAGAGTGTGAGAAAGGTGTAGGCCTACACTGGCTACAGAGAAGGAGCTTGTAAGAATAGGAAGAAGGGAAAGAGATGGATGGGATACTGGATAGCCGAACTATATAGTGAAATGTGGACTGAGAGGGAGAGACAGAGACTGAGAGACAGACACCTAGAGAGACAGAAACTGAGAAAGGAAAAGAAAGAGAGATATATGTAGAGATGTAGGAGAAAGGGAGAGACAGACAGACAGACAGAGAGACAGAGAGACAGACAAAGAAATAGAGAGAGACAGACAGAGACAGAGAAATAGAGAGACAGACAGAGACAGAGAAATAGAGAGACAGACAGAGACAGAGAAATAGAGGGACAGACAGAGAAAGAGAGAGAGACATACAGACAGACAGGGAGAGACATAGAGAGACATACACAGAGAGAGACAGAGAGAGAAGCAAATTAGGATGTGAAAGTGATACAGAGTAATAATTTATATCTTGAGAATAGCAGGCTGTCTGCTCTTGTGAGATTGATACCCCTTCAGCATGCCTATACTACCCTATGTACTAGGAAATGGATGTCACTCACGAACCCAAAGATCACTAGGTTACCAGGAAAGGTGCTGCATTGAATATCATGCATCTTCACCTTGAATTGATCTTTGAAAATCAAGGTCCATTCAGTGGATATTTCATACAATTTATCAACGTTATAACAAAGCAGTCCTCACTGAAAACTCAAGAAAAAAGTTTCGTCACCAACTACACAAAGTAACCAATATCATCTACACAGACTTAGACCAGGTACCTTTGTAACATGTCACTGCTTTATGTTGATGTTGTACAATAGTGCTGAAATCAAGGAGGTTCAAAGTCCTAGAACATTTATGAACATTCATCATGATTCCCTTTATTTAGCTGCATTCATGGTGAATCTCTTTGAATATGGTAAGCAAGAGTCTGCTGAGACTGAGCCAGAAGGGCATTAGCTCATGTTACTGTGCATAGATAATTAGATATCGTTCTGACTCTCAGTAGTCTTGGTAGATGATAAATCGTCTGACTCCAGGCATTATAACACATAGTTAACACCCATCTGGCTCTGACCAGATGATGTATTTATTTATACTTCCACAAGGCACTCTAGAAGTAAACAAGCTCATAAAAGTTATGGAAATGACCTCATCTCATCAACACACTGATTAAAAATAAAACAAGACAACATTTGTTTTATCATCTGCCTGGTGCTAGAAACTAGTCACCTTCATATTGATGCATTATTGCATTTATATCATTTCAATCAAGTAATAAAGTCACTTTTGGCTCCGAACAGATAATTATGATCATAATGTCTGCTGGGAAATAGAATCTAGCATTACAGGGAAATCCAACCTTGCGAGCAAACTGGTTTCTGTTTATTAGCTTCATTAGATTGGATTGTCGTTTTAATAGAGCAATGACTCTCTATTCAAACAAATGAGTGAACTTGTTTATGAGCACTAGGGCAGACTAGGTTTGAAATTTGGTTGGGGAATTCTGACGCGACCAGTCATTTCAACTATAGAGTTTGACGCGATTGACAAACTCTTATAAAGCTAAAATAATAGACCAGACTCATGTGTGGGGAAAACTCCCCAAACTCCCCATGGCCAGTCTGCCTCTGCCAATCACACGATACAATACATACACATCATGCAGCATTTTCTAATACCTTTTTTTGAACTGCCTCCTCAAAGCAGACGGAGTAAGATGTGGATGTTTAGTGAGGTGAGTGTCTCGGTGACCATCATTTACATGAGTCATACATCACAATACATCCATGAGACGTCATACACTTATATCTCTCTTTGTTGTACACTCAAGAGAGTCAATTAATTCTAGGAGGCGTATTTCAGGCTATTCCTATGTTGCAAACGCAGAATAATCTGTCTTGTCCATAACATTACATGTCACGCATTCTGTAGATGATGAATAAATAGTAATGGTTCAAGATATTCAAAGATTCAAAACAGCGTAGTGTTCCTTGAAAGTACTCTGATGATTAACTTGCCTTCGAAGCTGCTCTATGTATTCAAGGAAAATTATCATTGGTACATTTCTAGTCCTGATAAAATGATATTTGAGCTTAGCCAGTTAACATGGTTCATGTATACCAGTGCAATCTCTTTTGCATGAACTGTTACATTCAGTCTAATAATAGAACACAAGGACTTATTTACCAGGTTAGCAGGTCTGCAAGCACTTTGCAATTGCAATCCAGAAAGCAGCCCAAGGCACGATCGGTAAGTTAGTTCTCTTAATTAGTATTACTTCATCATGTTTATATTCCCACCTGCTTCCTAGTACTAGTAGTACTGGTACATGGAAAGTTTCCTTCAAAATCTTGCTCTGTATTCCACTTCACTCAGCTCAGCTCACTTCAGCTCAGTTAATAAGATTCCATCTTGTGCAATAATTCCAGATATTCCTTGAATATTCTAATCATTTGAATCTGCATGTCAACATGGTTCAGACATCGCAAGCTATATCATGTCCAGCAAAGACACTACATTTCGGCAAGAAGTGGTTCCATCATCTGATAAATACCACTAGAAGACAGGATACCGGAGGTATTGCCGATGCAATCCCAACCCAATTCTACTGGTATCCTACACCGGTATCAACTTCTCCAGCTTCCTTCCTTTGCTACCAACACCAAGGAGTAAATCAGCTCAGGATAAAGAGAGAGAGAGAGAGAAAGTGCCTGGAGCAATCTTCCATTGGCTGATGCATACACTGGTACTGGTGTGAAAACAAAAGTGAGCTTGCTCCACAGTCATTCCAATCAAATAATCGTAGGTAATTATGACCTATGGTGAATAAACAAATATTTTCCAGTACCTCCAGCTATAGAACACAAGAGCATCACTAGGCCAGTACGACCATTCTATGTATTGTCCATTCCGCAATCAACCGCCTACAGTTCCATGCTAATTCGTCTACCAGAACATCAAAGCCTTGTCCTTGCTAGCTGTACAAATCCATGTAGAGAATGGTATCTTCCAGTCTACCTATATATACCAGTCTATCTGTGTGTACGCCCCAGTACCACACACACAATAACATGCAGAGGAGTTGTATTTCCAAAGTCAGATTGGTAGGCCATTCAACTGAAATGGAATGCCTCTGCTGTATGGGTGCCCAGTGCTAGTCTGTGCTCATCAGACACACATTGTAGCATATTCCATTTCTGACTCCAGTTTTGTTGTTTATATAGACTTACCCCGCTTTCACACAGGGGTACATTTCTGTAAAGCTGATTAGTTTAAAGAGCTTTAAACTAATCAGCTTTACGTATGATATCATTCATACACGTACAAATTTTGGTGCTGTCATTACAAGATTCACTGCTATAAGTGGCAGGGTGTATATCAGACAGATTGGCGCCCGGTCTTAGCTCCGCCCAGTTAGGGACGTATATCCGTTCACACACAAAATGTATCGTATCTGCAGCCTGCTCTGACCGGTATTTAGATCGTGAGTATGAACATTGTATATTTGGATGTTCACAGTCTGGGAAAATTTACTTTAAAGCTGTTAAGTTAAAGAGCTTTAAACTAAACAGCTTTAGATACAATGAATTTTACCCCTGTGTGAAAAGGCTGTTAGAGCCTTTATACAGGGTGATTCTATGGTATATTTTCGATTGGTTTCCCAGATACTGAAGTGTGCTCATATATTGAACATAATTAACATTGTTAAACTACTGTTCTTGATATTTCGTCTGTTCGAAGCCAGAATGGCATTACCTCACATACTCTAATAATGGGTTAATGCCCTCCTGGCTCTGAACAGACAGTCTAATGTGATCCCAGCTAGCCATGGTACTATTGGTAGGGCTATCTATCAACTTGATACAATCAGCAGATATGTACACTTACTATTATTTTGTTGATGTAGTCAGCAACATGGAATACAACATACCTTGAATATGACCTACAATCCTACATACATTTAATGAACATGGAATCAGATAAAAACCTGCATCAAATCACTCAAAAAGAATAAATAATTATCCACTTCTGACCAGGGAGTTGTGAGTTTAAACAAATGTATCATAAGCACGCAGGGATCAAGGCCTAGACACTAGACTGCATGCTGCCTTGTTGATTCAAGCCATGTCAACATCATGTCAAATCTCAACAACATATTGGACTCTGCTGTTCAAAGTACACGGACTAGCTGACGTCCACTGTCTGTCAATAAATTTGCATGTATAATCTCAAGTAATTTATGAGATCTAGCTTGTCCAATTAAAAGTGTAGAAGGCGTTAATTATCTTTAGGCTAGGCTAGGCTATATCCCTACCATTTAAACATCTTCTCTATGACACACTGAAACTACAAAGATGATTAATAATACTTAAAAAATTAGGCCTCCTACTTAAATTATATTTCTGCAGGTACTTTTGAGGCTAATTTAAAACATTGCTTGACACATAGACATAGGGCTATATTTTTTCACAGATCTAAGTCGGTTTTCTTTTGTTTGTGTGCTTGTTTTATTTTTTGCCTGATTGTTTGTTTCATTCGACAAGCTAAAAGCAGCCCTTTCTATTAATATTCTACTATCCTGCAAAAAAGAAAGCTATTTCATACAGCCTAACATAGTCTAAACCTGCTCTACAGTCCCATAGATGATGGTGAATTGTCCTTATAAACAAGGTATGAATTGTGAGACTATCTTACTCCCTTGATGACAGAGGAACTACCAACCCATAATGGCCCTAGTGGGATTAAGGGGAGGCATAACAACAATAACAACAACAATAACATACTGTCCTCATTTGAGGAAGGTTGTGACCTCTACTGGGAATGCACATGACCATGGGGTAAAGAGATTCAATAGGAGTTGGGGAGAGAGGGTGGATGTGGGAGGGGGAAGTGGGAGGGAGAATAAAGGGGAGACGGGAGAGGGAAGGAGAAAGAGGAGAAGGAGATGGGGAAGGAAAGAGAGGGAGAGAGAGAGAAAGAGAAAGAGAAAGAGAGCTGATAGAGATGGGGAAGGAGAGAGAGAGAGAGAGAGAGAGAGAGAGAGAGAGAGAGAGAGAGAGAGAGGGAATGATAGAGATGGGGAAGGGATGGAGGGAGGGAGAGGGAGAAAGACAGAGAAGGAAAGAGAGAATGATAAGAGATGGGGTTGGGATGAAGAAAGGGATGAAGGATGGAAGGAGAGAGAGAGAGAGAAAGAGTGATAGAAATGGGAAAGGGATGAAGCAAAGGATAGATGGAAGGAGAGACAGAGAGAGAAAATGATAGAGATGGGAAAGGGATGGAGGGGGAGAAAGAGAAAGAGAGTGAGGATGGTATATAGAGAAACATTCAGAAAGATATAGAAATGAGAGAATGTAGAAAAGAGCAGAAACAGGGAGGTTGAAAGGTTGTCACAATCCTTTCAAGATCAACCCTAAGTTTGATCTTATTTTCTCATCACCGCTGAGGGGGTATCTGGAAAGATGCTGCTGTCAACAAATGATTACTAACATCTCACAAACATGACCCCATTCTCACTCACTTCTATGGGCCAGTCTACGCTAGACCGATTACTAGACTACTCCAGATCGCGATGTGGTCTTCTGGATCTGTTCAAAGGTACACTTCGTTCCTTGGACGGTCACCATTAGACCACTCTATTAACGTAGACTGGTCTAGCGTAGACCTGTCCAGGAAGTGGGTGAGAATGGGGTCCTAGTATACCTTGAGGGGTATAAACAAGCCACATGCAAACAATTTTGTCTGGAATCTTTTAAGGATATCATATTCACCGCTTTCTTCTTCTTCTTTTTTTACCTTTTCACCCCACAGTCAAATCCAAGAACATATACCATCGCCCACACTGTTTCCATAACTCAGAATCTGAAAAATCAATAATGCTGGCTTTCTATTTACTGAGAATTTGGGGGGGGGGGGATGAATCATCAACATTCTTGTTTTTTCCAGTTATAAACTTGAAAACTTCTTTCCCCCTTGTTTAATTACACCTTATTTTATACAAACAGGATGCATAATAGCAACATATATCTTGCTTAGTTTTCCAGGAAGAGAGATTTGGTGAGTAATGTGGGAAACATACATAAAGCAGTATGTCAGGGGAGACTAAAAAAGGATAAGAGTTTTGTATAGATAACTCACAACGTCACAACACAATTGTTAGGCCTACAAAACTGCTAGTTTCTAAAATACAATGTAGAGAAAGAAACATAAATGAGAAGATAGATGGGAGCGATTCATGCACATATTATAATACACCAATGCTCTGAAAAAGAGGGGGGAAAGGGGGGGAAGGGAAAGAGAAATAGAGAAAGAGAGGGAGGGAAAAGGGGAAGGAAAGGCAGAGTAGGAATGAGAGGAAGAGACATAAGGGGAACTAAGAGAGGGAAGGAAAGGAAGAGAGAGAGGAAGGAGTGAGTGAGTGAATGAGGAAGTGAGAGACAGACAGAGGAGGAAGAGAGAGAGAGAGACAGAGAGAGAGAAAAACAAGACAGAGAGAGAGAGAAAGGGGATAAATGAAAAAGAGAAAGGTGAGTGGAACAATGAAAAGTAGGATAAAGTGGATTTAGGAAAACAAATTTGTAAGAGATAATCCAGATCAAGAATGTTAGAATACGAGAACTAAATGACAGATTTTAAAGGGCAATGTAACCCGTGTAATAAGTTCATTTGAATGGGAGCAGAAAATGAGAGAAACAGAATGGCAAAAGTTTGAAATAAATTGGACCGGTAAAAAGAAAGTTATGAATGTTTGAAATATGAGATCACTATAGTTATGCAAATCTGAAATTGGCAATTTTGTCAGAGGATTGTGACATAGTGATGGACAACTCTCCCATTTGTTGTGTACAAATATATCACTAATTTCTGTTTTTCTCCCTAGTACCTAATGGGTAAGTTGTCTGCCACTACATCAGAGACATTACCTATTCAGCCAATTTGAAGAGCCGATACCTTTAGTGGTTGCACCTTCCAAAAATTCATTACATTCTCATTTTTTGTCAAATTTCACCTGTACCATTCTTTGGTTTTTCTTTTTTTTTTCTTCAGTAGTTTGTTCTCAAGGTTGGCCTTTGAGGTGTTAGTTTTATCTGAATGCTTCACTACAAATCTCATTGTACCGTATTCAGCTTGAAAACAAGGTATTTCAAGCTCGACTGCATTTCATGCTAAAGTGTTGTTGACTTGAAGCCAAAGAGCAAAGTTTGAATGTGAGGGAGGCACTATTTATGATAAATGTGAAAGAGAGAACAAATTTAAGAACTAGACACTCATTAATTTAAATATTCAGAACATACAGCTTATCAAAACTATTAGTATATTCATAGACCTATAATAGTTATCTAATCTGAACAGAACAGACAAAATGCGATGAAAGTCCCATGAAATGCAGGTAACCATTTATATGAAAAACAAAAAAGACAGATTGCCTGACATAAATTTCTTGCGAGTATTCATTTCAGTGACGGAAATGATAGAGTATGTGTAAAGAAATCTTCATCATATCATAACAATAATAATGTATTTCTATAGCGCATTTTTAAAATAAATGTTCAAATGTGCTTTACAGTTATACTGCTAACAGAATAGATTACACTACTTTCCTAATATAACACAAGGCCAGTCTCTCTCTCTCTTTTTCAATAAATAGTCATAAAAGTTCATTGTCAAAATATTCCATTGTCAAACCTATTTCAAGAGATGTTGTCACTGACCAATACATTTATAATACCTCTAACCAATTGTAGAAGATAACCTTGAAAATTCCTCCACAGACATTATCAGGAAAAAAAATCTATGATAGGACTATATTTTACAAAATAATTTTTTAACAATAACTGTGAAAACGTCAATCATAACATGTCATTGAACTAATGAACTTTAATACATCACCCCCAAAATGACTACCATGCATTTAGAACAATACCCTAAATAAAGCATATGACCACTTCACAATTTCTGTATTATTAGATGGTCGTATTACTACTGGATACGTAAGACTTTGTGGTCAACATAGTATTCCTGATAAACTGCCAAGACCCAGCATATTTGCAGTGTCAATGAACTGTTTGAAGTGAACTCCTCTGACCAGGATGTAAGTTTGAGCACACTGTCTGCATGTTGAGAGCCACAAAGGATCTGAGCAAAATATGACTGTGTCATGTGGGGCGATCTGGGAGAAACAGTGTTAATTATTCTGATCTATCCTTGATAAACATACATGTATTATCATTTATATCATCATCACCGCCACCACCATCATCATCAATATTGTAAAGCGCTCTGATATAAATCTCATATGAAAAGCGCTATATAAGTAGAAGTTATTTTAATTATTATTATCATCATCATCATCATCATCATCATCTTTTGAAAGCCAGAATTAATGCCCTTCTGGCTCTCAGCACGTTGTGCCCTCTCTGTTACACCTCCTCTGCACTACCCCCTCATTGTCAGGTTCCTATTCTACGAACGTGAGTCATATTTCACTGAATATCTGTGTGTTGCTTTTCGCCTCCATTGTTGACTAGGAATGTCATTTTGTTTGTGGTTCGTCCTTGGACATGGACATGGTGGAAAAGAGAATTTACAGATGACCTAGTTGACATGTGCAAGCACTCATCCCTTCATCTGCCTTGTAACATGTCAAACAGGGTCTGAACAGTTAGACTATATAAAGACAGCAATCCACAGGACCTGTAGGCTGTACTAACACTACACTACAGCCACATACTGAGAACATTAGGCTAGGTTGAAGGCTTTGTGAAACATTGTTTTTAACTGTCAACATTGAGTCTGTGCCTACAGACTAGCAATAACCTATGTTGGTTTCCAAAGCACTTTTGTAAAGCACCCATGTTTGTAAATGGTTTATTTGAAGCAGTATATTTTGTATAAATCATGTACCATACAATCTTGCAATAATTATGGGATCACATATTATAAATCCATGTCTCAAATTGTAGTTTTAAGATTCTATTTTTCATTTATACATCCTGGTTTGTTATGAGTAACAACTCAAAACCTAGTCTCTTAATATTTTATTTTTGTGATCATATTACCCTGAAAGGCTTAATTTCAATCTGCTATTTAAAGGTAAACTCCAGTTCTGGTAAAAAAAGAAGATTAATTCTCACAGAATCAAACAAAACTTATACTGAATGTTCAAGATTACAAATAAATGACATGTGCCAAACAATTTTGGAAGAAAATGTATACTGGCTAAGTAATGAGCATAGAAAGACAAGGAAATCAAGGTAGTACTAGCCCCAACATCATGTGTGTTATAGCTTTCTGTGTACAATGCTTGTTACTTTACCAAGACTCGGCCAAATGTATTATGATTTCAATGACTCCAGAACCTTGCAGTGCACACCAATACTTACATGCTACATGATCAACTGTTTCTGATCCATTCCACACCTTTTCTTTTACAATGCATTCGCATTACCAGAACTGGAGTTTATCTTTAATATATAAAAACAAGAAATATTGATGATTTTTGCTTGCAGTGCAAATGCAGCTGGTGTTATATTTATGTCTCTTCCTATATTATAATTAAAAAGGTCTGCCAATATATTTCATCCCCTTCCCCCAGGCTAGAAGTTCTCCCATTTTCCAATTAAATCCCATCTTGGTTTGCTTTGGAAGTCGTCTCCTATCTCTCTTCATGTGAAGCCAAGCACATGGTTTCAGAGGATATGATGGTTATGACAAAAGAAAAGAGGTCTATTTATCTAAACATTGATGATTCCTGATTCCTGAGACAGTATAATAACATTGCCTCAGGTTGGTAAGCATATGTTCTAAAGGAATGCATTCAAGAGAGATAATGAAGTCTATCTCTTGTAAACCATGATAACATTATTGGATCTTAAATAAACTTTGAGCATGCTGAAGTTTACAGTGCAAAAACACATTTTCAGATTACAGGAGTTATTTTAGATTTAGTATATATTCCCTCAAGGTAATATTTATATATTCCATTGTTTCTTTTCACCAGAGCTCTTTTTGAGCTCTCCTGAGCTAAATAACTCTATTAATCTCAGATCCCAACCTCCCACATATTTCTTTCTTTGAGTAAAAAGTGTGCACATGCAGATCTTTCTTAAACTGCTTTCTAAAAAGTGTATTACAAAGTTTCAGGCAAAATTATTTTCACTTCAGCAGTTATAAAAGAATTTGTCTCCTTAGAGTTTTCTTTGTTTCCTGAGAAGGATGAGTAACGGCATCTTTCAGAGACCAGGACAACCGTTGACATCATAAAGTTTTCATGGAAGCAAGTAGCATCTGTTCAATAATAGCATGATATGAAGCAGTTTAACATTGAAGAATGCAGAAGTAATACCATTCTAAAACAAGAAGTGTCATAAGCAGGAGAATCTTTTCTACATATCGGTACATATCGAAAAATGTAGAGGTGTAAAACGGCTTTTTGATGATGGATCGCATCAGCTGGGCACTCAATCTTTGTCTTTCCCTATCTACAATCTTCCTAACCTACAGGCATGCACCTGAGACAAAATTTGTGCTGGGGCCAGAAGGACATTAACTCTGCATAAAGTATTTGAGTTAAAGCCCTTCTGGCTCCAAAAAGATGAAATGGTGATAGCCAGTGCATATCAGTCCCAATAGCCTGAACCGAGGAAGGTATCAGACAGTGATAATTTACCACAAGCGGTGCTTTGTTAAAACAACTGCATATTAAGAATAATATGCTTTTAGAAACATATTTCATTGTTTAATTGTCTCTACTGTCTAGTAAGATCTTTGTGTCTCTGTCTTTAAAAGTTTGGATCTATTTTTGAACCCCTTTACCCCCCCCTCCCCATTTAGCTATAGCCATTATCATAGATGTATGCATTTTACTTACAAGAGTTACATCATTCATGCAGCCCCTCAATGTGTTATTAACTCTTATTTCAAACAGTCATTAAATTAGTCTGAATTTGATTGTAAAAAAGAAAAGGAAAACAAGATAGAAATTACATCATGAGTCAATAAAATACCTAGGTGTGGGTGTGGTTCCAAGCTGATAATTACTTCTCTTTCTCTCTTAAATAAGAAATATCATCATTGCACCCAATTAAGAAACACAGCGATTTCGATGGCTACTAACATGGCTTCTGTAAAGCTATGGCCAGGGAAGAAGGAGGCAAATTATGCATGCGCCTACCAGTCGTCCGGCTGATGCGGTCTTTACTCATATGTAATGACGATGGAGGATGAGTCATCACATGCTGGTGGAGGAAGTAAGGCAACAGGGATCGCATCTCCCTGCATCAGGGATAGTAGCATCTCCTCGCATCATCTCTTAACTTTCATTTCCACTTTCATTATTCTTGTTTTCCTACCCAGGGCCTCTCTCTCTTCTTCTGTCTCAATGCACCCGCCTCGTTAGTTTCTACCCCTCACTCTATCTTATTCCCTTTGACAGTAATTTACTGATAATTTTATTTTCATGACTGCTTTGTCGTCAGCTTTTCACTCTGTGGCCCCATTTCGTCTCTCTTCGCCTTTGCTAATTTTTCTGCAATTTTCTTTGTCCCAACCTGAAATCTGGCTTCATTCCTTATGTTAACTTCTCTTTTCTTTGTTTGTTTCTTCTTCTTATTTTTGTTCCTTTTTTTTGGGGGGGGGGGGGTGGGCTGTAGATTGATCTCATTCTTATATCTTCTGCCACAAATAATTTCAATGCACTTTAGTACACTCCCTACTATTTAGGAAACTGCCTCTGTCTCTGGTTCTTTCTTTGTCTCTCTTATCCACCTCTAATCTTTCTTTCTATCAATCTGTCTTCCTGATAGTATACCCAATCTCTCTCTCTTTCTCTCTCTCTCTCTCTGTCTGTATGACCATCTCACTCTTTCTCTTTTTCTTCTCCTTTGTTTCTGCTTTTCTCTGTTTTTGTCTGTTTGTCTCTCTGTCTCTTTCTCTCTCTCTCACTTTGTCGTTTTTTTTTTTATACATGTTCATGTATATGTCTTAAAATCCTTCCCCTCCCGTCTCTCTCCATCTCCTTCTGCAGCATAATGCATCCAGCCATCTATTTAAAGTCTCCTCCTCCTCCTTCTCCTCTTCATCATCATCACTTCAACTACTGTCTTCGGTGATTTCACCTGCTCGCTTGATAAGCTCTTCTCCTCTCCCCTCCAGCGATATCCTTTAATTTGCTATTCAGCTTACCACCCATCAATACCCTCCTCCCTCCGTCCTCCCTCCGTCCTCCCTCCCTCCGTCCTCCTCTCCATCTCAACCACATCTGCACATCATCTATTCATGAGCACATCATCCTCTGTATGGATTTATTGCGCTCCAGATCCCTCTATAAAATATTAAACATGTTCAAAACCCTTTCTCTGGTTCGCATGTCTTTGCCCCTCCTGATACTGGAGAGATACAGGCTAGATCTATAACATAGGATGATGTTCTGAAAACCAGTTCATGTTCTCCAATGAGAAAAGTCAGTAATTAAATAGTTGATTGGTGTCTGAACATTAAAGGGATCCAGTAACTAGTCTCAGATACTGAAACAAAATCCTGAATTTAGCTCATGCTGCAATGATAATTATAAACCTTTAGGTCAGTCAGGAACTCCATGACTTTTGCAAGCCGATCACCTGTCTGATTATCAAGATATTTATGATTGGAATTACAAATTTTAAAAACCGTTTAGCAACAGTTTGCTTTACACTACAGTCTATTGGGGAAAACGAGTATGGGGAAAACGATTATGGTAAAACTGGTCACTCAAAGATTTTTACTCTTTTGAGGCACTTCTTGATCATTTTGAAGCGCAATTTTTTTAGGGCTTCAATATTACACCATATCACAGACACTGGTAACACGTAGGGCCGTGCATCTCAGATTTAATATTGTTAAACGTCGATGCCTTTAATGGTGGTGCAAACAAATGGTTCTCAGAGCCTCATGTATGAATGAATTCTACACCTTTGAAAATGGTTACTTTTTAGAGCTAGAAATATATTCCATTAAGGTGAGAAGAAAAAATATATATATGATAATGAACAAAAACAAGCAATATTTTATATCTGGGGTTATTCCTTCACATATTGTATCTGTTTATTTCTGCTCTCTGTATCAATAAGCTTATGTTGGTTGTCTTTTATAAGAACCAAAAATGATATTTGAAAACAATAATGACTGGAAAAGGAGCAACTTCTAAATTCAGAATCAATATTCATATTGTGAGCATTTGAGAAATGTGAGATTCCCCCATCCTTTTGATATATAATTCATCTATTTCAAATTTCATAACAGCATTTCTATGGACTTCACACAAAAAAGAGAAAAATTATTAGTAAAACAATTAACACATACAATATTTGATTAGGCAACATACAATTAAAATCAACTCACAGTTAGCTTGGCCATGGTTATGTTCATCACTGCTTATCTGTTAATCTCACTCTCAGTATATAAAATCCTTTGAAATGAGCTCTTGCAACTCCCGGAAGTAAAACCAGCGAGAGTTTCCACAAGTTCCGTCCACCAGCAAAATTCTAAATATATTCACAACAGAATCCTCTCAATCACAGGTTTCACAGAAGTGTTGCGTTGCCATGGCAATTAGTGCTGAAATTCGATAGCCGCCGTAATTTGATACTCGTAACACACCTAATGGTCTTGGATAAACTTTTCAGTTATTTATTTCTCTTCGTCTTACGTTTCACCATACACTGACAAATTAAGTTCCGTTTTATTATAACTAACACATACATGCAAGTTCCGTTTCATACATTTAATCTTTCGAGGACGTATCCTATTCCATCACATGTATGATATCAGCATCACAGTCTAATCATAAACATGTCAAGTACTGAAGGATGACAGAGATCTACCAGTCAGAGCTGTCCTGATGGCTACAAAGATAAACATAGAGGTCTCGACAGTTTGTATGTATGCGCTACACAAGAGCAATACCATCTTTAACACCATGTGCAGGAATCAATGAGGCTTAAAAATTGTTTTAAATCTCCACGAAAAGCTATGGCGAGATGAGTAATGTAACATTGAACCTTGCATTCCGATCCGTTGTGTCAAACATCACACATCATCAATTGGTTAACCAACACATTAATGGCTTCACAGGAACATCCTCAAAGCTGGTAGCAAAGGTATTGACGATCAAAGATTAGACCAGATTTGAACAAAAAGTGGGACACACGTCCTTATGAAGTCGACTCTGACACGAAAATAAGTGTCACCACAGATCATATGAAGGGGTAATAAACAAGCAAAGAAAAGACTGGAGTCACGCTGCATACGTCACTGAAGACCCCATTATGAGACAATTATCAGTCATCAGAGAATATGTCCTCTATACAACTTTCTTTCGGGGTGAAAAAGACGTCCCATTCTTTGGTCCAAGGTATTCTATTATTCAGACTCATTGGACGGTGTCTTCAAAAGCTTGCTCACTTCACCATATGTCTTTAACCCAATACAAAACAAAAAACTTCAACAACAACAATAAACTATGATATCTGAATAACCATTTCAAACTGTGCGCCCGTTACGCTTGCTTGCATAGACAGAAAGATGTTTAGATTGTTATCGCCTCTCTTTTAAAATTCATTTTCAAATCAATCGGTTTATTTGCACTTGATGAGTCACATGCCAAAGTTCAACTTTAGAAATTGTGGCAGTTTTATTCACCGTCTCTATCTTTTCTTTTTCTCTTTCTCTCTTTCTCTATTATTGATTTTTGTATTCCTTTCATGGTTCAATAAATAAATGTAGTTTATTCATGGTACTCCTACTCATTTCTTGAATTCTTGGTCAACTTTTCCCCCGAATGTTTCCTCTGTTTTCCAGTGCAACTATTTTTCTGTAGTATACAAAATATATCTTTCATGTGCCTCCATTCCCAAAACCTATTTTTCTGATCATATTTCTCTTTCTCCAGTATATATATATATATATATATATCTCTAAGACTGAATTATAAATCTATCGATCAATCTATCTATTAATCTATCTATCTTCTTTGTCCGTCTTTAATTCTTTCTATCTCTATCTTTCTGAATCTATCTCTGTATCTTTCTCATCATCTCTCTCATCAACATCTTTCTCTCTCCCTCTCCCTCTCTCTCCCTCTCTCTCTCTCTCTCTCCCTCTCTTTCTCTCTCTTATTTGTATCTATTTCTCTCCTCATAAATGCAAGGTGCTACTGGTTCATGACTGGGTGTCCCTTTTCACTCGTTTTGTGTCAACAGTTGCTTCTTTTGTGAGTTAATACCGTGTCCTTTTCAATGGCTCTGTCCATTCTTTCCTTCCCTCTCTTTGTACCTCTCATTGGTCTGGAGCACGGCTGGCTCGCTTCACTTCGGGGGTAGTAAACACATTGTCAGTTTCCTGACAGAAAAATCACCAAATTGGCAAAATAATGAAAGACCTGCGAAAAATCCAACTAGATTGGTTAAATGGATGGGCAGGATCGAGCATGGAATTCAATTGTGCTCCTAGTTGTCAAACGGGTTTTGGAATGTGTGTGATCGGAGAAGAAGCTTTTATGAATGACCCTTGACATTTGTCTTCCAACTAAAGGCATATAGTCCTTCTGTATTCATGAAAGAGGGTATAAGCCCCACTACTTAACTTTATTGAGATGAATAAAGGTAAATGGTTGAATAACCTGTATACAAATTTAGCTTCAGTTCATATGAGCTGGAAAGATCCGGATCAAGATATGTCTCTTGACTGTGAACTGCCTCTTTCATATTTGTAAACAAATATATATATATATAAATAATTCTCAGTATGGGTGCAAGGTGATAAGTAACACAAGTCTCCAACAATCATGATATTTTATAGAAATAATTTATAATTTGCTGTATTTCAAAAAATTCATAAGTAGTATCTTTTTAAATCAATAGTATAATTATTGTTGTCAGTTAGGCATGGACCTACTAATTCGACAACGAAGGGCCAAGAGTTACGTCAGACTGGACATAGAATCTTGGTATGGGCCTTTCTAAAAAGAAATGTACACAGTTATTGTTACATTTATGAGATCCGATCGAGGACTAGGCCTTAATTAATTGAACATAGATGCAATTTAGATTGAATTTCATTGTAATTCATTCATATGACATTCTGCACGAGGTCAATGAGAATGGAATAGTGGTGTTGTGTCGTCAGTGATATACTTATATAACCTGTAGAAGGATTGTCCTAATTACTATGCTCTATGAAACAGATTACAGATCTCAACTACTAAGAAATAACAAGGGCTTGCTTTATGCAAACTCTCCATGTACGAGGAAGCTGTATAAATGAGGATTGGGAGTGCATGCAACTACCTTACTCCATTCTAAGATGTTGTCAGTCATTGTGTAAATGTTAGGAATTCGGTCACTCTTTGTGAGCTTCTTCTATGTATTGAAGATGAGTCACTAAATGATGATTATATCTTGCCCCTCCCCCCTTACTTGCTTCTGGTTTGTTCTTCATTTTCTTTATTTTTCTGTTTGCTTCTGTCTTTTGATTTTGTTTTTCTTTACCTTTTCTCACTTTATTTTCCTTCCTCATTTCTGCTTTTCCTTACATTTTACATTATCATTTTGTATTTAAAGGAGCGTCACAACGTGACGGACATGTGCGCTATATAAGAAGCCACCATTATTATTATTATTATTATAAACCAGTTAAACAGGATTTGATTTTGATATTAAAAGCATAATCCATATCTGGCTAAGTATTTAACAGGTAAGATATTGAGGTATAATTATTCCTCCAAAACAAAACTATTTATGTTTCAACACCTGGTTTAATACATATTTTTTAAAATAAAAAACAGAGATCCTACACAGCTGTAATTAACCTTTCCAGAAATCACATATAATCTTGAACTTAAAGTAAAAATGGTCACCGAAGCATCCTAAAAACGTATTTATCACATAGGCCTGAAATGAAATCTTACGTTCATAGAGGTATGCCAAGTTGCCAACAATATTCCATGTCTCTCATGTCTGTCCAATCCGCCAATGTTTTCATTTGTGAGCCATGAATAGTCTGAGGGCAAGACCCTTTTCATCCAATATAACACTCTCATTTATTGTTTAACATTTATTTTTGTAATTATCACAGAGGGACAATAAACAAACTAATAAGAAGAGGGACGTATTATATCACTTTGCTTCTTCTTCAAAAACTTCTTCTTCAAGTTAGCACCTAATTTGTAAATATGACTGCAGGACCCTCAGGAAGCACAGTATTAATACTGATGAGGCTACCCTAGGTACACAAGACATATGATTATTATTTGTATTACTCTTAGAAACAATTTGTAAATACCAGCACAAATATCAGCACACAGTTTATCTCAAGGTTTCTCCTCTAAATTTACATGATTCAGTTTTGAAAAAGTTTAGATTTACAAGCCTACCTGTCTGGAAAGTCGTAGGTCTAGTGATTTTGATATCACCCATTTTTGATATGGCATTTCCTAACTAATTCCATCTTTCATCGTGCTGTGTGAAGTTTGTTTTGCTACTGCGTTAATTGGATCCCAGTGAAAGAACTGAGCTGCATTTACACTACAAGCTAAAATCATCTATATTTTCTCACATTCTGGTGTTTTGTCAGTTGGCAAACAAAACAAAATACTAATATAACCAATTATTAATTAGTATTATATGCTATGCAACTACCGACGAAACACCAAAATGTGAGAATCTTCAATGATTTTTGTTTGCAGTGTAAATGTAGCTTTTATACCAGTTTTGTATAAATTTCTTCTAGTCTGAGCAGGGCTATGAGTCGGGATAGCACACAGGAATATGTTACAATTATATCAAGTATATTAAACTGTGCTCATAAGGTTTCAGACTGTATTTTTTATGAGAATATAAATTTTGATGTTATCATAATTAAAAGAGATTAAATCAACATCCTTACAGAATGAGACTAGCAAAGTCGTATGGTATTCAACAAGAGTTGAATCAATAGATTTGTAATACTATTTGTAATAATAGTAGATATCAGTCGTGAGAAGCAGTACTAAGTTAAAGTATTTCTCTGGGTTTTTTTTCTTCTCCAAATAACAAAATTATTGGTCTACGACTCTACGTGTATCTGTGAAATATAATACAAAAACATAATATTACTGAAATGCATTGTCAATCAACAACAACATCACTATCTTCATCATCATCACCATCATCACCATCATCATTATCACCACCATCATCATCATCGTTGTCGTCATCATCACCATCATCCTCATCATCATCACCCTCATCACCAACACCATCATCATCATCATCATCATCATCCTCATTGCTGTCGTCGTCTTTATCATCATCCTCATCCTCATCATCCTCATCATCATCATGCGATCATGTTCAGATCTTGTTTTTCTTTCTAATAACTCTCTAGTACCAATAAAGCCTAAATGGCCTGGACTTACGGATAGTTTGGATGTCTGGGTAACGTCAGGAGTCATCTGTACCGGACCGCTAGGAGCGCTCTTCCGTCTCTTACGATTATCACCGCCATCATGGCTGATGTCTGGACAAAGAAAGTGAAAGAAAGAAACAAATTATTTTTCAAATTTGAATGAGGTTTTAAGGAACGAGACGGATGAAAGCAACTGCAAGTTACTGTAACAGAAGAATCTTTTGCATTCATGCTTTCCATATATTTGCAAAAGTTTGATTCCGCAAAATAATTAATGGAATCATAACTCCGCAGTTTTGCAATCCATGAAAGTTGATAGACTTTAAGATGGCTATCCTTCACAATATTATGAAAGTACGATCATGACGCGAGAGTATACGTAGCTGGTTTGAAGATGAATGTGAGCACTGCATTCAACACATTAACACAGTATTGCCAAGGCAAGGTGCTACATAAGAAAACGTAATTGGAGAGGGGGAGACCGAAGCAGTATATCCGGGCTTGATACAAACACAGAACATATACAGGGTAATTCAACATTTCTCTGGATATTTATTGACAATGAACATTTTAAAACCCAGTTTTGAGTAATATGATCTTTGATAAAACTGATTGATGGACATTCCTAAACAACTCTGGCATCCAGCTTAGAAGTTTGCTATCTGCCATATATCACATGATATCGAGGCATTTGCTTCCAATGCTATTTGTTCTAATCCTTGATTCCCACCTTCATTATGCATGCATGTTTCAAAGAAGTAGTTAACCCAAAGTTCAAGAAAAGAGAAGAATTATTACACCAATGATTAGACTTGGCATCTGACAGTGTTGCAAAATTGACAGTACAATAACTTATGATCTGTTATGTACAGTGGTGTTAGCAATACAGGTTTGAAGAAATGTTTTATTATGATCAACGATTAAAAACTTGCCATCCATATTATGTATGTTAGCATATGATAAATAGTTTATGTGCAAAACTGAAACTGCCACTTCACAAGACAGTGTTCTCATGTAACAGACTGGTTTCATATCCATTCTCTCTCACTGAGCTGTTAAATAGTCTCATGAAAATTGCAACCTGATATTTGGGCCTGGTATAATTGATGGCATTATGCAGGTACTATAATGAACATTGTATGGAACTATCAGGAATAAAGTAACACAAAATTTAAAACAATATGAAGGATAAGAAAATTAAAGATGAGTGCTCATAGTACATACATCAACTAACCAGTATGTCAAATGATGTAATGTATCTACATTATACTGACAAAAATGAGACAACTTCTAATCAAACGTACAGTAGGTAGGTAATTGGCAAAGGCCCCTATAAAACTGAAAAAGAGCTAATTGATCCTAACTAAAAGAAAGAACAGAAGAGAATTGCTTTCAATACACAGACAAAGCTACAGTATACAACAATGACATCCATGGACACAAAATACAGACCTCTGTGAATGTTCAAAACTACAATGCATTAGAAAATCCAATTGAGTCAAAAGAGAGAAACCAAATACAGAAATCCTGTGATCATTCGACAGAGTAATATCCTCTAGAACGTGAGATGCTCCGAGCCAGGCAAAGACTGAATCATCAATGAGAGAATGCTAAAGAGGCCGGGTAACCGATGCAAGAGAGCATCTCGATGATGCATCATCCTCGGGAGGATCATGTTGCTAGGGAGGATGCCCAATGGATGCGGGATGGATGCACAGGAGCAAAGCCTTGTCTTGGATAACAGACTCCATGCCCCAGATTTCTCATTCATAAAAAGGGTGTCTTGAATGAGGGCATCTGTTGAACCCTTTGTCTGAAACATGCATCGTCATCACCATCCTCATCTCCCTAGTTACCATGACGAAGGGGTGTGGTTCTATCAAATGGTGGTAACAATGATGATTCATTCTGAGAATTTAGACTTACCATTATGAAATATATTCTAGGACAAGCATCTAGTGAAACCTTTGTCTCATGCAAGCATCATCATCCCTCGTTGCCATGGTAAATGGGTGTGGTAACACTGAATAAGGTGTGATTCTACTGGTATTGATAGATATTTAATAGTCTGATATTTCAGACTTCAAATAGTGATTTTGAAAAAGATAAAGATGGGTATCTGATGATTTTGTTTACCTCATATATCATCATCATCTTCATCATCATCATCATCATCATCATCATCATCATCATCATCATCATCATCATCATCATCATCATCATCATCATTATCATCACCATCACCATCATTATCATCACCATCACCATCACCATCATCATCATCACCATCATCATCATCATCATCACCATCATCACCATCACCATCATCATCATCATCACCATCATCATCATCATCATCATCATCATTATCCTTCCTGTTGCCATGAGAAAATGGATGTGGTTACATAGAATGAGATGTGTGATTCTCTGCTCTGAACAATAAAAATAATTGTATAGTCTTAAAATCCAGACTTTGGAATAATTCACTGATTCCCTGCGGAGTGGCAACTGATAAAAGAGACTGAGGATGGTCTTAATGATGGAGAAGAAGATTATCTTCTCACCCGTGCATCTTTACTGCACATCTCATGTTACTAGGAGCTCGCAGAATGCTGAAAGATTAGGACGAATTGATGCTAGTCTCAAGCACAGACCCTAGCTTTTGCCACGTTAAAGCTAATCAACAACTAACAAAATAAATGGACTCTAAGGCCCGAATTCACAAAGCAAAGTTTGAGCTCAGACCAAGGTTTGTCGTCAAACCTCCTTTTGTTTCGCCAAACCTCCTTTTATTATTTACAAACCTGGTTTGAAAAGAACAAAAGGAGGTTTGGCGAAACAAAAGGAAGTTTGACGACAAACCTTGGTCTGAGCTCAAACCTTGCTTTGTGAATTCGGGCCAATGGGTTTATTACTCTGACGGAATTTGATAAAATTACAGTTGTCAAAACTGGTCAGGTTAGAATTGTTAATGTTCTAACAAGGGTATATTCTACTGGTGGTTTGCCTTTCCGTCGAGTACAAACCAACATTGTTACTTCACAGGTCGTGTTGCTCGAAGCTCGCAGAATGCTTGAGTGATGAAGATAAAGTGATGCTATTAGGCCTTAGACCTGGGTCGGTCGGTCTGTCAAATTTTTTTTCTTCCTCTTTGGACTGATACTTTTCAGTTTCGAATGCTCCAACACATATTTTTTTTTATTCATTAAACATTTTTATCTAAAAAACAGTTAATTAGTACAGACACTAATCTACATCTAATCAATTAAACAATAAACATATAGTTCTCTACTTATCAGAGACAAGCCCATTTATTCGATTAACTATTACAGCTGTCTGGTTTCTAATACTGTATCATTTTGACATACTGAGAATGATTGTGGATACCCTAAATTAACCAACATTTACTGAATTAGTTTGTAATAATAATTAATAGCAGGGCGCCACAATCTACCTTTTGGGAACGGGGTCTGTACTTAATTTTTTTTTACAGCCCATAAACACTATACATGAGCCATATGTAAAAAAAGACTTCACAGGTTCTTGGCTAGAAAACTGAGCTATCATATTGCAAAATAACAATTGATTGCAAGGAATAGATAGACAGATAGATAATTGAACAGATAAATAAATGAATAAATAAATGAATATCTAACTAATTATATAAAGAAAGAAAGAAAGAAAGAAAAAATGTGAACACAAATGAATAAGAATAAAAAATAAATACATACATATGTTGTAAAATGCTATCATTTAGTGCCATAAACAATTTAAGACTACATGTCACATGTACATGTCAAAACTGAAAAATGCACAAAATTGTGCTGCACTCCTGGAAATTCTGTAACCTGCCGTGATGTAAACAAACAGAGATACTAGTTACATGTTTGTATGGATTGTGTGAGGAAGCATGCAGGGCCTGCCTTGGGGCATGTTTTCACAGGTTCTCAGGTAGAAAACTGACCTATCCTCCAGCCGGGTGCTACTGGTAAAAGGTCAAGTGCAATCGAAAGGAGGGTGGCGTATCTCCCTCTCTACTGACCAATCTAATTATTTTTATTCCACAATCAATCTTCATCAACTTGCTACGTATGTGTGTGTGATGTGTGGACGAGTGGTACATGAGGTTGGAAGAGGGAGGGAGAGAGAGAGAGGGAGGGAAAGAAAGAGAGAGGGAGAAATATAAATAGAAATAGAGAGAGAGACAGAGGCAGAGGGAGGGAGAGAGAGAGAGAGAAGAGTAGGGGAGAGAGTGGGAGAGAGGGGGAGGGGGGATTAAAATGATTAGAGGAAGAGTAGAGGAGAAATATAAGGGGGAAATAACAAACATAGAAGAGGAAAGACAGAAAAGGAAGTGATGAGAAAAAGAGAAAGATAATAAGAGAGAGAGAGAGAGTAAGTATGTCTATCAGTTATTTTCCATTATTGAGGGCAGAATGACATTAAATCCTATTACAAGAATGAAATACAATTACCAATATCTTGCTCATAATCTTGAAGAAAACATATCCACTTTAGCGTGAAAAGGGAATAGGCTAAATGAATATTTATATTACAATCCAAAAGGGAATGTTCACAGATAGACTCAAGAAGGGACAATTACAACTATACTGTTTTTGTCACTAGATGGCAGTAGAGCAATAGCTGAAATCCCACATATTGTTTTCTTGTTACCAGCATTGTATTTGTGTACATGTAGCCAAGATCATCAAACTGTCCATATAGAAGAAAAAACACTTCCTACATTGTAGCTACATGTAATTCTCCTTCTCCTTCTCTTACATGTGAATAGGCAATTTATCTTGAAATGTCAATAAACCAAAGAATACTTCAAAGTACTTTCTAATTCATCCACAATTCGGAGTGACTTGCTAACAACTTTGATAGTATTTTACCTTGATTTTTGTTACTTCAATTTACCCTTTCGAGTTTTCAAATTTCAAACTTGATATTGAAAAGAAGATTTCACGAACAAGAATTCCTTCAGAAATTGGAATCACCTGAATTGTGCGATGAATATTCATGACATCATGTTGCATCATTCAGAAGTTAGGATTGGCAATACAGGCTAATTTTAGTATTAGATGAAGAGGGAGCTATTGATCGTTGCTTCCTAAGGTTATATCCAATCAATACATGACTCATCCAAGGTTTATACAAGGAGAGGGCTTTTCTCAATGATTCAATACATCCTAGAGCCGTTGCACCTTGTTACATAAATACCTCTCGACTTTCAAAGAAATTTAAAGATATCTCAGAGAATCTGCATGTATATCTTTAACCCACTGCCTACTGAAGCCAGATGGTCCTTGTATTAAGCGTATGGGTATTAGATCATTCAGTAATCAATGATTGAGTGCTCCTGTCATATCTCCTGTCAATTTTGAAATGCTGTCAATTTTGGAAATTTGCTTCTGTCAATTTTCAAATGATTTGTCAACTATGTGTTTCTTGAAAGGTATAATTATTTAATTGATTTATATTATGATATGATTATATATGTATTCCAACTTTTGTTTATAATATACATGTACCTAGATTGTTTATTACTTTTTATTATTATGTTGAAAAATGCAGGAATAAAATCAAACAAATAATATCTTATTAAAACTTCTATCAATATCTAGACTCAGTTGGATCATAATTGTGTGATGGACCCCAAGATTTTAAATGGATGGATTTTAGGCATTCACAATGAATATATAATCTATATATATAACTGGATTGAATCATGATTTATTTTCTCATGATATTAATACCACCACCACCATCATCATCACTACCCATCTACATCATTACTGTCAAAACCATCACCCTTACCATCATTATTATTGGCACCATCAATGTCATTGTTTACAATAATTATAGAATAAATCTAAATCTAAATCCCACTCTCCCGTGGTCCCTAATTCATATCTCCAACGATGATTAGTAGGGCAGGCTTCATTATCAACAAATCAGGTTCATTTTCCCATCAAAGACTTAACCACCTATACAATCTTGTGTTATCACTAAACCTTGATTGAGGCCAAATGAATTTTCAGGAAATAAAGTCTTTGAAGGAAACAAATAGAAGTATTGTGGTCTAAGGGGTTGGGCTGTTAAAAGGAAATTAATAAGGATGTTTGGATTTCTAGCTAACCTGATTCGGTCATTAACTTGCCTTATCACAAATGACCAAATATTCACAATATCAGCCTCCCTCACAAATTCTTTGTAATTATTTATTAAAGATATTTGTTTTTCTATTTTCATAACAGATCTTCTAGAGGGGTTCTGGTGATATCCAATGAGGGGGAGGGGGGGGGGGGCTGAGGGAAACCATGCCCCTGATATATTTGAAGATATTTAAGAACTACTGTACTCTCCCTTTTTTACCATTTCTTTCCTTGTAAGATATTTGAACACATACCCATGCACTCCAGTAGAGCTCTCCAAAAGGAGAATAAATGATATTGACTCAGGCATTGTAATGCAGTGCAATATGAAAATAAGATTTCTTAATAAAAAAATAAATTAAAAAAAAAGTATTATTAAGAAAGTGCATGCATAATCTTCCTAGAGGGTTATTGCATACATTTGTGAAATATTTCTTTTTACCCAAACTAATGGTGACAAAAGGCACTTTAGAAATTTAAAGTTTCTTAAATATTGTACTTAAATGTTTTAAAGTGTTATTGAATATGCTGATTAGTTCCAATCAAATCCTAAAATCAGCTACAAACAGGAAATGCACGATTCTGTGTACGGCCGAGTATAAACACTTTGTGCTAAGTATTTAATGAACATTCTCTATTTAATGTGTTTCAAGAGTACACATTACATCCTACAGTGAATGCATTTCATTGACTCCCCATTACAAAACTCTGCCAATGCACCGTCAATTACATCAAATTATTACTAAGTGCTTTGTAAACCCACAAAGGTGACATAATGTTAATGAGGTGCGGCGAGAGGAATTAAATAAATCAATGCCAGTATGAGTCACAGTGATGGGCTGGGACTTCACTTACATGCTATAGGGTTGACAACTTGATAAGCCTATTATGGCACAGTGGTGTGTGTACCTAATTCAAAAGGTTAGAGGTTCAAAACCTTTGTAAACCCACAAATATGACATCCTTATTTCATCTATTTCTATAAACGTGATGTATTTATTTCTTGTAATTATGTATTTTCTTGAATATTACCTTAACGCCAGTGGAAACCAAATTTCTATGTAACTTGTTTAAAAAGACCAAATAAAATGTATCTTTTATCTTGTATAACCACAAAGATGACATACTAATAAATGAGGTGTAAAGCGAAATCCAAAAAATAAATACCACTGGCACTTTGCTGAAATGCTAAACAAAAAAAGTTTGAGGTTCAAATCCTTTTCAGTGAGTCCGAACACTCATGCATATATGACAACATGATGGGCCTCTTATGATAGAGTGGCATGTGTCTGTTTTGGAAGGTTAGAGGTTCAAAACTCAACTAGTGCTCCAAGAGAGACATTCTCACTTGTATAAAATACTGCATTGATCTGTAGCATTTGGAAGGCAGCTTTTCTCAAGGCTCAACGCTGCATACATTATGTTAAACAGAACAGTTGTGAAAAGGAAAATCACAGCAAATATAAGGAAAAGGGAAAGGAGAAAGGTCTACTGAAAATTTGTGATTTATATCTATCAAAGCTTAACAACCCTAGAGCAACTAATACACAACCCCCCCCCCCCCCCACATCTGGCACCTCGCACACAAACACAATATTCGCAGTAAATTAGCTGCCCTATTATTCATAAATTTCTAATATTGAATATCACTCTGTCATGGATGCATCTAAGGTGCATACATTTAAGTATACACTAATACAACGAACTTTGCGATAGGAGATCTACATCTATATAACGATAGTATTTTAAAGTGACTTTTGCTGGTATTTTGCTCAAAATGGGCAACAACAAAATACTTTAAATGCTGTAAAGAAAGAAGAAATAAGCATTGAAATGGAATAACAATAGATTTGATCCTACCTGTAAAAATACTGCAATTAATTCAATTTGGAATTTGATTGCGATTATATAAGGTAGCCATCTGGATATGAATGTGTTTTTTGTTCTTTTATGATAATGAATGAATAAATTGTGGCGCTTTCATGAATCATCTCTTCACAAACTGATTGGTGTTATTTTATTGATGCATCAAATTGTCTGTTGAGAACCAAAAAGGACGTTTACCGTACTCATATACTTTTACAAATAGAGTTAATAATATCCTTCTGCATGGTTCTCAATAGACAAAACTCTGATTTGGAGCAGATAAGACCTGTTTATATTAGCTGTATTTACACTGCAAGCTAAAATCATTGTTTCGTTGGTAACTGCTAAGATGCTAAGGAACTACCGGCAAACACAAACAAAATTTGTGTTGTTTTAAAATCCACCTCTCTCTGAAGTGAGTTTTTTTTTAAACACCGGCAGAAATTTCACAGATTTTTGCAGTATAAATGCTGGACCAGAAGGGATTAGACCACACAGCGAGGTGGCTATCTCATTAACTCGGCTCTCAACTAGCATAAGAAAAAGAGGATCATGGGGTCCCAACAGGCACCGATTAGGGAAGTTTTCTATATAGAGGGAGCAAGTAGCTACAAGTAGGACAGTGGGGCTTTAAATGATTCCAGTTTTTGGGTCATGTGACATTCCTTGCTTCCGTGCAATCAAATGCAGAGCAGCAACAGGTCGTGCATGCTCACTACTCACCAAAAAATTGGAATGAGCGAGCAAATTTACACCAACGTTTTTTAATGGGTTTTTCCAGTAGTGTAAATGACAGTCAAAAAATTGATGATTTTTCAAAATGGTGTTTGGGTTGTCAAAATGGGCCTACTGATTTATTTACTGGTAAGTCCTTCTGCATTGCTCTCTCAATAGACAGAACACTGATTCACTATTCTCATTCATGCACAAGATAAATTGCTGATATATCATGCATAGAAGAATACTTACATGTAGGAGCAGATACTGATTGATCATACAGAAATCTATCTCTTAGTCCATTCACACAAAAAGAAAATTGTGAGTATACCAATGTAATAAAATCACGATTAGGAACATACTGAACAGACCTGTTCATATCATAGAAATCTATCATGAACCCATTCACATGTAAGGAAAATTTACAGGTTGTTTAAATCATACAAGCGTCATCCATTACTCCCATTCACACTCAAGTAAATTTGTTGATATATCAATGCATGAAATTATGATTAAAGGCAGATAATTTCTATTCATATCATATAGATCTATGCATTAGGCCTACTGTATTCGCTCACTAGGGAAAAGGATTATATGCAATTCAAATCTCCATATTTTTTCAACTGGTATACATTTAACATATACTGGTATTTGAAAATGAATTATTCATAATTCTCAAATATAAAATTTTAACCCTCAATATCATTACAAATCAAATGGGAAAATGTCACTGCATTGTATGTCAAAGTAGAATCTTTACTTTAGTATTATAATTTCAGACAGTAACAGATGGGTCTACATTTGTTAATTTTTCTTAATTTCAATCTCAATTCCGGTATTGATTGTACTTAAATTTGTAATTAAGAATGCAATTATAGGATTACAGGATGTGTGACATGCATTATCTTACTTTTATTTGCTAAATTGCAATCATTTCAAATCAATTACATTACTGTTAAAAGATACCATAACATGTTGAGACTTGTAGCTGACGCCTTCTTACACCACTAGCCTAACCACTGAATAGTTTTCTGAAGTTCAAACAATGATAACATTCTGCATTCAAAATCAAATAAAGGTTGGCTTCATTAGGTGCAGTGCCCATACATTTACAAAATGCTCATCACGGAAGTGGTTTTCAACCAGACTCCCCCCCCCCCCTAAAAAAATTGCTTCAATCTTGCTGATCATATTTTATGAGCTGACTGATTTCTATTGTCTCAGGTTACCCTCAAATGTGTCTATAGGATTGCACAAGAATATGGGTAAATATGCCAAAAGCAACCAACTATGATAATCAGACCGGGTTTTCTTCCCATTGTGGGTGACATTCAAAGATTGGATTTCACAAAGATTGGATTTCACAATGAAATAGCCACAGAAATGTTTACATAGTTACCAATAACCGTATTGAGGTGAAGATGGCGTGAAGACAATGTCCTTTAACGAATTTGAGGAAATTCTACGAATAATCAACATCTGCTTTATAAATTGGTTCCATTCTAACTTGTAGGATTCCAAGATTAAGTACTTTTTTACCATTTATCACTGTAAATTAATTTCAACTTACCGTAATTAATGACATTGCAAATTCTCAAGCAAAGTATTCAACAACTTCCATTTCCCCTACAACAGATTAAATAGCACTAAAAATTGGCAATGATTTTAAATAAGCGATTAAATATTTGATTCCCAAGAAATCTCCTACAATACCAAGAACATAATAGATGAAGAATACAATCACAATAACCTACGGTATGGAAGAATTTCATGCAGGGACCGTCACAATCACATCTCCATTTTGCATAGAATATTCAATTTTATCATTCCACTTGTTATATCCCTTTAACCATTATATTAGCATAACTCCAATTTCCTTTAACCATTACATTAGCATAACTCCAATTTCACCCTGTCATATATGACCATATATCAAGCAGTGAAATCTCTAGATAAAAACCATCATTGAATTCTCATCATAAACCCACTTTCACTTTAATTGAAATCAACAAAACCAATAACGGTGAGGCATGCATCAACTCCCTCGCAAGAGAAGGCGTTCTTTGATAAAAAAAAGACCCCATGGGGGGCAAAAACCTGCGAAACATTAGGCTGCTCGACTGGATAACCCCCTCTTGTGAAAAGCACATAACATACATACAGCACAGTAGGGGAACATGCCTTTCCAAAGAACATGAATAACACTCATTGTCAAGGAGATTTCAAGGTCGCGGTTTAACTTGACCCTAATCATACTCGAAAATTAATCTAAATATCAAATTCTTGTCAAGAATGTTCTCACCGCTATTGCGATGTTTCCCTCTTTTTAGAGTAAACCTCAAACAGACTTTGGGGTGCTTATTCGCATAGCATTAGGGAAAATAAGACCTCCCGGACCATTAACCTTTTCACACAAATGTCAAATCTGCATACGGCTAAATATTGTGTAAAGAACACAATCTACAAGCACATAGCACAAGGAGACATAAATATATATATTTCTCTTATACAGAAACATGTGAAGAAACTATTTGGAGAAAACAAATTGTGCTGTTGTGTACAATTCTCATACTTTACAACATACAGTCTTACAACCTGGTGGCCCCAAACTCATGCACACGACTCTTCAGATTCCACCTTTACCCCCCCCCCCCCCCCACTCTCTCTCTCTCTCTCTCTCTCTCTCTCTCTCTCTCTCTCTCTCTCTTTCTCTCTCTCCCTCTCTCTCTCTCTCTCTCTCTCTCTCTATTGTGTAATAAACACACAAAGAATTCAAACTTGAACAATTCAATCTGTGACATCATCATGAAATACATTAGACCCCCTGCACTTGTGTGGGCCGACACACATGAACATATTTCCGCCGCAAAAAAATTGACAAAAGATTTTGCAATCATTCCATGAAATGAATAAATGTTGGTATTTGTTTGGTTCATAACTGTGTCATGTTTGAGAGTGACTCAAGCACACATGTGGTTATATGACATAGAGTATGCATACATAGATAGATGAGAAATGATTGATTGAATGGGCCGGACAAACCGGTTAGAAGGAAATAACTGAACCTATATGAACTTCAAACAATTTGTTTTCACTCCCGACTCCCGAAGTTGTCATGATAACAACAAGTTGGTACTGCACATAGAAATAGAAGTTACAACACCATCAAACTTGCTCAAAAGAGCATAGATAAAAGCAGAATTATATCACTATAATCATCAACACAGGTTATTTTGGTGTAATTTCCAATTGGAGCCATAATTTGTCATACATGAAAGTGTAAAAAATAAAAATTGAAAATCAACCTCTTGAACATGTTTTTTTTAAACAATTTTTTGAAGTGTAAATGCAAACTTCAGTAAGATACAGATTTTTGCTCACATGACTTTCTTTGCTTCCGTCCTAATGCATACAGGCCAGGGCACCGACGAGTCATGCATGCGCACTACTCACCAATAGATCGTTATGAGCAAACTTTGAAGTTTTTTAATGGGTTTTTCCAATAGTGTAAATCAAAGATTTTTCAAAGTGGTGTTTGGGATGTGTAAACAGACATTATCTAGCTTAGTTTTACAGGGTCAAAACTTGCAGACTCTAATATAGCCAACTTACCTATGTTACGTCTCCTTATAGCTCGATACATGTCTGTCTCTTTGGTCACTCCACAGCAGAAGCTAATCCAACTAAGCAACATGAGTAATCACGAGCAGTTAGCAGGAGCAGTTATCTCATCTATTGTCTTATATCGTCTAAAGTATTTTGTTTTTTCCAATTTGTAAAACAATTCTCAAAAGTTGATGAAATCACGTGCACATGTAATTAAACTCCGTAATATCTTGTATACGATCCACAAAGTTTGATATTCTTCCAGTTTGAAGGGAGTTTCTCAAAACTTTTCTGAATCACTTTAAATGAAACTTCCTCATCTCTTGTTGTAAACCATCAAAATCGTTTTAGTTTTCTTCCAGATTTCAGGGATTTTCTCAAAACTCAACTCAATCAAAGTAGTTAAACTTTCTTATCTCTTGTTCTGTTTCCCCCTTCTTTTTCAAAGGTTGTCTCACATGTACCTCAGATAATACTGGTACACATATCTCCAGATCAGGTACATGTTGTTTATCTCCACCAGTTTTTGTTCCGTTTAAAAACTGCTCAGTTTTGTTCCATTATCTTGCTGAAGAAATATCCTGCAAATTCGCAATAAATCAGATGTTTCAATCACTGATCTTTTTATATCATAGGATATAAAAGGTGGTCTTTATGTCACCCATTTTATGTCCTCCAAAGTCAGAGTACAAGTGAAAATATCATTTGATTAAATCATTCCCATTATGATGATTACCAATACTATGTTATTCTGAGAAGAAAAAAAAAGTTCAAACTCTGGTACAAACGCTGCAAATGATAATCCAGATATAGTAATTTTATAGGTCAATTTAGATGACTTAGAACTAATCTGACCCAGATTATCAGTGACCCTAATAGAACTGATCATAAAACTTTAATTTCAATGACTGTTTGACTGTTCATAGGTAGTTGTTGTTTGTGTGATTGTAAATTGGAATACCAACAAGTATTCTCATTTCATTCTGAAGGATAATCCTATCTAATTGATATAGATTGACTCTATTCAATGATTTTTTTTTTCATTAACAGATCGTGAAAAGAAGTGCATTCATAAAACCACCCGGTAGGCATATATGCTACCAGTGCAATGTGCACAAGTTTTGTATAGTCTATGCAAAGTCAGAGGGATTGATATTACAATTCGCAATCCACCTCTTCAAATTTGTAAATGTTTTTGAGACATATACAAATTTTTTGCAAAAATATAGTCTTTCTTCGGAATCCGATTCCTCGATCACTCAAAATGATGACAAAAAAGTGTGAGTGTTTTCACATAAATGGCAGCAGACAAGACAATTGATTGATGCACTCCGACAGGAAACGGCTGATACTCTGTAAGACTTTAGTAATTGAGAAGTCCTATAGAAATATTGATTGCATTGATTTTTTCTTGTTTCAGGAAACAAAGCCGCTTAACTTGTCAAGGATCAGAACGAGAGAATTCTAACTCCAAGACTAAAATTGGATCAATAAAGGCCCTTGAGATAGAGATTTGTTTTCATGGGTATACAGTGTACAACAAACTGTCTCATATATGCTGTATAGATGTGGAGTTTTGAGGATTTCAGGATACGTTTGGTCTTTCCATAATTTATAAAGCATTCTAGATTAAATGAACAAAGCCATTTATTCCATTAATTAAGCAAAACTGTCAAATATGCATTCATTAATGTATTCTTTTAAGGACTTCAAGAATTGTTTGCTCATTGAAAAAGAACTATGCATTCCAGATTAAATGAATCGCTTTTGTTTCATGAATGAAGATATACTGTCTGATATGCTGTAACATGTAGTTTTGAGGAGTTCAAGAATTGTTTGGTACTTCATCAAGAATCTATCATGCACACTGAACTAAAGAAAGCTCTCTTATGTGACATTTCAGACACAATAAAGTAGCACAAATATTCAGAGTTTCTCTCCTGACAGAAAAATTTGTTCATAAAAAATATTGTAATAATAACTTGGTAAAGCTAAATTCCTCTATGATCCACTGTCCAAAGTCCATCAAATACTTTACAACTTTCAAAGATCTAGTAGCTTATCACCACCACAAGACTTGGGCACATACATTTCCAGTGTTTCCATCAAGCATGCACAATTGTCATACGCATTGGGTTGATTTTTATTTTAAAAAACCTTCAAAAAACATTCCACTCATGAAGTTGTACAGCTTCTAAAATTCATCAAAATGGATCCATTACTTTGAAATCTTCTTATCTCCTCACTGGATTTAAGTCTTGACCATGAAGTTTCTGTTAATGGCCAGTGCCCTTGATAGGTCCAAACGATATCCACACTGAATCCTTCTACCTAGCAGTAATCACACCAGTTTATCTTTTAATATCCACAAGAGTAGTCATAAGCAGTTAATGGGGTTGTTATCTACCACAGACGAAGAACTGTCTGCGGTTTTTGTTTTTTAGTGAAAGAAGAACCGAAACCGAACAAGACCGTCCTCGTCAGACCACCTGCTTTATGGTCGGGTCAGGGAAACAATGGATTCCAATGCTAAGAGCAGGAATTTCAAGTCCAGTAGTCCCATCTAAAGAATTATATGTTGGCAGTCAATCATCCATGACATGATACATTGTGTGTTCCTGTCAACTGGGCTAGCAAGTGAAGCAAGCGAGTTATGAATAGTCCAAAATATTGACATCTAAACAGGAGCAAATTGTTGGAAGTACAGCGCTGAGAGGTCCTGTTCTACACTGGGCCAGGAACACAGTGATCACCTACTATAAAGCATGAAATGCAATTTTCTTGTTTTCCACTTTGCACTGAGTTTGTGGTTTAGTATCGGCTCTAAGCCCCAATCATTTATCCCCGACCATGTAAGAATTTATGGCATGTTTGAAAACTATTCACCGGAACAAAACCAACAAGAACTAATGAGAAGCATTCGCCATGCGTAACTACAAACGATTCATGAAATTACCCGAAAAGAGGGGAACTCCCCCCCCCCCCCCAAACTGGCGACTACATCCTGTTCAACTTCAATCTTTTAACTTATGCAAGGGACATTATTGGTTTGACATTATAAATAAGCCTCCTCCAAGTATCGCATTCTAACACTAGCTGTATGATGTAATGATATTTTCCAATTGTTGTATACCGGTCTAGCCTGCATCTAAAGATCACAAGACCTTGAAGAAACAATGTCTTTGTATCACAAAATGACATATCATATATAATGACAATTCTATAATGAATACTAAAGCATTAGGGAAACCAAAGTCCTTCAGCTATTATTACATTTTTTGATTTTCAATTTGTAATATTCAAGGCTCATTTAATCATACACATTCAGTACAATGGTATTGAACCATTTATCATAAATCATGATCCAAGTTCGAACTGTAACATACAATCACGTTTTAAAATGTAATGGCTTTTTTCACAGAAAATTATAAATGGCATAATATTCGCAAAAATCAAATCAAACAAACAAACAATACTCTGATCAAGAGTAATCATTATTCTTATATCGGTGGTAAAATGATGAAAGCAATGCTCGTTTTTTTTAAATAAATGTAATACAGATTAACTATGGTGAGTAAGTCTAGAAGGTTGTACCCCTATACAAATTTAAGTTCGTCGCGAACTCGTATTATGCTCGTGGTAAGCTTAATAAGATCGTTTTTTAGGCTTTAAGCTCGTAACACGCTTCCAGGACGCTTGTAACGATCTTACAAAATCTTCACGAGCTCGTGAACGAGTTCGTCACGAGCTCGTGGCGAACTCGCGGGTAAACTGGGCAGCTCGTGGCGAGCTCGTGGGTAAAAGGGGGTGCTCGTGGCGAGCTCGTGACGAGCTCGTTGGTAAAAGGGGGAGCTTGTGGCGAGTTCGTGGGTAAAAGGGGGAGCTCGTGGCGAGCTCGTGGGTAAAAGGGGGAGTTCGTGACGAGCTCGTTGGTAAAATGGGGAGCTCGTGGCGAGCTCGGGCGTAAACTGGGGAGCTCGTGGCGAGCTCGTGGGTAAAAGGGGGAGCTCGTGGCGAGCTCGTGGGTAAAAGGGGGAGTTCGTGGCGAGCTCGGGTTAAACTGGGGAGCTCGTGGCGAACTCGGGGGTAAACTCGGGAGCTCGTGGCGAACTCAGGGTTAAACTGGTAAACCCAGCCCTCTAGGGTGGACACCAAAGTTTCATAATTTTTTTAAAAATATCTATTTGATTCAAAATTGAACAATTCAATGAATTTTATATACACAATGTAGAAAGCCTTTCTTGTGAAAGATTAGAACGATTATAAATGAAGTTTTCTTAACAAAATTGTATTTTGTATTTTTCATATACAGTAACGCATGTTATGGGTGGACACCAAAGAATTTTTAGAATTTCAAACATGTGCTGTTTTTTTAACTATAACATTTTAAGCTTCATCTTTTTTTTAATTGATTTGATCCATGGAGTTCTTCCAAGAAATAAACTGGGAATTGTCAAAGTTGTTCATATAATGTGCATTCATCATGCAGAAGCACCAAATGGAACGCGTGTTGCATGGTGGACACCATGCATAACAACTGTTACAAGATGTGAAATATGGTGATTATGAAAAAACTTTGCCACGTAACCTAAGGTTATAAATGACATGAGCATAAATAGATTCAGCACTTACTACCAGACAATAATTGAACATCAGATAGTCATACAAATTTAGAGAATACTCATTACCAGGAACTAGGTTTTTTCATGTCACGTTTTGGTGTACGTCCTAAAAAGGGCAAAGAATGGGTTTCACCTTACATAAAAATTTAAACCCAGGGTTTTGAAACACAATGTTATTTAAGTTATCTCCACTACATATCTGCATTAAGACATGGACAAAATTATCACCATAGAATATACTCTTTTATTTTTATACTTGGATCTGAAATATCCATGGTGAAATCTCTCCAGTATCATAAAAATACACATATGCATTTACATTGAAAGTTCAGAAAATTTATGTTGAAATTGAAACAATAGCTTTTTCATGCTGAAGTAACCTGTCAAATTTCTTGTAAATTTAATTAAATTCTTTTGAAACTTTGAAACATTTATTTGCAGCATACCAGATTGGGAAGGGGGGTGCCATTTATTCTGACTGTATCATATATTTAACACCCTGAAATGTCACTATCAGGTATTACATAAGACCACACACCCAGTGCTTGATTCGAGGTCAACTCCCTGTTTCTATCTTGCTCTCTCCTTATGTACATAGGATCCCCCCTGCTTAGACACAAATCCCTATTCCTCTCTTCTCCCCTCTCTCACTTTCTTGTGTACTCTCTCTTGTGGAATTACCACTGGTAGCATTCCTGATAAGAATGAATTGATTTAGGCCCATTTGGTCAAGTCTTTTTCTATCTTGCTGTTGTGGAGAGCAGACATGGGTTTTGAATGGTATTGCAGCTCCTTTGTTTTAGGTAAGAGAAAAACTAATTTCTCACCCCTTTTAACTTAATGTTCTATTGTGTATTTATAATAAGACTAGGCCAACAGTTAGGCCTACCTCTCTTATACATTTATGAAAGAGAAGTGTAGAGTAATGATTAATGAGATAATGTATTCATTCTCTTTCTAGTGAGATATCTTTTCATATATTGGGAATTTTGTTTATCTATCTAGCACATAGTATATTCACTTCAATAAAGTAACATTAGATATCTATGTGATAAGGTTATATTCATGTAAATATTTCTGTATCTTGAATGACAAACCCTACCTTTTAGGCAACATGAGAGCACAAGAATGCATTTGGTCTGAATACTGAAAACTAGTTTGCTAGCAGATATAAGGAAGGGATTGTTCTAGAGATCCTATAGTGTACATGTATCATTACTTGGTACCCTGGGTTGGTGAATACACTGACAAAAAGGGGGGATGCTACATAGTTATTGTATGAATACCGCTTTATTAGTTTGGATCTTTGTAATATTATGAGTGATTAGAATGATGGATAAATAATTACCAAAATGGATAATAATATTTCTTCAAAGGCAGAGTATTATACAGTGTAATTACTCACATATTTAATTTCATTATACAGTGTAATTATATAATTTGGAAATCATTTATTCATTCATATTGTTGTGTGAAGTTGTGAACCCTGCATACAGGTAACATGCATTATACAGGGTTTGTATTGACTCTAATAAAGAGCTACTTGTTTTAAGTTACATTTTATGTTAAATCTTTTCTTTCTGTTCTTTGATATATTAGTGATTTAATTGATTGATATCCCAGAAGTAATGAGCTTTTAAATTGCCCTAAGAGTATCACTGTATTCTTCACCAGCTAGCCAACTGAATTGCCCTTGCATGGCCAGCCTGCGATGTTACCAGGATATTGAAAGGCTGATAAGTTAGATAAATATATATATACTAGCAGGACCCGCGGAAATCCGCGTGATCCTAGAGAGGGGCGGGGGGTGTAAATAGATATATAGAGACTGTCTAAATTAAAACCACCAAGAACTTTATTTACCATTCAGGTCATTAAGAAATATACATGTTAAGCGTCCCCGCCCGCTTCCTTTTGGGGGGCCGCCTCCTATTTTTTTTTTTGAAATTTTTTGAAAAGTTTTTTTTTTTTTTTTTTTTTTTGAAAGAAAAAAAAACAGCGTCCCCGCCTGCTTCCTTTTTGGGGGCCGCCTCCTATTTTTTTTTTTTTTTTTTTTCATTTATTTATTTATTTTTGAAAGAAAAAAAACGAAAAGCACTGCTAAAATGTATTTCTGATTTTAAAAAAGAAAAAAAAAAATTGTCGGCCGCCATCTTGAAAAATAGCCTGAATGTCAGGAAAAATGTACGGAGCGGCCATTTTGAAAGAAAATAAAAAGAAAAAAAAAGGGCCTCCTCCTTCCCATTTTTCGAAAAAACAGGAAGCTAAACATGTTTTTTTTTTAATTTGGCCTTATATAAAAATTAAAAAAACGATCCAACTGTACCGGTAGTTATTCTTTAAGCCACTGGAACTGCGTAGAGTTCCGTAGTGTGGCGTACCGACTACGCAGAAATTAGGCTGCGTATTAATGGGGAAATAGTCCCTGCGTAGGTTATGCGTAGGCTGGCGAAAAAAATTAAACAGGTTGAATTGTTTTCGTTCATCTTGCGTACCCCTTTCCGTCCCTCAGCATATAGTAACGTAGGCCAGCGTAGTTGTTACGCAACAGTACGCAACTCTACGTATTGACCCCACGCCAATTAGTGACCCGCAAGTGTCACAAATAAAGTATTAAAAATATGCTCATCTGACCCTATACGCCTAAAACCCCCGAGCTTTCGGGGGTTTATGGCCCCTTGAAACCCGTGGACCCCACGCCTATATTATATATACACTCAACTCGCTGCGATCTGATCTCTCCCCCCCCCCCCCCCCCCAACTTTGAAAAACGTAACCCCCGAGCTTTTGGGGGTTTATGGCCCCTTGAAACCCGTGGACCCCACGCCTATATTATATATACACTCAACTCAGAGGGGGTGCGCAGGCAAAAAATTAAGTTTTTCATTTCGGGGGCTCCATTTCAAATTTTAGGGAAATTTTCGGGGGCTCTTTTTTCATTAATTCATATAAGGATAGGCCTACACTTTGTTGAGATTTGTTTAGTAGGCTATTAGGTTTCAGGCTTCCTACTTCATAATTGCCTATTTAAAAAAAAACAACATTTTTCTAGTTCAATAACTAAGTTTTCATGCATTGATTTGATGCAAGAACTGTAACATAATAGACCCTAGATTGTGATTATTTCTGACCATGAATTTCGATAATCATTTTTCAAAGTAAAATTTTCACAGGAAAATCAAACAGTCTTTTAAAAACGTAGACATTAGAGTCTAGTAATACTTTTACTAATTCTAAGCTCAGGTTTCGTAAATCTATTCACGAAACTATATTGAAATCGCGGCAATAATGATGCAAACCAACAGATAACAATTTCAAAGTGTCAAATCTCTTTGACTCGAATTCAACTCACACACTTTCAACTGCAACTCAGCTCATCTCACACACACTACACAGTGGCAATGCACTGTCAGTTACGGTGATTTTGTCTGATTTTCTTTACTTTGAAGAAATTATTATCAAAATTACGTAAACATGGCGAGAACATCACAAAATAGGCTTTAATTTCATACCTCTATTTATGGAAACTTTATAATATTGCAGCAATCGTGAATTCGTGATAGAAATTGATTGCAGTTTCGCGATGTTTAGTGGTTCATGGTCTAGATTCAGCTTCTACCAAAACAAAATCGACCGCCAAAAACTCGAGCCCATACGCTCCGTCTCGATCTCGCAACTGCGAAAATGTACGTGTTTTGGCGTACTTACTTGCGTGCGACGTGGTAAGCCAGGTAAGGTATGGAATATGGTTCGAGTTTTTTTACGACCGATTTTTCATCGGTCGTGTGTCTACGGATGTCATGTTGAATATCCATGAGGTATCTCTGTCGTCACGCATATCCTGCATTATGCATGTCGCGTCTGTTTTCGCCCTGGACGTCGACACGGAGGAGGACCTCGGGCGGAGTATAGCCAATTCCACAGAGTAGACTCTCCCGCGGACGATGGCACCGGGCACGGGTACCCCGAGGGGAGGGTTCAGGAGGAGATAGCCGCACCAACTTCGGTCGGCGATCTCATTAAAAAACAATAGAATACAAAGGCTCGCGGAGACGTCGCGCCCCCCGCGGAGCCTTAGCGTATTATTATTATAGATGCTTGCCAATAGCTCAACAGGATCATCAAGTTCACCTCTATATGTAGACACAAATTTGTTCTCAATGCCAACCTGCTGTTAAGCACGCCATTATAAAGCGTGCAGCCATTTTTTCCACGAGATTGTCGACGAACTCGTTGACGAACTCGCACACAAACTCGTTGACGAACTCGCCGACGAACTCGCCGACGAACTCGTTGACGAACTCGCCGACGAGCTCGCCAACCAGCTTATCGGCCAGTGACGAGCGTGTATATTTCGAGCACGCCAACGAGCTCGCCAACGAGCACGCCAACGAGTTTGTAGCTAATTTGCATATTTGGAACGAAACGAGCTCGCTGGCGAGTTCGTCTGCTTGCTCGTCAACAAACTCGTTGGCGAGCACGCTGACGAGCTCGCGTGTAAGCGTACTGAAATTTGTATAGGGGTAGTTGATGATCAATCACAACTCCGCACTTAATTTATATTTGAAGCATTCCAACCTCATTTCCCTGACTGATCAATCATAAGATATTGATTTTTTTCTGACATCTGATGCTACTGGACAAACTACCACAAAAACAAACAATAGTCCTCCCGCTTTTTTCCCTTTTTTTTTTTTTTACTGTTCCAATCAAAGTAATATTTGAATCAACAGAATTTGATTGGTTATCAGATCTTAATTGAGCCATGGAGTGTCTCACACTGATATGATACAGAAGAACAATAGAACTATTTCTTATATTCATAACTGTGGAATGTTTTAATGGTCTACTGATTTATTGAGTGCCAAGTGTCAACTTTTTTATGCCATAAAATTATGGGGATACTCTTACAAAAACGAATATCCGGTAAACAAAATTTATCCATTCATGAAATTAAAAATGAGAAATTGATTTCATAGAGACATGACTTCTTTTTTTTTTTTGGGGGGGGGATCATTAAGTTTACTAGGGTGTGATCATGTTATGAAGCTTGATATAGTGTTACGAACTTACGAAGCTTATACATATTCATGTTAATTATGCGCATGAGCAGAGTACTGACTTGTAAAAAGATTGATTTTGTATTAAAACCTACAACCCTGTTTGTCACAGGTATTTTATTATTGTTTTGTATTAATTCTGTTGCTACAGTTGTGTTGTTAAGGGCTGAAATACATAATTGTACAATTTAATGTCACCCTTTTGTGACAATATAATTAGCTTTAACAGGATGAGGAGTTTGGCAAATGAAGCTCCATTAGACAGTGGACTAAATCTACCCAGTTAAATCTTACCTTTATTAGTACTTGTCTAAAAAGTCTTTTTTTAATTTAATATACATTTCAAATGGGTCCATTCCACATTATTCTAGTCACCAAAGACGTTCTAAAAGTTAATTCTTCTAGAAAGAAAAAAACTTTGTTAATGAAGCAAAGCCAGAGAAAGAACCGAGTGTTGAATAGATATTTTCCCAAAATTCAATCCTCCATTTACCACTTGCTCTGTGCTTCTAAATACATTATATACATGTATATCTGTTGAGAGACAGAAGGGCATTAAGTCTGTGTAAGAGCATACAAGTTAACCCCTTTTGACTCTACACAGACGACATTATTATTATTCTTCTTCTTCTTCTTATTATTATTATTATTATTTATTCTTCCCCGATCGATCTTATCTTCAAAAGGATGAACTCAAACTTCCAGCGCATAATCCCTCTCTCTCTCTCGTATTTCACACATCTCCCTTTCTATCCGGTGACAATTGAATGAAGTGACAACATGCAAATAGGGTAGACGATCTCCGAGACTCTGGGGGCAGCAGACTCTCCCAGGATGCATCTGATAATAGCTTAATGCCGACTTGGGAATGCTCTGATTTAACACTGTTCCTCTTCCCATTCAGACTAACTTAATGCATTGTATTGTATAAACATTGCAGGCCTATACAACAAATGCTTGTTTGTTTCTAAAGTCTGAACTTCACATAACATAGCAGCGTTTCAACCCCCTTTCCCCTCCCCCCCCCCCCCCCCCCCCCCCCCCAACCTTCCAAAACAATAAATATTAAACAGATATTAGAAACCATTCGTTTTGATGCTGCTGAACACAATTTTATTAAATCTTTATCATATTGCACGCTAGATCTACATGTAAACATGTAGAGTGTACAGTATTGTTCTGGCAGTCAGTGCCGTAAGTAGCAAAAATAAACTTTCGCGAAATCATTTTCTGTTTTCTTTACAGTATCCTCTATGAACATGTAGCAATGCTCAATACAAAACCAGACCTCAACACAACTATTTGCTTTATACGATGGTTCTTTATATAATATTATACCATTGGTATGCTCTTTCACTATATCATGACAATGATATGGCTTTGTGTATATTGCTGGTAACTGATGCTCATGGCGCTCATATGATGATTAAGGAAGAGCAGTATAGGCTACTAATACTGAAAAGACTGTTTCCTGGAATTCCATATTATTACCATTATTTTTATTTCTTTATTCGTATTTCCTTAGACAAACTTTGTATAAATTTCCTTGGGTGTGAATGGTCTCAATACTACACTCTTAATCCACAAGTGCAGGCGTCATTCAATCTGATCCTTTTCCTCGTCTCTTGTTCGGACGGACGGACGGATGGATGGACGGACGAAGAGAGATCACAGTTGGCATTTAGGCTGAGAAGTAATCATTATAATGAAACTCTAGCCAAGATAGTAATCTGAATTATCCCTCTGTCCTCTTGCTAGACATTTTATTTCCTGCATATTTGTTGCAATTCTGTATGAACACTTGAATTAAGAGAAACCAAAAAGCAAAATGAATTCAGTAATGTACACATATATTATTTCTGTATTGACATTTAAACAATTGATGATCATTTTTCCTCTAGACCTAACATTTACCATTCAACAAAGTTTAATTTTCATACAAACAAATTAAGCCATCTCTTAAAAAATAACCATAAGGAATCAACAAATAATTAGATATTGAGATAAAGAGTGTTAGAATAAATACTATCATTGTTTTTGTAATTATATCACAAACCATTCATTGCATTCTTCTTGAATGCACATTGTATCTATTTGACACTTCAACTGCATTTTTTTCTTTGAATAAAATTGAAAGAAATTCAAGTTCATGCCATCATGCTCAGGAAAACAAATCATGTTATTCTTGGCCAATCTATTCAAACCAAGTATTGACTTATTGGATTACAATTGTTGCATTTCTCACATTCTTCCTTTCAAAATGGAGCAAAAACTAAAATGAAATGTAGCTAGTGGTTCTGCAATGTTATGATAATTGACAATACCACTGGCTGACAAATCACAATGTTATTTGACCTACATGTACCCCCACCTTTAAGTATGAACGTGGGTCATGCTGGTGAGCTAGTCTAGTCTAACAAGAACTCTGATGTAATTTTTTAAAGATTTGAATGGAAGGAATCATTGTATGATGAGAAAAATCCACTTTGGCTTCAATTAAAATAGCCCTGGACATCAAAACTTAGTTTTTGATTGTCTCACTACCATGGAGGAAGATCCCCTAAGCTTGTATTGAGTATGCATTTAATTAAACCTTCATGTATGATATGAACATTTATCAACACCACTAAGGAGAAATACAGTTATTCAAAGAACATTGAGAAGTGAGGGTATATGTTTGCTGCTCTGAGTCAGAAGGTTGTTACTCATATAACATTTGATATCCATCTGCCTCTCAGCAGTTGAGTTACACATCCACGTGAGGGTAGCTCATTTGCTCATAGTCAAATGTTAATTCATTAAGACCATTTATGTCCTTTTGGTTCCTAACAAATGAATTACTGCTCAGAGCAAGAAGGGAATTAAATCATATGATTCAACACAAGAGTTAAAATACTTCTCGTTCTCAATAAATTTCATTTAAAGGTGATGGTAGTTTGCTCACAGCCAGAAGGGTGTTAACTCAACCTTTCCTACACAGATTTAACGTCCTTCTAGCTCTTAATAAATCAGTTACAGATGTTTTTTCATGCATCGTTGGTAATCAAATAGTAAGCGTCCTCTCTTGATGAGGCTGCGACGACGACGAGTGTGAATCACTTTGATCGTTAGGATAATTAGCGTTGATGGTACACACGCTTTAACAAAATACCAATCTTGTACCACGCTTGTAAACAAGACATCCCTAGGTAGGGGAGAATAGGACCTTTGTATATGGAGAGTATTTGATTTCAAATCAGAGTAGATAAAGAGCTAGAGGAAAAGAAGGAGAGGAATAGAAGGAAGGAAAGGGAGAAAAAGATAGGCAAACTGATAGAGACACAGAAAACATGTCATTAACACAGGCAAAGAAAAGGAGAGGTGTAGTAGCAAAGGAGAAAAGAGAAAAAGAATTAGAGATATAATACATCAAAATATAGAGTGACAAACAGAGTCACAGAGAAAAAAAATGGAAAGGACATTATGTGGAGAGAGACAGACAGAGGAGACTGAGGGGGGGGGGGAGATAAAGATCATCATCATCATCATAAAGTGCCAGGTCTGTTACAGACATCGGCGGCTGTGGCCCTCCATTTCTGTCTATCTATATTACTAATACGCAAAATCGCCGCGGGGGGTCCAAACGGGTACAAAACGGTTCCTCAAAAACGTCTTTCCCCGACCCCGCTCGCCTCCGCCGTGGCACGGGAACGGTGGCACAATTCCACGAGGCCTGTCTCCCGTAACCCGCGTGCCACCTCGACCCCGCGATCGACGTCCACGCCGTTAAACACGGTTTCGGGGTGCCGGGGAGGACGGGCGGACGAGAGCACGGCGGGCGTGGTGGATTGCGAGGAGGCGACGAACCCGCGAGAGCGAGTCGACAAGGCGTGCACCCGCCCTCTGTCTAATTATCAAAGAGAGACGAAGAGACACACGATGGACGAGAATCCACTCGCATCAACGGGTGTAGCAAGTCTTATTGTAAAGGCTGCGGCGTATCTCGAGTAAGGCCTCTTGCTATAGGATTCGCTTTGTAGCGTGTAAGAGAAATACACATTAACAGATGACTCACGCGGGTGAGGGGGTGTAAGAAATATATGCTCTCACGGGTTGGGCTTACCCGTGTTATGCGTCTTTCTATAGGATATGCTTTGTAGGCCAGGCGCCCATAGTGTACGTGTATTTCACGCTCACCTTCACACACTTTCACACACTCGATTTGAGTCGTGGCGATTTCGACAATTGGCGCAAACCATGGACCTATTTTCGCGTAAAATCTTTACTCTGAAAATAATTATACAAATTCTGTGATCTATGCCAACATATGCATAGTCCAAGCTTCTGTTTTATTGGTCTTTTCATGAAAACTACCTCGAAATAACAACAATAATAACGCAAATAGATCTGTGATAGTACGCCTAACCAATCTGCGATTTATGCACACACACAGAGCATACAGGATTTCAAATGCCTTCCAGCGCCCAACTCAGGCGGGTCATCACGGCGCTCAAGCCATCGTTTTACTGCGCCGCAGTTACTGCACTACACTGTATAGATTTGATTTCCGTATGTTTGATTTCGTTTAGCGTTGGTTATTTGAAACTTTTGAACTCCGAAAGACTGTAAATATGTTAAATAGACTCTTGATGTTGGATTTCTTTTCTACTGACCTGTTAATGAAGGCATGAGGGATAAACAAAAAAAATAAGGGCTGCTCTGTAATTGGATGGTGGTGGAAATTATCACTCCCTCGATTTCGTTCAAATACTGGCCCTTCTATACCCCCTCGGCTTTGCCTTGGGTGATAGAAGGACCGGTATGAACACCACCTTGGAAATGATAATTTCATCCTCATGAGCAGTCAATATTTGTATATTTTCACTGAGACCTCTGGGACCTCTCTGAAGTTCTTTGTATCATCTATGAAAAATATCATTTTGTTGATAATTTTGTTTAATAGAACATGTAGTTTTAATAATGTATGTTAAGCCAAATTGAACAATTATTGTTACTCATGTTTTGATTTGGAACAAGTTCTAATTAGAGATGAGTGAAAATATGAAAAATGAGAATGGGAGGATTGAGAACAGTATTCGTAAGAAACTGGACGGGAAATGGATAATGAGAATAAGGATATATATGGGAATGAATGAAAAACAATAATCATAAATAATGAAAGTGAAAACGAAATTTAAAGCATAAAATAGTTTGCATCAATTTGTTTACAAATTACTAATTTAATTTTTTCTTTTAATCTTCAAGTTTTATTATATGTTACAAATAAAAAAAAAAACATTTCAAAATGATATATGAAACAGCAATCAAAAGGTTAATATTCTATCGAATTAAATATTAATAACAAGAGTAGAAAAAGAATAAAAGGATAAAAAGTAGGCCTATACCAAGAGGAAAAATGAAATTGAAAATAAAAGGGGAAAAAAAAAACAGAAAAACAAACATGAAAATTTAAAAAATCGGTAGCACATCATTAACAACCACCCACCCCCTAGAATCCCGTGGATTTTCCACGGGTCCTCCTAGTTATCTGCTATTCTTCAAAAGTTTGTATTCCTGATTTCATTGCAGATAATGATACAGAAAAGGAAAAAAAGAGGAGGATGAGGGATGAATGACACACAAAATAAAGATGTAGGGGGAGGGAGGGGAAATATGGCTCGTGACAAAGAAGTTGAAGAGAGAACAAAAATGAAAAGGAGATTTAGTGGTATACAGATAATTATGAAGTAGGCTATGTATGATAATAAAGAGGAACGAGAAGAGAGAGAGAAAGAGAGAGAGAGAGAGAGATATGTACATCAAATATGCATACCCATCTCTTCGACCATGCAATAAGCCCCCCCCCCCCCCCTCTTCCCTGAAATGAGGGAAAACAATATTTAAGGCTACTCACCTCCTCTGAAACAAAAGAATAATAGAGTCATCTCCCAGCGCCAGTTCAAAGTCAATTAATGATTATTCCACAACACAAGTCATGCTTTAACTACTCTCCAAGTGCCCAATCTTATATGATCAAGATTCTCTGTAGAATAAGTGATTCAACCACTGAAGATTCATCTTGCTCAGCTCTCCTATGAGCTGTGAGAAACCAAAGCAGCTTCACCACCAAGCCTGAGCTCTGAAGTGAAAGTGAACGTTGGAGCACGTACCATACTCCCCACATAGACCAGCAGAGGGCACAGAGCGAGAGCGTGTGTGTGGTAAAGAGATGGAGAGACAGAGAGTAAGGATGATCAAGAGTGTGGGAGGAAGGGAGGGACAGTGAGAAAAGGAAAGAGAAAGAAGAGAGAGAGAGAGAGAGAGGGAGAGAGAGAGAGAGAGAGAGGAGTGGAGGCTAGAGAATATAAATGCTGAGCTTGAAGGACAGAAACAGAGAGGGAGACAGACATGAAAAGCAATGGATAGGCAAACAGACAAGATATGAAAGAAAGAAAAAAGGATAGATGGAAAGAATAAGCTCAAGGAAGAGAGAAGTTAGAGAAGAATAGAAAAAGACAGGGAGAAAGAGAGAGAAAGAGAGAGAGAGAGAGAGAGAGGGAGAGAGAGAGAGAGGGGGGAATGTGGGGGGGGGGGGTGGCACAATTCCTTCTCGTTTATAATCAACCACTCAATATCAATAATAATTTATTGGAGTGCAGATGAGTGAAAACACTAGAGGAAAAAAAATCAATGCTTTAATTTTCAAAAACTAGCACATCCATCCAATCTCCTCCCAACCCTACGTCATTCACCTAAAACAAACAGAGAAGAATAACAGTGATTGCAAAGGATCATTAAGAATGGAGTGAGGACCATAAACTTCACTTCTTGAACATGCAATCATGCGTGTAATAATGTTCAACCACAGTGTATGGTGAATCACATTTGTCAATATTTTAATGTTCCTAAAAAAAATAATATTAATGGAGGTATCGTTAGTACGTGCATGACCCCATTCTCACTCACTTCCTTGGACCGGCCTACACTAGCCTGATCCACTAGACCTCTTTTTAAAGCTACGATTGTCCTTGCTTTCTTTCCTTATGTCATATTTGAGTTTATCATTCTATCAATTTCTGTTTCCTTATGCTATTTTTATAGTTTTTTAATTCTGTTTTCTCTTTCTCTTCTTCATCACTTTCCTGTCAAAACACACTCACTTGCGGTTGAAATACGCATCCTTGCATGGTTTGCCTTTACACTGAACCTTAGAGCGGTTCAGAGGTAGGCTTACAGACATGATTATGTTCTGAAGATATTCAAAGAAATGCCAATTCCATAACTGCTCAAGACTAAAATCTGCCATGAGAACATTACAGCCCAATCCTCTGGATAGAACAGTTTCAATTCTGCATTTCTTTCTGTTATCTTTCCTGGATACATCTAGTGCTTGATGTTATAAATCTACTCTAAATTTGACATTGTTTTTAATTTAAAAGAGGTGCCATGGTCCAGTGGATATATATCTCTCCAGACTGTGGACTACATAGTTCGCGGTTCAAGTCCCGCTATGTCAGTAATGTCTTTTGGCAAGACATCAATCTATATTGGCCACTCTACACCCAGGTGGTAAATGGGTTCCATTAGGAAGGAATTCCTTGAATGCTGTGAGCACTGAGATCAGAAGCCTAGCAGAGCCGGGTAATATAAGAGTGCCTTGAGCACCTTGCATGGTGGATATGTGCACTATAAAAATAACCAATATCATCATCATTATCAAAATAGAATGACAAAGCTCTCAGCATCGTTATTGTTATAAATTTCATCCAATTTCCAGCATGTTTGGCACTTTGATTGAGCAGGAGAGTTGCTGCGTCCATGTTTCATCAGTTAACACCACCAGGATGCCTTAATGTGTCATCCTCCATGGTGTTACCATGGTAACGAAAGGAAATCAATTCTGTGACAGCCTTGCTGTGTGTTGGCTTTTCAATCTGTGTACTTCAGTTGAACCAGGAATCTTTGGATAGAGTACATACAGTGTATCATACATTTATTGCACACCTGTCAAAATTTATCCTCAGAAAACTTCCTACATAATAAGATAAACATGTGCACTATAAATCACACCAAAAAATGGGGTACCGGGTATTCGCATACCGGTATTCTGGATTTCTTCGCAAATAAATCAATTTTTCACCCTGAAAAAAATATTTGTTCACCTTACAGTTTGAGTCCTTTTTGTTAACTCATAATATAATTTTACACAGAGTTAATACCCTTCTTCATCAAAAAAGACAATTTTCTACTTTATTATATATTCATGCTGCAATTTCTACTCAATCTGTGAACGTTTCTATTTCTATGATAACAAAAGCACTAATATTTCTATAACGCTTATATTCACCATGCAGGGTCCTAATATATTTTATCTCCATGATGTTACCATGGCAACAAGAGCAAATCAAATATACCGTAGCGTGTTGCTTAGCTGTGTGTTAGTTTTACAAGCTTGCGTCTGGTCTGAAACCTAACACTCAGTGGTTCCTTTGATTTGCTGGTAGCTTTTAAAATTCTGCTTCCGGTACTAATTTTTTTCCATGCAACACTTTTTTTTTGCTGCAGGTATTATCCATAAATCACCACATACATGTATATAAAACACTATGTGGCATGTTGCACACCTCAGCAATGAATCATTCATGTTAGTACACCAAATTAACGATTGAGAAATTCATATTGTACCATTTTAACAACTGAATAATTCACATCGGACCATATTCACTACTGACTTTGCCACACAACTTTTGATTCTCAATTTTAAAACTCTATATTTCACAAAATAATATGACCAAATTAAGTTCCACAATGACACACTACAGTAGGTTAGAACAAAAAGAAAAAGAAAACATTAGCACAGCTTTTAGAATTTGGGGGCATGCCTGCAAGTCCCTTTGCAAATGAAAGCACAATCATGGCAAGATGTGAACTTACTTTACATCAAAATCAGTTGGACTTCATTTGGGCAACTTTTTTGTATTCTAGCTTGGCTGGTTGGTGAGCAATCCAGGATTATATTTCTATCTGAGGGACAATTTTCTATGTTGCCTTATAAATATGAAATCCTGTGATTAACTACTTATCTAAATATAAAAACAAACAAGATCCTTAACAGAATGCCCCTTTTGTTCAGACACACAAAGACATTTGGGAAATAAAAATCCCTTTTCATGGCGTCGAAATTTCTGAAAATCATTTCCAGAATTAAAGGCTCAAAATGAAAGTGAATCAAATATGCAAATTATCTTAACGCTTCCGTCCCTCGAAAGAGAATCTTCATTTCTAAATTGCCGTTGTGACATTCCGTTCCAGTTTGGTGCCACTGCATGTTTTTCATTCTCTCGGGGAGGCATGCCACCATTATACAAATCAAACAGAGAGCTAGGTGGAGCCATCAATTCATTGGAAGGCAGGGAGAGAGTTAGAGAAGACTCTCGCTAAAAAGCTTGGTAAACACTTCCTTCCCCTATTCCAATAAGGGAGTCAATGCACCCCACGGCAAACATTATGGATGGGACAAAGTGTCTCAAATGTGGCCCAGGCGCATGGAGCAATGTTCATTCAATGAATTAGGACTAAATGAACATGGTGGACTACATGTAGCTGTTCTGTGATTCGATCTTGTGAATGAAAAAGTATGTTGCGTCAGGGTATCCTTGCATTTGATGAAATATTGATTGATCTCTCAGAATTACAGTAGAAGAAAGGAATGTTGATGAATGTAATAAGATGAAATGGCACATACAAGGTCCATGCAGGATATAAATGTAATAAAGATAAAGTAAGCATAGTGCATTTATGAGTTGTTTCAAAACTTAATTATCAAGGTTCATGAATCCCCCCCCCCCCCCCCACCACTCCTCGATTCCCATGGTAAACTGAACACATTAGAAGTGGAAATTGTCTCTTTCTTGTCTACAGTTTGTTGTGTTATTCGAAGTCAAAATAGCAGATGATTTTTAACCATAACATTCATTTAATTATAGAAATTTACTATAAAGTAATTGCTGTAGATAATGACAGTTAGGTTGATTTCATCCTGACCTCCATATACAATACACAATTTAGTGAAATACAAAATTTGACAGGCAGGGTAACCTAGCTGACCACGTCTGGATTCATTTTCAAATGGATTTTAAGGAGAAATTTCCTAAATTCTTAAATAATACTTACTTTCCACAATGAAGCATCATTTAAAAATGTCCTAATTCTTGGGCACATCATCACAAAGACATATTTTAAATAACCTATCCCCATATATTACCTCTATTGGGATATGCTTTAAGGTTAAAGATTTAGGATGCTGACTTCCAATATACTCTTTTATACACACAAAGCTTGAAATTTAAAGGGAATCAGAATCCTCTGCAGTGCAAAGTGGACAGCACCTTTAATCCCAATGTTTTGTCCTGGTGACTAGCGCTATTTCCAAAATAAGACAAGCTGTGTCTAAACATTTACAATTTACAAAGTAGTGCAATCATGTCATCAATCACAAGTTACTCATATCAGCCCTATTACACGCAAGACAGATGCAGGATTAAATATTAAAAAAGGGGAGGGGCAAAATTTTGATTTTTTTTTTTTTTTTTTTTTTTTTTTTTTTTTTTTTTTCTTCTTTTTTCGGAGAAGCATCCTACCCCCAACTAATTACTCAACAATTCTGACAACTGAAGGAAAGAAGGGAAGAAAAAAAAGGGGGGGGGGGGCTACACATTTCTTAGGTGCTCTCTTAATCCTTCGATCCTATCTGTTTGGATTGAATCAATAAAGTTTGAATTTAAATTTGAATTTAATCCCAAATTCCCTGACAGGCCACCCCCCCCCCCCCCAAAAAAAAAAAAAAAAAAAAAATTCTGGGTCAGGTATTTGAAGGAGGTGCGCACTCTTAGGATTGTCTACATGTGTGTACATATGTTACCTCTTGAGTTTCAAAAGTTTGAAAATGATTCTCCTTACAGTTTGCAATTAATCCTGAATAGTAAATACAGTGTATGGCTCCTGCACAAACTCTACAAGATTCATTAGTCTCTTCTTTGGTCTAAGGATAAGCTAAAAGCCAATCCTAAAATCGCTTCGAGATTTTATGATTTAGCTTCTTTTTAGATAACCACAAACGCATACTTGTGAGAAAGTAAATAGCGTGAAATTCACTTCCTTAACGTTCACAATTAATCCTAAGTACCTCTGACTCATCATCTCATGTATGAACAATACAAGATTGTATCTTCTCCTTTGTCTCTAGATAAGCTTATACTGATCCCCTCAAAATCAGTTGGAGTTTCTTAAGTCAAGATAAGAGGATGCTTGTATGCCAGAGAGGTATGTCTAGGGGGAGGGGTTTGATCCCAAGATCAACTCTCAATCTCACCCCTGGATTAAGCTCAACAATGAACTTCCTCGACCAGAGTCTGGGACCTCCAATCCTAAATCTGAGGTGCGATTCTATTCATGGCTATTGTTAGGTTGGCGTGGTTCAAAATCTATGTTCAAAATATCCATTCTCCCATCTAACAAATAGAATCATGAAAACATAAAGAAAAGTAATGCAAACAAGACGATGAATTACCTAAAAATGATAGTAATATCACTTTGCTTCACTTCCAATCCTTATAATGAACCCAAACAAATGAACACTCAAAAGAAAATTTTCATTTTCATAATAATATAAGATCAGGGTGTGGAAAGGTAGGTCTGACCAATAATTATAAATTTATAATATTCAAAATTGCATCTAGACATTAAAAATAACTTTGCTATGGAATATTCGAAGGCTGCTACAATGACCACCTGTATAGATAGACCATTACATTACCAAAGTCAAAAAGACTTGAGGGTCTTTGGCAAGACATTGATCTACATTTGCCACTTTCGTCCCAGGTGAGGTAAATGGGTACCTGGCAGCAATACATTCTGTGAAATGCTAGAGCACCGTAATGGCAGCCACGCTTAAGCTGGGGTAATAATTGTGGACCACCAGGAGTGTCAAGTCTAACAGACATGAGGGCTTTACAAGAACCCACTACATCTATTATAATCAATGGGCATAACAATCTTACAAATCATACAGATATTGGCCATAATTCATATTTAGGCTTATAACTGACCCTTCCACTAATGACAGTTAGCCTAATTGGTCATTAGACCAAATGATAAGTAGACCAAATGATTATTAGACCATGTGGATAGTAGACGGGCTGGGTGCAGAGTCTGTAGACCATATGGGTGACAAACTGGTTGTAGACCAGATGGCAATGCACCTGGGAGGCATACTCAATAGCAATGGAGGGACTAATACAAATCCTCTAGCTGACTAATGAACAATATTTATTATCCATAATTGTCGGACACCTAGGGAGAATCATATATGCATCGATTGGTGTACAAAGACGGTCAAAAGTTCAGCGAACAAAAATAGATGTTGAATGGAACAGAACATACTGTAGTCGCAGGCTCACAGCGCTAGTGGAAAACAAAACATGAACATGATATTCTTCTGGGAGATTAGGGACAGATTTGAACTTTTAAACTCTGAATGTTGTCTGAAGATTGGATCAGAACCCTGGCTCCCCCAAAAAGTGGATGCTTTCTTCTTTTCTAGACTGTGCCAGCCAGGTGCATGGCCCTTGTTTGTTGATGTATCCTTGTCTTTGTTATTCTTTCTTCTGTTATCACTGTTTAATCTTTTTATTGTTCAATTTCGATGAGTATTTAATCAATATTTTACATTAAATTGTGTTCTCCTCTGAGGTATATCTTTGTCCCTGTGTTCTCTCTTTCTCTCTCTCTCCCTTCCCTCTCCTTACTCCTTTATATCTCTTCCTTTCCCTCACCCTATTTCTCCCTCTCCCTTCCCTCTCTCTCTCTCTCCCACCCACTCCCTACCTTCTCCCTCCCTTTCCCCATCTCTCCCCCTCTCCCTCTCTCCCCCTCTAACTCTATCTCTCTATTGACTCAATCAGTCTCTCAAACCCTCTCCTGGTATTTTGTTACAATGTTTCGGTCCCCCTGTCCACACACAACATTTTCCGTGATTAGCTATACCGTTTCGCGATAGTTTTACGATGAAATTGTGTGTATGGACGCTCACTAACGATACGTCGTATAACAAAACTAGTCTAACGAAACGCAGGTTTGGGCATCGTTTCGAACTGAAACTCAATAAAGAATCACGCCTAATCACGAAAATGTTGTGTGTGGACAGGGGGAGTGTAACTAGTGTAACTAACTGGGCGGGGCTTAACGTAACCTCGAGCGAAAGGAGACCAGACTGTAGAGTTTCAGGATTACTTTCTTCTGTTCATGGACATCCTTGAATTTATACGATGATTATTTATATGACGTTTCTTGTGTGTGGACACTTTGAAATTTATACTATGATTCTTTATACGACGTTTCGTTATAGAGTTTCGGGATAAATTGTTTTGTGTGTGGACACGCTGATTGTCACTTTGAGATTACCAGCTCAAATCACCTCTCCCACTTTGGCAGATTAGTTGATGTAGTTCAAATCATAAAAAGGATATCTCTCCTATTTTCATTCCTTTGAAGTAAACATCAAAGAAATACAAGAACCAAATGAATAGATACTAAATACATACACTGTAAGGTACATATACAGTAAAGTAAACATAAGTAGTTTAACACAAAATGTAATACATAGTAACTGGAGCTCTATAGAAGCTACGTGTATGATACTCTCACAGTATGATTTATTCCCTAGTTTGCCCTTTATGGACTAAACATTCATGATCCAATTGGCACTTGATGGACTGATCTTGACTCAACCCCTTTGCCGTCAACCGAAAGCGAATTAGCGAGTCAATTTCTTTTACACATGAACTCAACTATTCCTTCTGTGTATCCATTTTCATTATCCCAAAAATTTAAAGTAGAATACCACTTGATAATTGTTCTGAACAAAACAATGATGGCAGCAAAGTATGATGAAAAGTATTTGTTGAGAGGTCCAGAAAGGTGTTGTCTCTGAAAAAAAAAGACTTTATAGTCTAAAGCCCTTTTTGCTCTTAAGTCTTTGCATACAAAATGTGGTAACCTAAGGCACTGGCAAATTAAGGAGGGGGGGGGGGCACAACAAAGAACTGGCCTACGCCCCTGTTAGATACCAATCTTGCATACCACAAGTACATAAACAAAAATATATACCCCCCCCCCTCCATTGTGTTCTTGTGAAACGTTTTCAAATTGCATGCTTTTTTCTTTGCCTGTCAGAGATTGATATAGAGTAAATGTTGATTTTTTAAATGTTTATTATTTTCTTCTTCATGATTGTCATAGATTTTAAGAAGTGTAACCCCAAACCCCCTCCCCTGACAAAATCCTGGATCCTCCGCTGACCAAACCCACCCCCATTGAACTATTGCAAACTAATACCACAAAGTTCATGAGTGACATCACTCCCTATGACCAAGCAAGTGCACATTCCTGATGTATTAATGACCCTAAATCATCACTCACTCCTCTCAAATCTACCTCAAAATATGTCCTTGTCCCATCATCAGTCTAGACCAAGAAGCGTTTTTTATTCAGAGGCAAGTGATGTGATTAACCGACGTCAATATTTGCCTTCCATCTGTTTAAACCTTCCCTGCATACCTCTGCGACTGCATCTTACAGCCAGCATTTTAATCACGCAGCAATTTTTGAGTGATTTCATTAACAGGTAGGCCTGGTCCCACTGGCTGTATGGAGTATGGTACATGTATGTTAAGATTAGGCCTTGCATTTCATCTCTCAAATATTTCCTAAATTTCTCTAAGAATAAGTTCTTAGCATGTTTAATAATTGGGAACATGCTTAATTGTGAATGATTTCATAACAAGGTAGGCCTCTAATCACTTGATTTATTATTGAATAAAATAAGGATTGATTATAGCATTTGTCTGTTATCTCTTTTAACCCTTCCAATTATCTCTACAGCCTTTACATTTTACTGATTATAATCATAGGAAGGTGTAAGTCTGTTCCCATTGGTTTTTTGTTTATAATTAAAGGTAGGGTTAAGGTTGGCTATCGCCTGTTGAAAGTGTGCCAGACACCTGAACAAACCTTGTACGTTGTATCTGCCATCATATGAGCATTCACTTCATTCTATATCTTGTTTTGAATGTCATTCTTGTTGTTAGCTCATTAAAAATACTAATACTCAACAATTGAAATTTGATTTGAAATAAAGAATCAGCAGTATTGGTAATGACGCAAATTCTTTACCTTCATTTGAATGTCCTCCAAAAAGTTGACTTGGACCCAATGAACGAAAAAATCAAAATCTAATTTGAAATAAAGTGTTAATGTACTATTGGCAATGATCCACATTCTGCCATATCTGTTGTGAATATTGTACTGTAAGTTGAATCGGGCCTGATTATAAAAAAAAGATAGTCAAAATTGACATTCAACTTAAAAAGCAGTTTTAATGAGTGAATCAGAATCAATACTACTGGTAATTACTGAAGTACATTTTGAAGTGCGTTCGAGGACATATCACATGATTAAAACATTTTTTATTCAAGGATTCTAGCTTTGGATGAGTCATTGTGGAATGAGGCAGCCGTCGTGGGAAAGTCTTACAAGTCATTCAAACGTGTTTTGTGAAGCAAAAAGGCATTGTTTAAAGGCATTGTTTAGTTTTGGCAAATGATTTTGCAACTTTCTGTCTCACCATTAAGTTATGCGACTAAAAATTAATCTAAAATTTGTTTCATTATTCAGTCAATGGGAATCCTCATTAAATATACAGTTTCCTGGAATACAAGAAATATGATAAAACTATGAAATGTACGTAAAATAACACACAGGAAATCACAAACATATACATGTAGTAGGTATTTCATGGACTTATTGGGCCAGATTTCAAACCTGATAATCAATGGAAACAGTTTTTCAAAGTTCAAATATATTTCAAGATTCAAGAATAATTCTTGTTATTGAAACATACCCAGATACATGTATATAGGCCTTCTCCATCGACCCATATATTTATGGATGATAAAGAGTTAACACCCTTCTGGCAGACAACATCATTTTTTTCCCTCACCTGTTTAGAGTCAGAAGGGAATTAACTCCTAGCTTTCTGGCGAATAATTACCGGATGAAATCGTAGTTGATGAAAAAGCTTGCAAAGCGTATTTATGGCTCCTAAAGTTCCCTGAAATGCTCAATGAAATATCCTCTTTAACACTGCCAAATGCAACCGGTTATTTTGGCATTAATCCAACCCTAAGCTTTCCAATCCCTTTCCCTCCCTACTGCAGCATCATAATGGTGGGATCCGATTACTGGAAATATTGGAAGCATTATTTGTGCAGGTTTAATTACAACAAACAATATAATTAGGAAAATGGAAAGGGAGATTGGAATGATTTTACCGTGGTAGTGAGCGCAGGAGATTTTGCTAGATATAATGGATAGGGTTTCAAACCTAATCGGCTGCAAGTAAAAAGAGATTATGCATCTCTACATCAATACACTCCCTGAATTAATTCGGCATTAAAAAAGAAAAGGGTATGGTATGCATTAAACTATAAAGGTCTATGTAATTACAATGAGGGTTATGCAAAGCACACGTACATGTATGGGTAAATCTGCAAAATAGACGTTATAAAATGGATACAATAATGGCTGCGTCATTCATTTTAATCAGTCAGCTACATTGTACTAGTGTTTAATGACTAGCTGGCATATATTAGATTTTATTTAAAATTGAGTTGCAGCATGATATTGCATCATGATATGGAACTAGAAATTAGCATATCTCCAAAGCCCCCCCCCCCCATAACAGAATTAGTAACTGATTATCATAAAGCTTTAGAAATGAAATCACTTTTATTAATTTAAAGGCAAGTTCTTGCAAGAGATTTTGACTACCTGAACAAAATGTTTTTTTTTTCTTCTTTCATTGGCATTCAATCAGTCATTTTCAAAAATTTGCGTTGGACTATATCATTTGCCTAAACAGGTAATTTGTGAAGCAAGCCAATTCTAGAACTGAATGAGACTACCTTTTCTTGTTATAGAGGACAGAATACAAATTTAAAAAAAAATATATACAATACAATGAATAAATAAAAAGCACTTATGAGTTTGAATATAATCGGGGCAGCGCCAGGAGCGTCACAACGTGACAGACATGTGCGCTATATAAGAAGCCACCGTTGTTATTATTATTATTAATAGAATAACATGACCTCAAAGATTTTCAAGAAATCAACTTAGGGGCAATTCTAGGAAGCTTTTGTGTTACCTTCAGATATCACTAAGTGGTAATACGTAAGTGGTATTTTTTGCACATTTCAACAGGTAGGTCTACAGTACTAATGAAATTGTCTAAGGTTGATCTTTCAAAAGTCCTAAGCTAAGTGATCATGTTGATGAGAATTAATATACTGAGAAAAATAAAATTATTTAGCAATTACCAATTACAAATGACAACTAATGATATACTTTGTATATGAGAAGATATCCTACTGTCAAATTTCTACATGTACATTTTGTACCATACAATTGAAACCTTGACTATCTGTTTACTATATACTACTAATCCGTAAAGACTAATAGTAGCCTTCTTGCTTATAATCCAATCAAGTATTCCAGGCTCTGTTACAACACAACACTAAAGATATCTTAAGTCAATTAACTGGGACCCGTTCTAATTACAAGATTTTTGGTTGCGAATTCATAGGTTGATCCACATTGCGCGGCAGAGGGGTCTATTGGCACTTCTTGCATCCATAAGGGGGTGATCTATTGGAATGACTCCTGTTTAGAGAGGGCTTGTGCATGCATGGCCAGAGTCATCATCACATATAGTCGCTACCCGATATTACATATGAAAAGCGACCAAAGTCAACCCACTTCCAGGGTGTAAGGGAGATCTGCTCAAACTGACCATACTCGTGACAAAATATAATGCGATCTACATGTAGCATGCGCTAGTTTGAGCTATTTCTCACGAAGCACCCCCACAGGTGCTCCATCAGTCCACCACTTTGTGGTCCTCAGTCGTCGGTATATGTTCTCATCTCAGAGATTGCGCGATCTAGCGCATGCAGGATCATACTGCCTCTAGTCTTGTAATGAGAATGGGGTTATAGATAGAACAAAGTGTACTTATAGATAGCGGGCAAGCACTCCCTACATACCAATCAGAGTTTATTACAAACATGGCATATATTGCAAGTCATAGACACTGTAGAATGCAGGCTATTAAGTGTCATTAAGATTCATTAAAGGTTGTTAGCATACACGTACTGAAGACTTATTCCCTTGAAAGGCTGAATTAATGCAATCAAATGCAGAGGAGGGGAGGGGGGGAGGGGGGGGGGGGTATTGGCCTCTTGCATAACAGCACACGAATCAACTGTGATTTTCAAGTTTGTAGTTGATAAACAATAATCATTTAAAACTAAATAGTTTGTTCAAGTCAGGTGGTGTCATTCGGGGCAACGTAACGCTTTATCCCATGTTTACATATATTCAAAGCATGATCTGTGATATATAGAGGCCACTCATCATCATCATCATCATCATCATCATCATCATCATCATCAGGTGCCAAGTCTGTTGCAGATCTCCAATGGCATACATGTAGATAACGTTTAAGAGCTATGCGATTTCTTCTACACCCCAATCAGCGAAAGCTGTTAATGCTTGTAACACTACAAGTTCAAAATTCTTCATGCCATTCTTTTATATGCCATTCATGAATTATTACTGGCCCATAATATCAAATATATATTAACTACCGGTATATATTACTCGCTTGAATGGGAGTTATAGAAAGCTCCAAACCTAATAAAATGAATACAAAGCGATTAAAAAAGAAAATTGCAATAGTGAGATCATTAGTTCTTAGAAGCTTAATTCAAGAAGATAAACCACCAGTACTTCTTGCGAAAGAAGACAATGCACCCTACTTTTTGCAACAACACCAGGATCTTCTTCATGTTATGTGATCTGCATGAAAGATTTTGACTCATGCTTCGGGGCCAATGATCTGGTGCTCGATAGATAACCCTATTGTGTTGCAATTTGGCAGAAACATTTAATCCCCACACGCCATGATATTTTTTGTTGAAACTTTCATGCATGATTAATCATTCAGGGATTTAAGAAAAGATATCTGCCTGATGATTAGTGATTGATAAGTCTGTCTGCATATCATTAGGCCTCTACTATTTTGACCAATTCAGCATCACCTTGTATTGTTTCCAAATTAATCTGATTGAGTGAAATACAATGCACAATTCAACCCATAAGGAGATCGGCATCATGTATGAACCATTCATATTATGGACAATCCACTTCTGATCTGGACTAAGTTCGGACTCTAATCTGCATCAAGTGCGTATCAAAGTGATGCTGATGCATTCACACTGGGTTTGGGCCAGGATTCAATCTGGACCCGATACTCATTCTGCCCCTAATATGAAAGTGCAGGTGTTGGAACTGCATGATCATACTCATAGACATCTCAAAATATAACACATACCACAAAATACTCCATGATCGAGTCACCTATTGTTATAATTACAAACTCATAACTGTCTAATGTAATAACCTTACATGAAAGATTGTACAATTTTGCTCTCTTCCATGACTTTAAAAAATAATAAAGTAAAATGTAGTTTACAGTTTCATTTAATCTTATAAATACAGGGTCTTGGTTCTTTGATTATTCATTGCATTCTCATTGTAACAAAAAGATGGCATATTCAAATTTAGATTCTTAAATCCTTAATCAAATTTTAAGTCCTTTGTTATACAAACAAGTTTAATTACATAACCCTCTGTGCATAGTACCAGTATGTAATCACTTTGCTACTACTGCTCTTGTAAGGCCAATATTGATCAGTGAGACGGGTGCAGTGTGGTCCTATTGTTTGACCCCACACCAAAACAATGCAAACTCATTCACAGACACTCTTTGCCAGTTTTTTAACTCTCCAAGACTTGTTTAGGTACTTAATTACTTATGTATGCATTGCTGTTTCTTTCCAAAATGCATTTTGACAAACAATTCAATTTAATTTTGTATTTTGGATAGCATTTTGGCGGATGAAATTTACATAAATTCATTAGTTTCTGCTATATGTTCTGCAAGGCTCTAGCAAGTGCTCTGGCCATGAAGGGAAAATTACTATTACAAAACCTACTGTCTGCTAGAAGGGGCTTTACATCATATCAGTTTAGATGGATTTAACACCCTTCTGGCTCTCAACACACAATATTTGAATGTGTTTTAGTAAATAGTTCTAATAAATTTTACAAAATAAAGGGCTTATTCCTACCTTCATAGCCCTCTTTATCGACGGTAAAACATGAGACCACTCTCTTTACAGTCTTTGAAGCTCCCATCTTGCCCATGGAGATGGTTTAATCCAAATTTAACAATTCCAAATAAATTTGATTCAATCTCCTCTTGACTCAGCCGTAAATTTCATCAATTCAAAATACAAGTTTTATAAAACTTGAAAATAATCCTCCACCTAAATTGATGTATCCGCGATTGTCAAGGCAGTTATCACAAAGATGCTTGCCTAGTTCCTTTGATCAATCAGAAAAAAATCCACTCAATTTGTCACTTTTCATATTTGTTATCGTGTCATCATGCTAATTTGTCCAAATAAATCCTCATTTTGCTAATTTTTATCACTTCAAAAGTAATAATGTCTTCTAAGACTGTTGCGTTGATTCCATATACCCCTAAAAAGCTCTGGATTTTTTTACACCAATAACATTGATATCCATCTCAAGGTTACTACTACCAGTCATCATATCCTTGATACCAAAATGAAAAGTGCAGAATTCATCATCACTGCCTATGCGCTGCATTGCCAGAACAAGTGTCTTGAAATATTCACTAAAAACATTCATGTGTCTCCAGACAACATAACATGGTGAAACATTCACATCTTATGTGTATGTGGGATGCATGCACGTGAAACTGACAGACACACACACTATATAACATGTGTGCTCTCATCACCCTAGGCAAAGCAAAATGTGTGTGTGTGTGTGCACTTCTGAACTCTTTGTGTGTTCACAGACAATAGATCTGTGTAATTATTAATGAGGGTGAGGTGCGATGCGATTGGTCAAAAGCGCAGCACGGTCTACTACACCGATATGGAGGGGGTATTAAAGGACACGGTGTGTTTATGTTTGTCAATAAAACGTGGGGGCTAAATAGCTTGATTGACTGACATGGAATAGTCAATAAGTGGGCGGAGCTTAGACAGGACATGTCACACAAAAACTCCATCTCACTGTATCTTGTTACAGAATAGAAATACGGATATGATATAATCCAGAGGAATTTTCGTATATACTATCAGTGGAGTCATTCACAATTCCCGACTTGGAGGTCATGTTTACTTTTAGTTTCATTCATTAAGGACAAAATGAAGATCAATCGGAAGTTCCCCCAAAATGGGGCCCTATTCATGGAATTCCAGAAATTTTGTATGCAATAAATGACTGCATTTCCTCCCAAACATGCCTTGTTTAAATAGTTATTGTGCATCAGGATTCTTTCTTCTACTGTGAGCTCAAATCAATAGGCAAATCAAAGTGACATGACTAGGAGTGTCTACCGGCATACGTCATTCAATTACCCTACTTCTTGTATGTACGATACTATTTAGAAAGAAATGTTCCAGTTCAACTTGAGCAACATTGGTTATCCAAATATCAAGTAATAATATTATTTCTAAATATGTTTGAACAATCTTACCAACTACACAAGCAGGCTTATTATAATCATAGTGCCGTTTAACTTTTAGTTCTTATCAAGAACTTCATTTTCATTCATCCATTTTTTTTGGGGGGGGGGGGGGGGAGGGGGAAATTTGAATCCTTTAAAAAAGATAATCATATCGTCGCTGTTTTCACGAAGTGACGGTAGTGAAAAAAAATTGCATTCACTTTGCGTTACGATTTTCCTCACTACCGTCACTTCGTGAAAATAGGGACGATATATGTGTTTTTCCCCTCTATTTCATAAGCTTTTTTAGCCTTATTTATTAATTAATTTATTTATTTATTAAGTTATTTTTTTTTTTACCAGGGTGGCTTCACCAGTGATTGCAACACTATTTTACAAGAATTCTGAATTCAATAACATACAGTTTTCCTCTTAAGCATTTCCCATTTATGTTGTTTTTTATTCCTATAAATCACATTTAATTGCCAATAGGCTCTGAAGACAGAGGACAATGACAAATTAATAAGCGCAATTAAACTCTGAAAGCTCTATAAAAGCTCAGAACCACCCCCCTCCCATCCCTCCTCCCCCCCCAAAAAAGAAGAACTTTAGTCTAGCAAATCCAAAAAGAAATCCCTTGATAAAATAGTAAATCATGAATATCCATCCATGATCTAACCCTGCTGGTAACCATCATCACATCAGCAGGCTCACATTAATCATTCTGAAAAGAAGTTTCTCACAAACAAATCACGGGAAGACAAATCACAAAATTACATTATATCAGCCATAAGAGCCACTCTCTCACTCAGCTATACATTGCCCAGATCACTGCCAACTGTTTAACCATAAACCATTGTTCTCAAAGTGACAACTGTCATTCATCCATCAAGCTCACTATCATACACCCCTGGGCAATTTTCTATTAAAAAAAGAAGGAAATTTATGACAGACAGACAGATGTACTAAACATTCGCCAAGTTCAATTTCCTGGGTGTTTATTTTCAAATTTGGCAGTTTTAGCTATACTTAACGTGCAAAGCTATGCTGGAATGTGTCATGGTTTGATTTAAGGGAAACAATTATTTATCAATAATGCCTAGCTTTGTCATATTCTTAACAAGACATGTAAGAAAGTGATGAAACTTTTGCATTTATACTGGCTAATTTGAATACAATTTGCTTGCAATGCCATTACCAGAACCACACCAAATGAATGCATTGAGATAAGAGGGGTTATAGAGTCATGGGTTTTAATAGTCTTTTGTAACATACCTGCATACTGTAGTAATTCATAATTTGTGACTCACCATACACTCATTTCTCACTAATGTGATACTCAAATTGTCTAGCAAAATAAAAAAGTATATTACTAAATGCATTCACAAAACATTGAATTAAGTCCTTCTGTTATCATTGGAATAATAACCGATTTATTCCCAGTTAATCTCATAATAAACATAATTAATGGATATCATCACCACCACATACATTGGTTTGGCAGCCAACGGTTACTCATAATTTTTTTTGCCCAAGGTCGATTTACACAGCCAAGAAACCATATTGAAAAAACCTTTGTTTTTTTTAGTGCCATTTACAAAAAAAACATATAAAACGTAGGTGTTTGATACTTCTGTATTTTGTTTTCGGTGAGTTGTGCGCATGCGCCACTTGTTGCTGCCCTGCATGCATTAGTACAAAAGCAAGGATTGTCATGTGACCACAAACAGGTAAGATTCATCAGTACTGTGAGAGCATTTACACTGCACAAACCAGTGAAGTTTCTGCCAGCGTTTAAAAAAAACATACTCCATCCCAGCCTGGCACTAACATCCTTTGGCAAGACATTAATTTAGGTTTGCCACTCTCCACCCAGGCGTTCAATGAAAAAGTTAATGTAGTTTGCTCAGCATTGTGAGCATCTGTAAAATGGCACCTAGCTGGAATGCTTCCCAGGGAGTGGAGAATGTGCATACATTGTGTGCAGAAAAGCCTGAGTCCGATGGCCGGGTAATAATATATCTGTAAAGCACTTAGAGACATAATCGATCGATATATTAAGCGCTATATAAACATAGAATATTATTATTATTATCAAACAAGTCATCGCTCGCATCACGAACCGTCCTCTCCGCGCATTTCCAAGAGAAAGTCAGTTTTGCAGAAAACGCGTTTAAAAGATAGGACTTTTTGAAATGGTAATTGTTAAGACTTTAGAATAGATTTACTACAAATCAATGGGACTACTTGAGAGCTTAGGTCTTACAGTTTTATACAGTGTGTTTAGATTTTCTTGAGTTTTAGTATTTTTGCTACAATTGGTTTGTAAACAGAGAGGACGGTTCGTGGAAAAGATAAAATATGCGATTACGCTACGCGACTACTTGCGCGCAACCTGACAGTGTACAAAATGAATGGAAGGCTCTGGTACTGCGCGCAACAGAGGACGGTTCGTGGTGCAGACAAATCCTACAATCGCTGAGCGGACGCTGTGTGATGATTACGGTAATACGTAACCAAGCATATTCACGCTTTGACATTTTTATAAGATGTAGGTAACCATGAGCACATGCAGAAAAAAAATTTAAAATGAAAAATGAAAAAATAGCAAATTTTGCTAGAGAGGACGGTTCGCGGTGAGAGCGACGAAGTGGTCCCAAGAAAGACAAAGGATGGATAAGTGGAAGTGATACCTCATTCTGAAAGTCTGAATAAATCATGCTCAGGGATCTTGATTGCAACTACTTTTACAAAATCAACTCAAGGGCAATTCAATACCCTGTTTGTATTATCCTCCTTGGTTGTATATTCAATAGAAATCACGATTGGATTATGTAATTGTAATATCTCATTGTAATGTTTCCGTATTTCACCGAAACGGTAATTGCCATAGGTTGATTTTTTTAAAGAAGTTGCGATAATGTTATAACCTTCCTCATGCACTTTTGGCTTTTTCTTTGTATAGTCCAACATTGTCATTCTATTTCAGTGAATTTGACACTTGTCAAAATTTCCCCTATCCTAACAACTTCCTTCCAGCATTCAACATAGATTTCCTTCCCTAAAATAAATGACTTCATCATTCCCTACTGGCTGCTTGGAAAAGAAAAATCAAACATTGTCATTGTTGTCTTTGCCATACAACTACAAGTCACTTCCTGTGACTGTACACATAACAATTGAAGAAAAAAAACTTTTCAATCAATTTGAAGCAAATATTAATTGGATTTTAATGTCCATAAATTCATAAAAGGACGCCTCTGCAAAACATTACCCCTAAAAAAAAGGGCATTCATGCTAATCAGGGTGTTCCATTCCACAAGCGGTGAAGAAATAAATTAAAGAAATAAAACAATAAGTGCTCAAAAATGTGAAGAATGCAAAATGCATCATGTTTGAGCCGGAACGACGCTATCTCATGATTTCAAATATAGTCAACACATTTTTTGCTCTAATCAGACCATATCAATAAGTGCTTGGAAAGAAGAAATTTATATACATTTTTACCTCTTCATTTCTGTTTTAGTTTTCAATATCGATTCAGTAAAAGAAATGTAAGCAATAACATTGGATAAAACAAATGTTTATTATTTAAGAGAATTGTTTTTTATTGTTGTGACTTCATTTGTATTTTGATCAACATAGTATTATTCATGATTTGATATAAATCAAGATTTCCTATTGTATAATCGCACAATAATGGCCACTTAATCTGTATCTTGGACATGTCACATAATCCTTTCCTGCAAGATCTAATCTAAAGGGAGCAGTTTCCTGACTTTAAAATCAGTAGATCAAATTTCATTGCGATATCAACTTAGAGATTTATGAAAGAATGATTCAGCTATGTCTAACTCCTCATGAAGATTGTTTCTAATCAGTACACAAAGATTATATATCTTCTTATTGTATGAAGTGATAACAGTTGCTCTGTATCATACACAGCAATCAAACACCCATAAATTAACATTGAGCATCTAAGATCAACTAATCTCATAAATGACACACTTATGCCATCGTACATTAACTGGGCAATGTCAGTGAACTATAAGCTTTTGCAGATAATCATCTGGTAACTGTGTGGTGAACAGTTATACACAGTTATGTTAATCCTTGTTAATCCTAGATAATCCTTTTAGCTTCACATCAAAGCTTACCCCTTTATAATGGTGAGAAAGGGATAAAGGATAGGATTGATTGATCTACCTAATCCTCTTTGCACCATTCATGAGGCATTTTCAAGTTTAAAATCAGTCATGTGCATACCACAGAAGGACGTTAAGCACCTAAATGGAAGAAGATTTAAATATTGAAACTAAGTGTCTCAGGCATAACAAAAATCAAAGTATTTGAAACAAATATAGTAAAGAAAAAGGTACACCTAACTTTGGCACATTCCTATTAAAAAGTTATAACCTGTGCAACCTTAAATAATATTTCATTTCAAAGGATAATAATATCATGTCTAATGATATCTTATTCATAACTCTGCTACCACTGATGACTGAGCAGTAGCCTTTAAAAAAAAGTACTGTCATAATCCTCTTGTACCAAGTTTGAGCTAAAGCAATGAATCAGGGTCAAAAGCCCTTATACAAAAATAATTGCTGACTTAATTACATTGATTTGGGCATTTGAAAGGAAAAGATGACATGTCTACTCGGGCTCAACAAAAGGCTTATTTTCAAGCAAATTTTATGATACTATCTTTGCCATGGTAACATGATGCATACGACCTGACCCAGATTTGGTGCATCAGCCCAGACTTGGTACAAGGAGATTTATTTCTAAACACCCTGGTGCACAGTCATCTATGTCAGAAAATTATGAATAGTGTATCATTAGACAGAAAACAAGGCACTTTTCAACATGAAAAGTATTTTAAGGTCACATTGATTATAATTGTGTAATTGTAAGCTACCAAAGTTGGGTAAACTATTTATTTGATACGCATTGTATAGTGATGGTTCCATGAGACTTACCTATTCAGATGAATTGGTTGGTAAGAAATGATCCACAAGGCAGATGATGTCATGTCATGAGAAAAGACAAAGGAAGAGAGAGAGAGAGAGAGAGAGAGAGAGAGAGAGAGAGAGAGAGAGAGTGAGAAGGGGGAAGAGGAGAGATTGACAAAGAAAGGAAGAAATAGATAGAAATAGATTGTGGGGAAAGAAAGTAAAAAAAAAACATGATTAGCCAAAAGAAAATAAAAATAAAATATAATGTTCTTCTGAAAGCTGTTATAAAGAAGAAAACAATTTGTTACCTAAACAGAATGGTCCTGCATAAGTACATACATTAGAAAGATATTACAGATATGTGTCTTCATCTCATCTATAATGTCAATAACTTTATTTACTCATATGAAAAACATCTTCATTATTATCCTGACATGTAAGTATAAAAAGGAGTAAATAATTAAATTCCAATCTAGGCCAATTATTTATCTAAATTTCTGTAAAATATAATTCCAGTTACATGTTTGAAGCCTATGACATATAATTTTACTATGATTTCTTTAATGGGTTATAGAGAAGCAGGTTTTTTTCTAAAGGGGCTCACTAAAGGGGTGAAACAGGGACCCATTCCAACTACTGGGGGCACTTTCCCTCTAAACTACCCTCCATTCATGTCATCCCTTGTATGGAGGGGGGAGGGTCATCAAGGGGTGAAAAGGGGGTTGGCATGTGTTGCCAGTGGGCACTTTAACTGTTAAACAGAAGTCGAACAACTACCCCTTTATCTCTTACCCTGGTTAAATCTGTATCATTCAGAGATTACCTCACTTTTTTCAGATATACAGGGTACAAGTGCTTGTGTGGGGAATGGAAGGGAGCATTTATTTTAGAGGTGTCTTCCAGAGGTGAAATGGGGGCTCATTTGAGGTGGGGATTACCCCCTAACTGCCCTCCCTTTAACAATGGCCAACGTGCTTGTTTGGGGCCAAGAAGAAGACCCAAAACACCACACCCTCCTTCCATCACCCGCATGCCCTTTTTGGGGGAGGTGGGATAAAAGCCTTTATTTTTTAAACAGGGTCTTCCTTGGGTGAATGGGCTTGTTTTAAGGGGCGCTTTGTTTCTTTATCTGACCCTCTTCTCCTACAACCCCTTCACATATTCGCCTGATTGAAGATGGAATGGGAAAGGCAGCTTGTACACGTATGTTGTCATGTGTGTCAGAGGGACTGCCCCCAACTCCAACAACCCTTTCTCAATGTTTAACGAAGAGAGTGGAGACCGTATTGAATAATCCCAGATTTAATTAACCCACATAGACACGCAAGTTTGGACACAAAATCTCACAGGGATGACAGGGGCTCATTTTAAGGGGGGCTGTTCTTATTTGACTATCCCTCTTAAAAAAAAACCTTATACATGGATGAGAGGGTATAGAGACTAGAGAATAATCTGAATTACATCCAACAAGGGGACAATTGTGGACACAAAGTCTCTGTGTGTCTGGGTTTATAATCCCTCTTCAAATCATTAACTTCCTTCTCATGATTCATGAAGCATTTGCGTGTGAACTAGGCTGACCGCATGCAGCTCAATCATTTCATACTCCTGTGACCAGCGTGACGTGCTTCTTGTAAATGAGACCGTGAGGATGAGAGCATCTTCATGCCTGTAGCATATGGATTAATTTCACTAATCTAGAACAACCCATGTCTAATAGGGCTCTTTTGGAGGCAGATCACAGCTACAATGTTCCAGTATAGCCCTATTACTCCCACAATGCATATTGCATGTATTTAACCAGATGACCCTTAGTCAGATGTGTTAAGTTTCTTTACTTATTTAGAAGTTATGTCATGAGATGTTTTCAACTCCCATGGATGGTGGCCTTTTTTGTTTACATTTTTGTTGTCGGTATGGGGGGGGGGGCAGGGGGCTACCCCATCTACACCTGCCACTAGCAGACCTACTACCCTGCATCACACCTAGTCTTTATTACATAACCTAAGGTGTTGTTTTAGCACTTTGATATATCAAACTAATAAGATGTTGCCTTCTTGAAAGTTTTGGGATAGACACATCTCTTTTGTCACTGGTAGGCCTATCCCCACATCCATCTTGGGATGTATCTACTGAGCAAATCTCTGGTCTGCTGACTTGTAGCGTCTAGCGAGCTTCATTAAAATCCTGCACCCCTGACTAGCAGTATATGGTCAGCTGATGATGACACACATGTCATAAGATTCATTGTCTTAAGACAAGAGAACAGAGGGCCCCTTTAAAGTGGAAGTCAACCTGCCCTGATAAGTTGGTTTTAATAGAAGCAGAAAAATTGGAGAAACAAGTCAGCAAAAGTTTGAGCAAAAACCTAGTAATATATATACTATGGGATGCTTGTGCTCTATTTATTTTCATCATTACTTCAAAAGTTTGTTGTTTCCACAAGTTGGTTTACCCAAATTTGGGAGGGGGAAAGGGGAGGACAAAAATGACTGTTCAAACAAGGCCATTATGCAGAAATATGATGCACTTTGGTTGTCTGAATAGAGTGTAAGAAGTGTGGGTATCACAGATAGATACTCTCAAGATAGGATCCATATAATATTGTTGGTGAGATACCAGCAAAAGTTACATTTGATATTTTACTTGCGAAAAAAGGTAGGTCTACATGTTGAAGAGGGTGAAACAGCGGTCAGAGAAACATCAGAGAAACATCAGAGCTCATGCATTCGACTCTATGGAAATGTAATATTTGATATTTCCTCTGTGAGATTTGTACACACATTTTGGGAAATTATGCAAAGCTACCAACCTTTTGAACAATTGCACATTTTTTTCAGAGAAATGTCATCCAGTGTTAAATTTTAGTGATCATCTTAAAGGTAAAGACCAGTTATGGTCATGCGATTGCATTGTGAAAGAAACGTTGTGGAATCGATCAGAAAAGGTTGATCATCTAGCATCTAGCATCTGCAAGGTTCTGGAATCATCAAAATGATAAGAAATTTGGCCCTTTCTTTGTAAAGTTACAAGCACTATACACAGAAAGATGTATATGGGACTACCCTATATCTCTCACAGACCATGAGAGAAACAAATTTACCAAATATATGAATTAGTAGGCGGTTTCCCGGCAAATTTTTTATCATCATGTATTAGTCAAAACATATTCTTTCACATGATTGGTAATAAGAGCTTCCATTTCATTTTTTGAAATTGGGGCGTTTCCAATACTGGTCTTTACCTTTAAAACACAACAATTTGGATAGCTACTACCTTTGTATAAGGAACCGAGCGGTCCCTGTATTAGGAAATTCAGAAGTCTACAGGTTAACCGTAACCTATATACTTCCTTCTTTGAAAAAAGAATATTAGCCGGCTTTTGTTATTATTATCATCATTTATCAAACATTATTTAATGGCTCAAACAAAATGGATCAGTTTTTACCTCCTAAAGCTGGTAAATTCTTGATACTTTTATCATGGACTAAAAAAGATTTCATTTGAATTGAGATGTTTGGGGTTTCAATAGGCAGATGAGGCAAAAAAAACGAATACAGACAACTGCAAACATTTCAATTAGGGGGCTTCTAATCGAAAAACAGCTATGGTATTATGAACAAGTAGGCTTCATGGACTGACTAAAGCCTAATTACTATTCATTTGAGAGCTGTATATTGGAGATCGCAAGCTTCACACCTTGACAAATGAGGAAATAATTGTAGGCCTTAGGGCAAGGTCTTTTTAATAGAATGCAAGAAGCACAAAACGAGCAATTAGTAAAACATCCATTTAAATCAACACAGCCAATCACCTCCTAAATGATCATAGCAACTAGCTTAGTCTGTCTGTAACTGCTAGGTCTAATTATTTCTTTGCAATAACAGTGATGAAAAGATTTAAGTAAAAGTATACAACAAAATTAATGCACTTTGCTATTTATGTAATAGATGCTCTTTTCTGTTTTTTGTTAGGGGGTGTTGATAGGGACTATTTATGGATTTGCAAGGATAAAAAGGGAGAATTCCTCTCTGTCAATTTAAACTACTTTTATTGTTTTGTTCCCAGAGTTCCTGTATTTTGTTAAATATTATTCAATACGTTAAATTGTGAAATACCTATTCATTTCTTATTCATGTCCTTTTTCTTCTTTAAACAGAAATGAAAACATAAAAGTGCATAGACTGTGCCTTGTTCTTAGATCATGTCTACTAATTCATCTAATCTAATCTGATTATACAAATTAAAATACAGTATGAAACTCACATTTATAATTGCTGTAATATTATTTCCCTCTCAACAAAGAAGAGAGATAAATAAAATGAAAATAACAGACTGCAATTTTGGAAAAATGACTCTCCCTCCATAAGCTGTCTTTATCGTAAAGATGAACAGGATCATGTACTATTATCCTTTAACCTTAATAATGCCCCCCCCCCCCCTCCACGATTTTTCCGATCGCTCGGGAACGCATATGGATGGCGCCCCGCCGTTCGCTGACTTTTTTCTTTCGAGTCTTGCACAACTTTTAAAATAATTTTTTTGAAAATCGGACCTACGGTTACAAGGTCACATGACCTTTTGTCTTTGCATGTCAGCCCGAAAATCGCTCATTTTCATGATTTGTGTACAAAACATATGGAAAAGTCATTTTTCCTAAAAACAGATCAAACATGGGTTATTGGGTCTTGTTTAAAGTTTAGGTGGTTGTCAAAATAGTTGAATTGTAGTGAGAAATGAAATAAAACAACAAAAACAATGAAATACATAAGTTAAAAAAACAATGAAATTATCAAAACAAGGGATAACATAAGGAATAAACTGGCTCTTCCTATTTTTTGTTGTTGTATTATTATTCAGAATGGTCTAATGAATATATGTAGTGAAAAAGAATGCTTAAATATGAATAATATATGATTTATGGGTAAAAATGTGATTTTTATGACTTTATTTGCATAAATTACCATAAATATGCAAATGAGTGAATTTTTCAAAAATTGAAATTATCATATTATTCTATACACTTCACCTGACATGCGTGCAAATTTTCGCGGCAATAGGCCGAGATCTTAAGGGGGGCCATAATGGCCCTCCCCCCCCCCCCCCCGGCCGTACTAAGACCTCAAATAGCCGGCCTTTTTATGGTTAAAGGGATAGTTGAGTTCTGTTGCAGAGGGCGCTACATAATTATTTTTTTTTTTGTGAGATAATGAAAAACTGAGTGTCAAATTTGAAAGAACATAATATTTAAATGACAAAATCATCTTTGTTTGATCAAAATCGGTTCAGAGACGGCTGAAATATAACGATTTCTAAAACCTCAAATAGCCGGCCTTTTTATGGTTAAAGGGATAGTTGAGTTCTGTTGCAGAGGGCGCTACATAATTTATTTTTTTTTGTGAGATAATGAAAAAATTTGAAAGAACATAATATTTAAATGACAAAATCATCTTTGTTTGATCAAAATCGGTTCAGAGACGGCTGAAATATAACGATTTCTAAAACTTGTGTACCACCACAAATATTAGATATTTTGAAAAATTTGAAAAAAACTGTTGAAAAAAACAACGAAATAACGCCTTTTACGTCGTATTTCAGCCAATGTCGATGTTGGCTTATTTTGTTGACATTTTCGTGTTGCTTATATTACCCACAATTAGCTGGCTCATGTATTGTTATTTTTAATTAAATAATTAATTAACGGTCACCATGTTTTTTTTTAAAGTGGAGCTGAATTGGTATGATCGTATTGGCTAAATTTCACACATTTTGGGGTCTATAATTACCGTCATAGCAATTTTAGGTTCTAAAAGGGCACTATAAATGTCATAGATAAGAATAAGAGCAATAACCATGCACTTTGAAGGCATTTGAAGTCTGAAAACAGATCTCAACTATCCCTTTAAATATCATTATACTTGTCACTGTGATACCAAGGGCACCTTAGTGTGTGTGTATTCATAGTGAAGGCCAAGTAGATAGGGTAGCAATTAAGATCAAGGATATTGAACATCATAAGACTTTATTAGCCTTAGACTAATCAGCTGGTTCCTTCATTAGTTTATTTAAAGATATGATGATGCCTTGAGCATTTGAGTGGATGTGGTGCCTTATACAAACAAACATTATATTTTAATTTCATATATATATATATATATATATCACTTATAATTGTTACTATGATATTATTACATTACACAAAGAAGCCCTTATTTCCATTAACACAAAAATCTTGTTTAAAAAAAAATGAAAATAGCTTTTCATATTTTTCTTTAGAAAGGATTTGATATGCCATGTTTGTTATGTAATTAAATTTAATGCATTAATCTTTGTTAAGTGCCTTGTTAAAAATTATTTCATTCACCTGATACAAATAATTGTATTTCAATAGTCAGAATGCGAAATGCATACATTAATTGTTACGAACATGGCACTTAACAAAGATTTATGCATTAAATTTGATTAAATTACGAAAATGGCTTATTAAGCTATAATATTACTGATCAATCTGAGATAGTACATTGTGGTCCTGGTTGCTTGATTGATTAATAATGATGATGAAGATGATAATGATGTTGAAGATGAGGATGGTGATGATGATGAAGGTGATATTTATTAAATGATTGATTGTGAGGAAGATACAATGATGATTGAAATTATGAAGATGGAGATGATGATAATAATGACGATGATGAAAATGGTGATGAAGATGAAGATGATTATGATAATCATGAAGATAATAAAGGCAATGAAGATGACAAGATATAACTATTGTATATTTTCTGTGTGTGTAATCTCATTTCAGCTCCATAGCAGAACACATTCGATGAGGGAACAGAATGCACACTACATCACCAAGAGAGGGCAGTATTACACTACAGTGTACAGCACCTTGACCAATATCAATCAATCAGAGTAAAACAATTTTCGGTTCAGTCTGGTGCAATAAGCTGGAAAATCAATCAATCAAATCGCCTGGAGTCAGGAGGGCGTTAACTCATGAACTTGAACACAGAGTCAATGACCTTCTGGCTCTAAAATGGACAAAATGAGAGATATGACCTGTCATATCTGGGCATCCCATCTATATTATTAGAATCAACGAAGCAGAAGAAAAACACAATTAAGGAGGAAATAATTGCTTGCGTTGGTTGGTCATGTATGACGGACAGCCAGGAGTATAGAGCAAGAAGAAGTGAAGGACATTTCAATTGGGAAGCTGTAATATGCAAGTTAGCATCAAACATGTTTATGATTCTATGTATCTGTATGTTTTGATAATTCTATTTTGGGGGGAAATAATGGAAATACATGCCATAAATTCCTACAGCAACGTTTTTCTTCTTCAACTTACATTTTCACATTTCATCTAAATTCGAGCATCTGATGAAATTTTGTAAATACATGTTTCATTGTAATAATGTTATCGTACTTGATTTATAAAAATTAAAAAACCAACATCATGCAACAAAGCCTTAGTTAGTACTAAAAATGTAGGATAGAAGAATCTGAAAGCATGAATAAGGAAGCCTGGCAGGGGATACCCCACCCCCCCCCCAAAAAAAAAAAGTATAATAAGTTTGGGAGAAGGGAGGTCATATAGCTTTTTAATTTCTGTGCACATATGTTTCAATTGTCAATGCTAATCTCATTGGAAGTGAAAAATGAAATTAGATAATGATGACAAAAACTACAAGATGGCTTATATATTTTCAATAATCCATTCATATTTCCTTAACTTTTTTTAAACAAAGCTATGCTAACATCAATATTTGAAATTGTACCTGAGAACAACTTTCTGTAAATTCCCTCTCCAAAAGATGTCATATTGGGAGCATCACAGAGACAATATGAAGCTGATCGTTTACGCAGCCATCGCATGCTGTACATCACATACAAACAGGAAGCGTGCTCAATGAAGGAACTCACAGTACCACTAATCAATCAGTTATCATTTCAATTAATATGCATCGTGATGATTCTGTATCAGGATGAGTGAAGTGACAAGCCATTTGAAGAAGCATTAAGACCCTTATTATCTTCTATTTCAGTCATTATAAGCTCTAATTGACACTAATATGTTGAAATGCCCTGAGAATGGATTTGTAAGCCGTTGCTTTTCCTCAAGTCATTTTTGAATGAATATTTTGTTTATGCAACACAATGGGAGTACTGCAGCAACTGGAAATTGTACTTTTCCTGTCATTTTCATGTTGCGATTGAATCCAAGGTGGAGTAAATTTATTACAGCATTTCTTCCTTCATTTCTGAATACACAGAGCTTTGATTTAGATGGTTGTCACACACTTAATATTGTTTCCGGAGAGGACAGATGAAATCTTAAGAGAAACTCTGTCATATATCATCTCAAATTTCAGTATCAATTTCATTTTTGTTTTAGCACAAAATTGGGAATTCCCCTCAATTTCCAAATACTAGCTCACTGAGCTAAAGCTGTCCATGCAACGTTGCAACAAAAACACCATGATATGAACTGCTAGGCTCATATTATTAAAGTTGAAAGATGATTCCTAAATGTAGCATGTCCAATCTCAGCATCAATTTCAGCACGTTTAAGGGAATCCCTGAATTGTAAATATAAAACCTTCCTGAGCGAAAAAGTTATTACAACGAAGCAGCTAGCTGTGCATGTTTTCCATGAAGAAAAAAATCATATACATATACAATTCATGAAGAAGAGACCTGAAAGCTCAACTTCTGAAATGACAATGACTATGATGATGATGATGAAATCAGCGATGGTAGCATACAAGAAGCACTCATGCAGTCCTGAGACAATGTTCATTGCTTTTTTCCTTCGGTCCTCAAAAGCTTAAATGTCCACCTATTGCAAGAACGTCTAAGGCACAATAAAAGGAGCATCAAATTTTCCATGAATATGATAAAATATCTCCATCTCAATCCTACATCTTGTGTGGAACATTATGGAAAGACAGCTTGAAGTGACTATACACCCATGCAGAAAAAGAATATGCCACAGTTGGTAGAGTGTCCAAAGCTTCTTCTCTGGTACTTTTCAAGCAACCAAGTCACAACTCCTTGGTGTAACATAAACTCAACCACAAATCCCAGTGCAAGAAATCACCAGTAGTCAGTCAGTCCTGCCCATACCGGAGGCCCAATGTCAAGACATTATATACAAGGGGAGGTACAAGGGTCAACAAAAGCAACCCAGATAGTCCATCTCATTCCTGACACTAAGACGAAATCCAGACTTGATAAGCTCTAAACTTCAGCTAGCTCCCAGGTAAATAATACCATCAAGGCATTAAAGAGAGTCCAAAAACCAACAGGATGGTGTTACAAGTCCTCTTTGTATTATACTTCAAACAGAGCACATTCTTCTTTTCAAACTCGACAACGAGCAGAAAGAATATGGCTCAATGAAAATAAACATGCCAAAAAGGCAATTGGTTATTCAATGCTCCACGGTGTGTATAAACCACGTTTTTCATTCATTATTTTCTGTCAGATGGTGAACTTTTCTAAAAGTTGATTCCACAGTGGTTTGAGAGGAAGACTGCTGGGAAAGTAGCGGGTTGTAGGTCATAGGTCAAGTTTCATACAGGGAGATTTGGGTGACGGAACATAAACTGCTCTGGGCAGACTCAAAACTAGGTTGGAATGTGAGATATTTCAATCAAACTTGAACATAGTAGGGATCTTGACACAGCCCATCACATAATTTGGTAAGCATTTGAGAGAGATTTGTACCAGCTGTGAAAATGCCGAAAGAAAACAAAGGAAATGACAAAAGTATCACATCTTCATCTGCGAAGGAACTAACACATATAGAGATGAAATTGCTGGAAAATTGAGGAAATTTACCTCCTTAGCTATACGACAGTTAAATACCAAAGAACTGAATCAATTTGTATTATACAGCAACAAGTTTTAAGTACGGGTACTTGAAATACAGCCCTAACTACACCTCATCTAAACTTACTGCATCCCTCCCATTTCAAAACTTTATATTTTCCCTTAAAGGCCCACTGCACTACTTGTAGCTACTTGCACCCTCTATATAACAAACAATGCCTAATCGGTGACCATTGGTCCCCCATGATCCTCTTTTTCTTATGTTAACTGAGAGCTGAGTTGATGAGATAACCACCTGTCCAGTGACCTTGCAGGGCGCTCTAATCCCTCCTGTAAACTATGGCAGATAAGCTTTAAGAAATTTTTAATCATACATTCATCCTAAATATAATTATTGCCGACAAATTGTTTTGTTAATACAACCGCTGTATGAAATAAAATCTATTCCATCATCAATAGCCAAGAAAATGAAAGTTTATGAAATTTTGTGTTTCACTGATGACAAATTCAAAAATTCATAACTTTCCTATTTTCAATCACATATTTGTCAAACTGCCACTAATTTGTTTCGCTCATTATTCTGCTTCTATTAAACTATTAAAACCAACTTAACATCAGGGTAGACTTCACAATAAGAACTAAACATCAGGCATAAATCTGGAATCCAGCATCTCTCAGTAAAAGGGGTGAAAAACCTGTCAATACCTTTTCAACAACACCTTTCCCATACCAATTATAATCTGTCACACTTGAATTTTGATGTTTTTTAATAAGCCACTTTGCTCCATCTTACAACAGCTCAACCCTCCTGAGAATTGAAGACCCCTTGATGTGATAATCAGCCTTGTCAGCTGACATTTCCATGACGATTATTACAATGGTGAAAAACCACTCTCCCATTCAGCCCTCAAGAAACAGGTGTTAAAAGATCTATCAATCTCACAAAAGCTAGAGTGCAAGAAATGGTTTTCCAAATTCATTTTCAAAGAATCAGCTGAGAGCCATAAGGATTTTAATTCATACTTTCACATTAAAAGCTAAGGCCCCTCAGGGTACAAATGTATCTACATTAGTGGCTATATTACGGCAAAAAGCGTGAAGCGAATAAAGCTTCTGCTTTGAGTGTGTGGGTGAGAAGTGTGTGGGTGAGAAGTGGGAGGGAATTGTCATCCTCTGTACAATGAATAATAAAGTTTTGTTCTGGCTTTCTATTGGGTGTCTCGGTAAATAATGGATGAATTATAAATGCTATACAGTATCTTGATTAAAAATAATATTGTATGAGACAGTCTTTCATTTATTTGCTTCCACATCTAAGAAAAGAATATATGAAGGTTAAGAATAAGAGCCTCTTCAAGGCTCTTATATCCTAGTAAGACAATTGTTGTAATTTCCCTGCAATGACTTTGCCTTTTCTTTTTCTTTTCTTTTTCTACATCTATAGTGGCAAATACACATGGACAAGAATGGATGTGATGAAGAATCAAAGTTCAGTTTCATTTCACTCACGACTGTCTCTCATTTAGTTATCACATAAAACACCTACATTATACTCTTTTCAAACCAATACAAGCAAATATTTTTTCATTCTTTTTAGAAAATGGTAAAACCCATTTACACAGCCAAGAACTGTTTTGAAAAAAAGAAAAGAATTTTAATGTCATTTATACTTTTGGAATACCCCCCCCCCCAAAAAAAAAAGAAGAGAAGAATGTGTTTACTCATTCTGTTTTGTGGTGAGCAGTACACATTCATGTCGCTGCTCTGCGTGTAATTGCATAGAAGTGAGGAGATTCATGTGACCAAAAACTGGAATCATTCAGCGATGTGTTGAAAACAAGCTTTTGCACTGCAAAAATCAATGACATTTCTGCCAGCATTTAAAAAAACCACTCCAGAGAAGGGGTTTTTCTTTGAAAATACGGGTAGATGTTTAGCAACTTCGTGAAACACCGGAATGCGAGGGAAAAAAAGGGAAAAAAGACATAAATTGTAAACGCACCAGTGAGCTAGATATTCATATTATGAGACTTTTTAACATTTCGGTAAGAAATGTAATTTAATATGATAGTGACCGTGGTTAGAGCGGCCGCCTCATGAACTGGAGGCCGTCGGTACGATCCCCGGCCGAGTCATACCAAAGACTTATAACAATGGGACCTTCTGCCTTTTAGCTAATTAGCTCTCAGCATATTAGATTGGAGAAGGGAGGTAATAACATTATTATGTTATGCAGGGCCCGCTGGAAGAGCAGTTTCATAACTGAAGTGGCTACCCTGGGTAAATAAAATGTTATTATTATTATTATTATTACTTGCCTTGTTTAAGTGCATTAAGCTATCATTGAGCAATAGCATGCTAGGTTTTCAACAAAATAGAAAAAACAGAAAACAAAAAAGGCTTACCAAGTGATTTATATTTTCTCAATGCAGGATGGACAGACATCATGGTACTTAGTGATCTCATCATTGCACAAAGAAATCAAAATATGAAATATAATCCAATTATATTCCTAGAAAATGATCAATCACATACAGATTCTGCAAGTCCAATGTCTTCTGTTCTTGATCTGATTTAAAATCCTCTCCTCATTTCCTGATAAAAATGTGACTTGAAAGATATTGACTAGTATATGTTATGAGAGAGATGCAGTACTGTTTCCTGAGATCATGCTGAGATAATAGATCCACTGCTGAGCTAGTTCAAAATCAGAGCCTTAAATATCATTGCAGTTTCCTTGTATAACTGAAAGTACGTCACAGCAAAGTCTGCATAAAAAACAACATGTCTTTCAAATTAAAAGCAAGGTTCAAGTCTGCTGCACACAGCTAAATCAATAATCCTGATTATAATGACTGTGGCATCTGCCTCCTATGGTATACCCATGTATGGCACAACATCCTTTCATTAATCAGTGCTTTGAGTTTGATTAGCGGCAGAGTGGAGATGAGAGAGGAAGAGACAGGCACAATACCGGATAATTCTCAGAATTGTTTCCTTTAGTCAACGGACGGTAGAAATCCGTCCGTCCGTCCGGTTGGAGAATCAGTTTCTGATTTCAGTTTGCAATACAATGAAGGTTGAGTCAGTCAAACACCAGCATGCTGGTATCAAAATACATCTACCCACATGTCACCATCCATATGGTATCATTATTACTTCATCCATAGAAAGATGATGTTAAAAGAATTTAGAGAGAAAAACAAAAGAAATTTCCTGCAATCCACAAGGAATAATCACTGATTCCTTAAGAACATGTTATCAGATCATATCTGCATCCAGACCATCTTCATTTTAACAAATTTTCCATTGGATACATGCTGAAAAAGAAACTCTGTTCCATCACAACCTGTATGAGAGAGTACACTGTCACCTAAACGTTCCAAGACAGCTTACAAGGAACTAACTGGATCGAGTATGAAAATACAATGACTTAAGTGGGTTCTCTTTTCCCCGAGAGTGCGTCACATAAACACGACACCTCAACAGAGAGCTTTCACGATCACTTAGCAAGCTTTCTCCGGAGCAGGAAATAACAACCATGGAATCCCGTCGTATAAAGAATCATAATTACCAAACGACTCATTCCCTCAACAATAGGGTATGACATAGGCTAGATGGGAGGTTAAACTATATATCCTCCTCAAGTCCTTGGCACCCCTCTTTAGAGACAATGATTTGACAGATGCTACATCTGTCCATCCAGGTACGTAGGTAGGGGAAGATCTGACGTCCTCCAGCTAGACAAAATCTTTAAAGGTAAAATTGAGTTTTGGTCATAGACCACGTGATGACATGGAAAAAAGGGCTCTGTTTCGTGGTCCACCTATTCGCCTCACCTGAAAATTTGTGCACTAGTGCAATTTTTTGGTGCTGAATTCAAAGATGATTGTTGCCAAACCGGCACGTTTTCCCCGAGAATGAGGCTTAATTATGTACATATATACAAAAGGAACATATTGCAACATATAACAATCAATATCACCTTCCTCGCTTAATTTTTATATAAAATTATGTGATGTCCCAATACAAGATAATAAACTGAATATTAAACAAATTGATTCGATAGATGCTACTATTTTGGTTAATTCATAAAATTTATGCAAACTTATATGAAATTTGTTTTTTCTATAGAAACGAAATTGAATCAAGAGTGTAAGGATTTTTTTTGGTGTGTACTAGCTAGGTCTCATTTGTGGAGTATAATTTAAATATGAATGTTGCCAAGCATAAAACTTGCACATTCTCACGATAATGAGGCTTAATTATGAATATTTATACAAAATGAAATCATGTGATTGTATAGTGACAGAAACTTTCTAGCTGTAGTTGATTCTGTAGCACATAAATTGGTATATACTGTGAGATTTAACAATATATAGTGAAAAATGTATATTAAAAATATACATCTTGCTAAAAGTGACTCCTCACAAAAATGGGTACATGGAACTACAACAAAAAAATTGTTCCAAACTTTTCAGCTACTCTCTTTAAAAAAAAGAGTGAATATTCACTGTATTTTCACTTTCTTGGGAGTGACATCCGTGATCACTTGTTTAGGAGTAAAAATTGATTGACTTTAGAGTGCTCTCTAAGAATGTTCACTCTATTTTCACTACATTTTCACTCTCCAGAGGAGTGACGACCGTGATCACTCAATTTTTTTAAAAGAGTATTTCTCATGATTATTTGAACATTTTAGGGGACACTTCTCCTAGGATATTCTTCCAATTTGAGAAAACTCCCATATCATTTTTCTATCTTAACCAGAACTCCACTTTCTCTTTAACATAGCTTTTAACCGTGCGGCCTTTAACAGCACAGCCTTCAATAGCAGAGTGAAAGTCACTGATAATCCTGTTGTAATTCTTAAGTGGCCTTTTTCCTGTCTGGCAATAGGAGGCTTCTAAATGAGAAAGGGTCTTGCTGTGAGGGAGCATGGGAGAAGGTAGATTCCTAATCTGATAAGCAAGGCCTCAATGATCCCAAACAAAAGGATGGCACACGCACAGATTGACATGATCTTATTATAAAATCTTAAAGGGATATATCTGAATGTTCTAATTAATTTGAAGAGCCATCTGTAGGCTTGTATCGCAGCAAGCATCAGACTGCATTCAAATCAACTTGCTATGTCTTTAATATCCTATTTTCTGTTTCATATACCCTTTAAAAAGTCCCACCCTAAAATCACAATACAATCAAATCCGTTTATACAGATCACTCAAGGAAAACAAGAAAAGTGATCGTTAAGAACAGGTAAATTTAGACTCAAGTACAGATTTCTATGAGAAACAATCGTCCAGACAAGGAGGAAAATGTGGTCTCAACAAATAGGTGGACTTTCTGCACAGGTGGTTGCTAAAGCAGGATATCTGTGTTTTTAGAAAAATATCCTCTTCTTTTTCTTTTGTAATTAGGCATCCTATTCACTGCATTTCAATACTAGATCTATGACTGATCTGTTAGGAACCCCTCTAGGTCTCCCTCTTCAAAATGAAGCTCAATATCGAGTCAATCGGCCTAGATCTCCCGCTCTCAATTAAAGCCACCCTTAATAAGATTACATAGTGTTGTGAGAGGGCGTGAAATCGACCCCTCTTTGCACTAGAATACCTTGCGGCTTTATATGAGTGGTTGGTTATGGTGGTCTGATCACACCAAAAGAATTTGTTTCACAGGAAATTGCAGCAGACCGACTTTCAGGCAAATTGTCCCCCTGGAAAATTTCATCAAGAGAGCCTTAAAAACGAAAAATTGCAATATTTTGAGATATTTTGCATACATTTTATATCAATAGACTTGTGTGTAACAGTATACTGACCATCAAGCAGCTATATTATTAGGCCTTGTTTGAGAAAGATCAAGTTTTATTTCAGACAGAGAGAGAGGGAGAGAGAGAGAGAAAGAGAAGGGGAGGTAGAACAAGAGTATGCGGAAGAGAGAAGGAAAGAGAGAAGGCAAGAGAAAGAATGAGATGATGAGAGAGAGAAGGGGTAGAGGGGATCGACCGGGGAGGGAACAATGCTATAAAAATACCATAAAGAGGGAAAGGAGGAAGAGAGGGAAACAAAATAAAACAAAGATAGGAATGTTTAACACAAGTAAAAAAAAAATTAAAAAAACATCTTAAAATAATGGATAGATGGGTTGGTAACTGGGAAAGACTCTGATAACGATAGATGGAAAAAACAAAAACAATGAAAGATAAAAAGATACATAACTAGAAAGATTTGTTACCAAAAAAAAGGAAATGTTGGGGGGGGGGGGAGGGGTTGTCAGATGATGTTTTTTTTGTCCTCCCACAATTCTTTTACTGTCTGATTTACGTCAAATTATTCAAGTTGGCTTTGATCCCAACAGCGGGACAAACTTCATGCTTTACCAATCATCGCTGCGATAGGGCTGCTGCGCTGACATACATCTTCATCATATTGCAGGAAATGGGGGAAGAATAAGGCAGAAACGTGGGAGAGGATGAGTAATGAAGTCTTCAGGCATATAGTCATGCAGGCATCCATCAATCAGCAAGGAAGCTTCTTGTCAACTATCAGTTTTTATCTCATTCTTCAAACACATATATATTAATACTTCAACTTTGAGTGCATCTGCGCACTCACCCGACAAATTCACCTACCCAAAAAGTATCAGTTTTTATCTCATTCTTCAAAAACATATATATTAATACTTCAACTTTGAGTGCGTCTGCGCACTCACCCGACAAATTCACCTACCCAAAAAGTATCAGTTTTTATCTCATTCTTCAAAAACATATATATTAATACTTCAACTTTGAGTGCGTCTGCGCACTCACCCGACAAATTCACCTACCCAAAAAGAACGACCGGAACACTTCTGCAGTGGTCCAAAATGATTGATATATGACTTTGCTCACCAAATGCCCCCAGACCCCCTTGCCTAAGGATGATTCCTACCAAGTTTGGTTAAAATCCAGCCATGTACTTTTGAGAAGAAGTTGAAAATGTAAAAAGTTTATGGACGAAGGACGGAGGACAAAAAAGAGATCACAATAGTTCACTTCAGCCTTTGGCTCAGGTCAGCGAAAAACCTAGTGAGGGTCCCGCCCCCCCCCCCCCTAACTCAGGAAATGGAGGGACTGCATTCATGTTCCCAAAATCTCTGGTAAAGGGGTACTTGTCACCCAACAAATTCCAGCTCGTAATACACAAAAAAATCGGCCCGTATTGATTTTACACACCAAATAATACCCTAAATAACACAGAGTGGGGAGGGGGGGGGGGGGGGGTAAGAGTGAGAATAATTAAGTTGTTAACTGCATATAATTTACAAAACATGACTGACACCCTGTTAGGATGCAGCTATTGAAATACATTGTCATAATATGATGATCTTTTCCTGTTCATACAATGGAAGAAAGCTCCAACTGCTATGAAACTAGTGAATATACATGTATGCTGTATGGACATAGCCATGGGAATATGAAATCCAAAAGTAACATAGTCAATGAAATGAAAACAAGTTGAAGGCCATCCATGGAAACCACACACTTGTCCTGAAACCAACATACAAGGATATCAAAAAATTGTTAATAAAACAAAATCAGGAATACATCTCTTGAATATGCAAATTAGTTTCCTTATCATGGGGTTTATAAATACTTTGCGTATGCAGTGAAATAGATCAGAGTAGAGTAATAATGTTGTTAAAGGATTTCCTGGAGTCAAAAACAATTAAATAAGATATGCTAGTGGCCTTTCATAAGGCATGAATCCTCTGCCATTGCCTAGTCCCTGGGATAGGATGTAAAGCCATAAGTACACTGGTTGCTCTTTTACAAGTAGGCCTATACATCTGATTCCCAAGTAGCAGTCAGGTAAATGGATGTATAAATGAATCAATTAATCAATAAATAAATCATTTAATCAATCAATCGTTTCAATCAATCAAATAAATATATGACTCTAAAATCAATGAATGTAATCTATCAATCAATATATCCCATACCGTCATGTATACCTACATCATTTTCGATCTGTACAAATACAAATTTTATAAACAGATCACTATATCTTCACCTGTTATTCTATATATCTTATTCATAATCAATTATGGAATGATTTGTTTCTTTCTTTCTCTCTTTTTAGTGAGTTCACTATCAAGTAACTTGAATGACATCACAAAGAGCAGGAGAGAGAGATTTCCAACCAATAATGTCTATACCCTACAGCATTATGGGGATAATTTTACATTAATCAGCGTGTGGTGTTGTACTCTCATCATGTTCTCCATGAAAGATGAGGGAATTGGAGCATGTAACCATGGAGCAATCATGATGTAACCATGGTGTAACTATAGCTCCAGGTTGGAACATGAGAATGGCATCTAATCGTATGTGAACACGCTTAATATCGATTAGATAGAGGGGGGGGGGGGGGATGTTCAAATCGCTATTTAGTCACTATTCCCCTGCACCTACATAGATGGTGGATGCAGGGTGCAAGGGGGGGGGGGGGGGCTATCTCATGCCAAAGTCTGGCTACCTATAGATGGTATATACAGAAGTACACACACACACATCATTCCTGCTCATTAACATTTTGACAATTTAGTAAGTAAGTAATGGTACAGTAACTTCTATGGAAACCTCGTTTTGATTGGCTGTCTAGTGATGTTGCCATGGTAGCTTAATGTTGATGCGAAAGTAACCATCAGTGGTAAGTTTTATGCAATGGGGCCTGGATATTTTTGTTAACTGTATTTTTTACACTGTAATTTTGATTGTTGTTATTCTTTGTTACCTGAACATTGAGTGAAATTGAAACAATAAATTGAATTTGAATTTAAAGTTACAAATACATGTGATGAAGTGCCCCCCCCCCCTCCATGGCAAATCTGGGAACATTTTTTTGGGATGCTAGATAGAGTTTTGATATATTATTTCAAATCTGAAAAGGGTATCAGCTGTTTGCATTCAGCCTCTTCCATGTCACAGAAGCCTGGATATGCCTATGCAATTTCCTTATAGCTGTATACCATTGATTAGTGAGTTAGATAACCTGACCTAATTTCAATTGAGAGCATGCAGACTGTACCCTGGAGTAGTACCCAGCAGCACAATTTCTATACTCCATTGAAACTAGGCAGGAGTAGCAGCAAGACACACGCATCTGGCCTTACAAGCTTGTCTATCCTCTGACCAACAGAGGGTGCTCTTCATACTGATCCTTCTGATGAGGATTTGAGACCATGAAATGACATTTTACAAAAGTATGTGCTGAAAGAATGTGGGAAGAGTGGTGTTATAGATGATGATGCTCATAGAAGTGATGATGGTAGGTTGCCATGGTAACAATACTGATGTTGAATTTCAATAACATATTCACTGCATGGCAAATGTAATTACAGTAATAAGAACATAATGAAAATGATAAGAATTACACAGAATAGTATTTACAATGCTGACAGTGGGAAGACTAACAAAAGACATTTTGTAGAAAAAAGGCAGATTGTAATATAGCACGAAGAATACAAAGTCTTATTCATACAATTCAATTCTAAAACTCAATGACACATTCAAGCCTTCCTTTGATGAATTGGACAGATTTAATCAGCAGCCACATCACATAACATCACCATGGCAACAACAATACCTCCCAGAGAATGCCAATAGGTTAACATTATGTATGGGTAGTGAATAATGTTCACAGATGTATATGGGGACGAAGGGAATAATAATTTGGGAGTGAATTAAGATACTTATAATGAAACAATGTCGATCAAATGTGGAGACTGAGGCATAATTAATCCAATGTGTACTTCATGAGATAGTAGTTCATTCACTTCACTTTCAGTAGTCTAATCTGTATCCAAAATAAATACATGTATGGGCCTATATTCCTAGACAAGTTATATTATATACGTCTCTCTCTCTCTCTCTCTCTATCTCTCCCCCTCTGTCTATCTCTCCCCCTCTGTCTATCTCTACTCAGGGTACCTGGTAGGATTTATTCCTTGAAATGTTTTGTGTTTCATGAGTGTTACAGCCAGAAAAATAACTTTAAATGCTCTTTGAAAACTATTAAACAGGAATGGATTCAGTATGCAGTACAAAGAAAAGAATATTACTATTTTTATTACCTTTCAGCATATGCATATATGATTAGACTGTCTTAGCATGGAGTTGCTGGAAACTTCATCTTGCTAGTATCAAAGACAAATCCATAATGGCATGAGCACTGCACCTGTCTTTATATCATTCCTTGGAAGTATCTTAATTCCACTTTAGAGTACACTTCTAGTGTAGAAATATTCACAATATTTTAATGGCTACAACACATACACAGGAACTTTACACATGCACAACAACAAAAGGTTTAAGAAAAGTAAATTTGAGCACTTGTCTCGGTCGCCTGCCAGCGCAAACTCAAGTAATGATTGACAATTGACAGCATGGGAAAGACGATGACAAAAAGATTGTTTCCAAACCTTCTTTTTATTTGCTATGAAGTCATGCATGATAAAGAGAAAATGACAGGTTGTTTTTATAGAGTAGTTTGATTACAAGCACTATCAGAGAAGACAATTGCATTGTCATTTGTGGTATAATCAAGGATGAAGCTTGTACTCTCTCCACACTAGGCCCGTTTACACATCCTAAACACTGTTCCACACTAGGCCCGTTTACACATCCCAAACACTGTTCCACACTAGGCCCGTTTACACATCCCAAACACTGTTCCACACTAGGTCCGTTTACACATCCCAAACACTGTTCCACACTAGGCCCGTTTACACATCCCAAACACTGTTCCACACTAGGCCCGTTTACACATCCTAAACACCGTTCCACACTAGGCCCGTTTACACATCCTAAACACCGTTCCACACTAGGCCCGTTTACACATCCCAAACACTGTTCCACACTAGGCCCGTTTACACATCCCAAACACTGTTCCACACTAGGCCCGTTTACACATCCCAAACACTGATCCACACTAGGCCCGTTTACACATCCTAAACACTGTTCCACACTAGGCCCGTTTACACATCCCAAACACTGTTCCACACTAGGCCCGTTTACACATCCCAAACACTGTTCCACACTAGGCCCGTTTACACATCCTAAACACTGTTCCACACTAGGCCCGTTTACACATCCTAAACACTGTTCCACACTAGGCCCGTTTACACATCCTAAACACTGTTCCACACTAGGCCCGTTTACACATCCCAAACACTGTTCCACACTAGGCCCGTTTACACATCCCAAACACTGTTCCACACTAGGCCCGTTTACACATCCTAAACACTGTTCCACACTAGGCCCGTTTACACATCCTAAACACTGTTCCACACTAGGCCCGTTTACACATCCTAAACACCGTTTTAAAAAGCGTTGATTTTTGGACTGTCATTTACACTACTAGAAAAAACCCATAGAAAACCGTCAATGTGTGATCATTCTGATTTTGGGTTGAGAAGTGTGCATGCCCAACGTGTCGTTACTCTGCATACGATCACACAGAGGCGAGGAGAGTCACATAAAGAAAAAAAAAGGAATCGTTCCAAAATTTTGAGATTGGGAATTTACACAGCAAAACTCATTGAAATTTCAGGAAAAAAACATTCCAAATTGAATTGAAATTTAGGATTGTGATTCTCTGTTTGCGGCATGCAATTTTCTCAAGTTGGCATCCTTTGACAAATCCACAAGAGTCAACTATACATCAAGTTTTTATTGTACAGGAGCATCTTGTAAGGAGATTGAAGATGAGAGATGAAAGGCGAGATTCCAGTTCCTATAACCAACTTGAAGATGAGAGTAGAAACTGAGATGAATAAATTGGAACGTGACTCTCCAATTCATGATGAATTCTAGCATGACAACGACATGTCAGAACTGTATCATCCAGGGATGGGTGGACGGCTAAGAGGATGGGGGAGTACAGTATAATTATATTTGTAAGGATTCATCCATGGAATGAGTTCGAGTCCTTAAAACATGAACCAATGCCCATTTCAGACTCTATGTTCGAGTCCTGAAAACATGAACCAATGCCTGTTTCAGACTCTGTATCGAGGCCTTAAAACATGAACCAATGCCCATTTCAGACTCTGTATCGAGGCCTTATAAAAACATGAACCAATGTCCGTTTCAGACTCTGTGTTCGTGAACCAATGCCTGTGTCAGACTCTGTGTTCGAGTCCTGAAAACATGAACCAATGCCCGTTTCAGACTGTGTTCGAGTCCTGAAAACATGAACCAATGCCTATTTCAGACTCTGTGTTCGAGTCCTGAAAACATGAACCAATGCCCGTTTCAGACTCTGAATTAATACATGGAGCTACAATCCTATCTCAATGATTTTTACATGATGAAATTAAATCATATATTTTTTATATAAAATATGGAAATATATACAGCCCAACTTAATTTAGGAACTACCTTGTATTTTCCTGAATCAGTGTTTATCACTGAAACATGCCAGAAACCAGGCTGTACAAAACACCAATCGCCTAAACAGACCAAACAACTATTCTCTTTAGCTGTCAAGCATGGTGTTAAAATGAAATATCATATTGCATGAGAATTTGATTTGATAAATTGGTCAAAATACCTTGTAAAACTATTAACATTATGATATACAACATATGATTACTTAAACAAGACCTTTCAACAGATTTAATTGTATTTTTTTCATTTATACCGGTACGTATTTGAATGTTCTTTTCTTATATTATCTTCTAAGAGAGCAAAAAGGAGATTAGCTTGAAGTTCTTCTGGCATTTGGGTGAAGAAATATCATCTAGAGTATAACCTAATATCTTATAACACAATGTTAATGCCCTTCTGGCTCACAACAGACAATATAACATTTCTTCAACCGCAATTTCTCATCTCTTACAAATAAGCCCTTAAAAGGGAAACTGAGCACACTTTAGACAATAATTCAGATTTATTTCATGACATTTATAGTGACCGAATAGCGAAAGGTAAAGTGGTGTGCAAAGACAAAAGGTTAGAGGAAATGGAACTACATATATGACTCGGCTGAAATACAAATGCCAGTACCCTAAGAAAAGATAAAATACCATCAAACCTGCTTCAGCAACCAACTATATGGAAAGACCACTTTTCTTGTCACCCTTGAATGCTCTTTATATACAGGTTTCACATACATACTGCATCATTCTGGTTATGTCAGATGACTGTTCATTCATTCCTCGTTTCTATGTTAAGCTATGGTCACAAATCAGAGCAGCGACCGACCGATCAGTAGCCTGCTCGGTTGCTGCTGGAATTAGGCATCGCCCAGTGATTAGGTCGGTGCCCGGGCGGCGACCGCCCAGGCACCGAGCGTATTTTGGGCGGCGAGTGAAAAGTGAGCAGGCGCCGCCCAAATTTTAACTCCGCGCTAAAACTTCAGCGGCGACCGAGCGATGCCCTAAAAACGAGCAGTGCCTGGGCGGCCGCCGCTCAGTGGCCGGGCAGCCGCCGGGCAGAATTGGTTAAAAACTCGCCGCTCGGCCGCAGAGCAGGCTACTTTTGGGTAATGTGACCATAGCATAATGTTCCTTCTTTCCCCCCGTCTTCTTTCTTATTTGTATCCCCTTTTCAAATTCTCTCTTTTAAATACAAATTATTAATCTTCCCCTCTTTCGTACTCCTATTCCTATTCTTTCTTTCAATTATTCACCATCTCTGGCAGTTTTCACCATTCGCCCATCTTTTCTCATCTATTTTAATGCTCCCCCATACTATCTTCCCTACTTCTCTTTCTATCATTCTCCTATTCATATCACTCTTTATCTAATAATTACAATTCTCTTCTATGCTCCTCCTTTTCAACTTTTCCTTCATACTCTGTTCCTCTATAATACACTTCTTTCTCTTCTTGTTCCCACTTTTGTTTTCTGGAAGAAAAAAAAGTATCTCCATGTCTCTCTTTTTGCATTTCAACTGTTCCTTCTCAATATAGTTCTCTCTCTCTCCCTTTTCCCTTTATCCTATTTCCCTCATTTGACTTCTTCTATAAAGTGTTTCAAGTATTTGTATCAAATGCGAGATTTTCATCATCATTGTCATTATCCTTGATTAATTTCTTCTATTCCCTATTTCTCTTCATCATCTTCTTTCTTCTTTTCTTCTAATTCTTCCCTCTGTTCATCTCCCGTTCACTCTGACTTCATAACTCCTCTCCTTGAGCAATTTATCTACCATGTGTGGGAACGCAATAATAGAAATCTTATTGCATTTGTCATGATGGTACAAAAGAAAAGTAAAAACTCAATTTAATCTGGTCCATTTCATGATGGATTCCGGCGAGCTGTGGAATTGGCAGATCCATTTCTGAATCAAATTTGCTGAGAGCAGACAGGCAATGATATATTCAGACTTTGATTAAAAATACTGAGAAAGATGGAATTGGATGGTGGGGTGTTCCTTAGGTGAGTTTCCAATATACTGCTATTGAGTACTGGTTGGGTACTATCTATTGTTGCTTCATTAGGATTTACAGAAAATAAAACATTTGCATACTGCATTTTTTCACAACTATACTACAAGCTTTTTTTCCATCAATGATATTGATGAATACAGAGGAAATTATCTTTAGATTGCATGGTATTTATTATATGGATTTCCGTTCAAAGAAATTTGGATGGATGTACAATTTGTAAATGACCGTTTCATTATTCCGTTTTTGTAGAGCCTTATTTGAAGAAAAAAAATCAAATACATTTTATAGATCTCACAATCTCTAGCAAGTCATCATTAAACCACTTAAAAATCTTAAATGAATGATATGTACAAAACTACTAATAATTAATATTACATTGTTTCTGATGAAATATTTTCATTATTCATGGTTTACAAATGTACGCAACATTATACATTAGAGAAGCACAGGTCTTCTTTCCATACTTTCAACACTATAAAGGGCATAACCAATATCGCTGTTATATCATGATGAATCTTATGCAATTAAAAGCAACAAATAATTAGAAATATTGAGATTATTGATATTGAAAGGTATATTTAAGATACTCTGTGAATCTGAGAGGACTCTTCTCCTTTAAGCCACTCTGATATACATACAATCCCTGGATATTACTAACAGAGTTAAAGAGCTCTTTATTGGATTTACAAAGTAGAGTGAGTTTATCCATGGGAGTACAGAGTTAATGTCCCAGAATACATTAGCGTACTATGCAGGACATGCTATCCTGTAATGTGTTATGCGCTATAAAAGAACTGAGTATTATTATACTTATTATTACTATGTTTTCAATCATTTACAAACTCACTACAGTCCTACCAGTCCTTGCCCTCAGCCACACAGATATACATATGCAAGGAAAGAAGAATTATTTTATAAAGACAAAACTGTTACCTGCTTCAGAGAGGTAACTGACTCAATGACAGTCATATTAACAAGATTTACATGTAAGTCTACAAATTCTAGCTTGAAACTATATATCTTTTTTTTATTCAGATTTACTTTTCTCAGACAGGTTTTGGAGGACTGAGATACTATAAAAACTGCCTATTCCTCAAACAGTAATCACTGCTAATCTTGAAATGTATTCATCATTTCCATTTAGATGATATTTACTCTTAAAGGAATTGGGTAACTTTGTCTCAGATTCTGAAACAAAATCCTGGATTTAGCTCATGCTGCAATGATAATTATAAACCTTTAGGTCAGTCAGGATCCCCATGACTTTTACAAGCCGATCGCCTGTCTGATTATCAAGATATTTATGATTGGAAATCAAAATACCTTTTTTTTTCCTAACAGTTTTAATAACACTACAGTCTATTGGGGGAAAAGAGTATGGTAAAACCAGTCACTCTAGATTTTTTTAATTGTTTGAGGTACTTCATGATCATTTTGAAGTTCAATTTTTTTTTAGGGCTTCAATATTACACCATATCACAGACACTGATAACACGTAGGGCCATGCATCTCAGATTTAATATTTTTAAACGATGCCTTTAATACTTGGAAAGCATACCAAAATATAAAAATCTACAAGACGAAAGTGTTGACTCTGTTTTATAAAATATATACATGACAATTTACGGGCATATAGAAGCCAGCTTCTCAAAAGATCTCCATGTACTGTAATAACCTTTGCCCAAAAGATGCGTGGGAATTGATGGAGGGAGGAGTTGGTGTTTACTAAGTAATAAAGTATCATCTACCCACATTCAGATGGGCACTCATTTACATACGTTAATGTAAAGAGTAAGAGCCTTTGGCCTGAACAGATGGTTTCATTACATGATGGGCTTTAACATCTTTTTATATGAATAAATGAATACCTACCAGTATGATTGCACTGTAATAAATAACTATAAAAACAAAACAAATAAAAGTGTCTCTCTTTCTTCCATCTTGATTAATAAGAAACCTAAACCCTTACAGGCAATCTTCAAGTCTTTGGTTAAAACGTGGGAGTTGGAGCTTTCTTGTCACGTTGCAAAGGAAACTGAATTCCACGTGATGGTACAGCTGCAATAGAAGCAGGCTAGTTGTGTTTATACTTGAACATTGTCTTCTGAAAGACAAATTTTAAAACAAACATTCCTGAATATAACTTTCCCAAATAAAACATCCAAACTAAAACGATTTTAATAATATGGTATTTCATAATTTAGCAAGAAACGCTTCTTGCTGGACTAGAAATTCCATGAACTATTGTATTATAAATTTGAAAATGCAACGTTCCAGATAAAACTTAAAACGAGGACCTATTCATAACTTTTCAAACCTATTTGGAAAATAATGTTGCTTTTCTGATTAGAAATGTCTCAGCTTATGATTAAAGTAACTTTAAAATAGAACTTTTATGAAGATTTGGGACTTTTTGCAAATTTCTTGTATAATTTTTGAAAACATAGTGTAAAACAAATTTGAAGATATGCTTTTATGTTTTAAGAATGCAATTTGCTTTGAAGTATCCTCAAAAAAGCTTCTGTAAAATTGACCCCCCCCCCCCACCCCCGAAGAAAAAGATGGGCGCCATCTCATTTATGTAATGTATTCCAATGTAACTCTAACATACACCTTGACAGCACTTGTAATATGAATACATTCCTGAAGTACAAGATTTGTAATATGTCAGCTAGCTGCCCCAGTCAAACTCAAAGAAGGCTGTAAGAGCTATTGTTAATGGCAATAATAGCCTTTTTGCAGCCACCAGATGAATTATGTACATGCAATTGTTCTAATCAGCCAAATTATATAGATAATGAAACAAAATAACAAAATGCTACAGTTTTGCAGGTTTGCAGGAATATTGAAATGTGAAGATTCTCTAAATGTGAAAGAAGACCTTGACTGCTAATTCCTACGCCTCATCAAGGCCATTCTGCCACTCGTGATGGGTGTTACATTACTCCATTCCTCGGGCAAAACAGAATGCATTTATTCATTGGCAAAGAGGTCGCCACGACTGTCAGAAACATGAGATGTTTTCTGCCCTTTGCAGAAGCACGACCACAGAAAGAAAGAAAAAAAAACACCCCCTCCCTAGCTCACCCACGTAAATATATAGGAAAAGTGCGCCGGCAATGCATGGTTTGACATTTACCGGTAGGCAGAAAGAAAGGAATAAATGTGTAGTTTTTATGTTGTTGGTACACCATTGAATATGTAGTAAATAGGAGATATATGTAAAGTGTATTTAGACCCACTCTTCTGTTACAGTACATATGTAATCTGATATTCCTGTAGATGTTCGTTTGGTTGTGTATACTGCAGAATGTTAATTGACCTCAAAATTAGTTTCTTAAAGTGGAAATTCAAAGAAAATCACAGATATGTCAACTAATGTATCACTAGAAACTGGTAAGCTAACAGATGACCACCGTACAAGTTTTAGGTCAACTACATATCGGGTGATTTATACAAATACAAATACAACCACCTCCATAGCATCTGGGATATACGAGAGATTCGCCAGAAAAATAACGATGTTTTAATAACGTCACATATATGGACCAATACTGCCCAAGCAGACGACATCCCATTAAGAATGAACATAATTGCAAAGCTATTATTTCTCAAATTATAATGAGTTTAGTGTATATAAATGTGATGGCATTTCAAACCATTCAAAAGGGGATATGAAACTGATTCTGATAACTCAAACTTTTTGTTTGTAAATACACAGGATAGGGGTTAATTAACAATCAAAGAAACCACACTTTCAAATTGAAAAAACCCCCGAATGATATTAAGGACGGCATTTGTTCCCTCTTGAAACGCCGAACATACAGCGGTGTGTACAGCTGAATATACAATGGCATCTTATTATTTTGTTTACAAGCGACAGATTCCTTTATTTTTGTATTGCTGCATTTGTCATCAAAATAAATACATGCGCGGGTTTATAGGCAATAGATTATACATTTAGCCTGACGGTAGTGAAGTAAAAGAGAAAGAACTCAAGAGAAGATGAAAAACAGGCACTGAAAATGTGTGAGATGTCATGGGACATCGTCTGCTTGTGCAAATCATGTCCATACTGTGATCTCACACATCTCAGCAGCGTTCAGAGAGCTCTTCAGGTGCTATGCCGGGCTGTTTATAAGCATTTTGTAATTAATAATAATCATTACTTTGAATGTTTCCAAGCATTAAATTTTGATAACCTTGTCAAAGTTTCAACTTTGCAATAATGAAAATAAAGTTAGTTTTTAAAATCAACGAATATCTACTTTAACATGATCCTGATTCCTGTCTGTACACTTCTTTCACTATTTGATGATTCTTTATAAATATTTCTTTACACAAGTTTCATTTGAATTTCCTACAGTCCTAACAAGCTATCAGATAGGTTTTGGTCGATTATCTGGGCAGTGCATGCTGAACAAAGTCCAAATCTTGCACACTACCCAATAAAAAAAAAATGGGAAAAAAAGAAATGTCAGCAATCATAGAATATTTTGTTTAACATACACTGCCCAGACAATCAACCAAAACCATGTGATAGCTTGTACACAAAGATTTTACATCTTATCTCTTTGACGACAATTTATGTAAATTTGAATTTCTTTTGTAGTATATTCTAAGAAATGTCAGGTGTGTTTTTTTTAACTTCTTGAAGTGTTGTTGGTAGAGCATAATAATACTAAACTACAAACCAACAGAAAATACTCAAGACCATGTCAAATTGATTCCTAGTTTCATGAGTTTCATGTTCAGAATTTTAAAATGAAAATGAGGAGAGGGTTCCATGTTATTTAATTTTTTTTTGTACATAGAAATTCAATATGTGTGATTTGCAAATAAACCAAAAGTCAATGAACCATACCTCTCCCCTCTCTGGACCTGGGGGTCTAGCAGGTTATATATTTTTAAAAAGAAATTAATCCTAGCCCCCCCCCCCCCCCCCCCCCCCCAAAAAAAAAGAGAAAAAAAAGAGAGATAAATTGAACATAAATGATGAGTGGCAGGATTCTTGCTGGAATATAATACCCAGGAATATATATTACTCCTATCTAAAAACTAATGTACATAACCTATATTCAGACAATTAAAACAATTAATGCATCCCATTAAAGTAGTATATACCGGTAATGTAATACATGTAATTGTAATGCTTTATAAATATGGTCTGCTCTACAAAATGAATTTGAAATGGCTAGACTGGGCAATGAAAAATACATATTAATTGTCTGACAGTAATTTTCACTGTGCAGAGATATATGCTTGTCCATAAGTAATTGTGTTGCCTCTGGCACTGGTAGTTAACAAGGTTTACAATGCAATACTTCATGAATTAATCAAACGACACAAGATCACACAACATTACAATATCAACAAAACTGCTTTAATAACTGTTTTTCATACAGCAATTTTCCACACCTCACTGATCGATTTCATACTGATTATCATGAATAGTCTCCAATAAAAGAGGCATTGATCCATCTTCCCTTTAAAATACACCGCTAATGGGTGGAGTGTTTTTTAAGTACCATCGTGGCAGGCCAGAAAAGTTGGTATGCAAATCAATATTTATGAATTAAAAACGTGGTGTACTTTAGAGTTCAACAAACTGATTAAAGACAGACAGTAGAGGAATGCACTGTTCAGTACTGAGCTCATGCACATGCAGTGCAGAAGTTCAGCAGAAAGTAATTGTGCAAAATAGATAGATGGAAATCAACAATGATGACGTTCAGAAGTGTACTGTTGTCATGACGATGATATGAAATCAAGTTTATTGATGAAATTGCAATTGTAGTTTGATTTTGGGGATTGTGGCCTCAAATTCTGTTGGAAGTTTTTTTGTTGCCTAAACCAAGGACATAATGATGATGAAGATGCTTGATATAGGTGATGTGATGGTGGTGAGGATGATAATGATGATGATGATGCTTGATATAGGTGATGTGATGGTGGTGAGGATGATAATGATGATGATGATGATGCGTGATATAGGTGATGTGATGGTGGTGAGGATGATAATGATGATGATGATGCTTGATATAGGTGATGTGATGGTGGTGAGGATGATAATGATAATGATGTCATTAAAGATAACTGGTGACATATGAAACAATGGTCTTATCACAGACTTCCCTTAATAATGTGGTGCATTGTATTTTCTAATTTTTCTGAAATACAAAAGAGCATTTGTCTACATCAATAATCCACTTCTTGTAATGGCCAAAATTAAACTGATTGAATCTTTGCGCAGCATAAAATGTACGACCATTTGGTACAATGGTCTGAAAATCAGACTATTACTTAATGGCTCTATAGCTCTTAAGTGGATTTGACAACTAATAGTCGTTACTTTCCAACTTAAAGACATTTTCAAGCCCCCCTTTTTTAAGGGAAGTTCTAAATTAGTATTATCTTTCAAATGCCGTTTGAATTTAACTTTTTCATTTTTTGGCCTGCAAATGGGACATAGTACCTTTAATGGAGATATATGCACATGCAAATGGGTGGTGTTTAACATATGTCTGAATCACTGAATAGCCAACCTAGTTCAGTCACGTTTTGAATCCGTTCCCGTTGCTACTCATGTACAATGTATACATTACATATTCCCCTCATTCTTCCTCTGCTCTAGAGAAGAGTCTATTTGCAATGAACGCAATGAAAACAGTGGCTTGTTCATATTTGAATAGTAACCATGGCAACTGATATCATGGAAGCATGTTCACATAAACAACATGTACCTTGTCTGCAGCGAGTCAGAAGGGGATTATCTAATATTACTTTACACAGAGTTACACCCTTTGGGCTCTAAGCAGGCAATATCATATCATTTTTCACACCAGCACATCCTTGAGCTACAATCACACATTGTGTCGCCTGCCTGCTGCATTTTGTAAACTCAAAGGCTAAACTGATTAAAACGTGTCCTACCATTGATTCTGACAAGACCAAGGGACCCATTGTGCATCAAATTGCCAAAATGATTATGGCAAAAAATGCTTGCAAAATATTCACTTTACTTGTATGTATATTCATTACTAAGACCAACTGCATAGAGACTATGGGAACGAGGTTACATGTGTATTTCCAAAGAGATTACATTAAAGGGAGGCTATAACTAAAAATATAATTGTGCTCTGTATGTCTGGTATTAGTCCCGGTGGGGTCACTCAATGTGACTTCCTTACCGCATGACCGTTACCAAAATCGCGGAAAAAGGGGTCAATTTCAAGCAATGTCCGCGGACAAAATATTCCTTGAAATAAAGAAAATAGGGGTGCACAGGTGTCCCCGAAATTGATAAATAGGGGTCAGGAAAAGGGAAAAGAGAAAACCGGGAAGGGAAAAGAGAAAACCGGGAAGAAAAATTCTCGGAGCCGAGTCTTGTCCCGGGGTCTTGTCCTTTAAATATGGTAAAATAGGGGTAAATTTGCGAAAGTGTCCTTACAATCTTATAAATAGGGGTATTCCCAAGAAGGATTTTATCCTTGTTTTGACGTAAAAAAGGGGGTTAAATTTCACAAAATGTCCTTGAAATTGACCGCAAAAGGGGGTAACGGTCATACGTGTCACTCTTTGCAGGGGAGTGACCCCACCGGGGTATTAATATCAGGTTCAAACTTTACAGTGATATCCCTCATTTGCTCTGCCAACCACTGCTCCACGCTTTATTATTTCATAAAATTACTCAGATTTGGTTTGGACGGGGGTGTGCTACTCAAACCTCCAAAACCATACTCATTTTTAAGGGTCATTTGGGGGGATATTTCTCGAAGTAAGGCCTATTTTTCACAATTTTGGGGTGTTTGCCATGCTAACACACAAACCCCAGGGGTTTGGTATGCAGTTGGGTCCAGGAATCAAGTTAGGAATTTGGTTAATGGAGGAAATTGTCTGCGGAGCTATATTGTCACTGAAGCAAATTAATGTCTTTTAGCTAATAATATACAAATAATTTTGGGGTTGATTTGCTCCTTTAAAGCTTCAAAATGAAGTCCTTGAATTTAATGCATGACTATCAAGGTGATTCATCATTCACAAATGTACGGTTGATAATAAGCTATTCAACAACTTCTGAATAGTATTAAACATCCATTCAATTTATTCACCCCCTGATCATAAGCTACATACAGCAACCACCTTATGGTAACATCATTTCAATTCACTTTAGCAAGCCCCCATACATGCACCCCCAGAGATATTTCCTCTTTTCATCTATTCATTCCACTGTACTAAGAGGTATTGAGATGTGTATTGAAGGGCCCTATACATCAAACAAGAGCAGGGGGGGGGGGTATGAAGAAAGCAAATGTGCATGTATTATGTTCGCATAGTAAAAGCAATGTACACATACCAATACAAAGACATGTTGTATTTGGTATGAAGAGCGTGGTTGTGTAAATTCTCACGCTACATTTATGCAATGTTCAGACTCGATCAGACAGTGATATTCAGCTCTGATTCAAGTTCATGTATGAAGTGATTCCCTAATCTCTATTTCCATAGAAGACCATCACACCAGAACACAGTAATTTCTTCTTGTATACACATATAGAGTTATTAATACACATATAGAGTTATCATGCAACAAGTTATGTATAATTCCAGATCTGCAAGAGGGAGGAGTAGGAGGGGGAAGGAGGGAGTAGGAGGGGGAAGGAGGGAGTAGGAGGGGGAAGGAGGGAGTAGGAGGGGGAGGAGTAGGAGGGGGAGGAGGGGAAGAGGGAGGAAGGGGAAGAGGGGAGGAAGGGGAGGAGGGGGAGGGGGGGGGGAGGGTTTGATTCACCTACAAGTATATTCTATCATTTACATGCTGATGGGAATGAGCAACACAATTCTTTCTCCAATCATGAATACCAATTATACAACTCCCTGGAACCAGCAACGACTTGCTTACTTACAAGCATACACATGCTTTCTCAGCAGTCACGTAAACCCAACCAACCAACCAACCAACCTACCAACCAACCAACCATACAAGTATAATAAGTCAATGTGTTATCAAGAGTTTTGGAAATAGATCTGCATGAACTGTTTGATTTAAAGCTCCCAAACATTCATCACATCAGAAAATATACATAGGGAATCTTTCTTTTTTTAATACCCAAATTGAAATGGAAGAGCACTAAAAAGCTTTACAAGAGGTCGGTATAGGGTAAATAAAAGATTAAATATCTGGAAAGCACACTTCTCTTCTGCAGAAATTACTCCAGAGAGCAAAAATCATTGTCATATTTGTTTATGAAACCTGAAAGTATTATTTATGATGTAATTTAGTTCATCATATTCCCTCAAGATTAAATTAATAATTACTCAGTGCCCTTACAATAATTATTCCACCCTCGTAATCCATTTCTTAACTATCTTCTCCAATTTCAAGATCCAGTTCTGTCACAGAGTCAACCATTCCATCTCCAGTTTATCTCTTATGAAAGATCATCATCATCTCCCTTCTCCATATTCCATCCTCTTTCAAATCATTTTCTCTGGCAGTTTCCTCCTCCCCCTCTTTTTTCAACAAATTTCAAAATTTGATAAAAATTACACATCTACAGTCAAACCAGTGCATGAAGACTACCAGCGTGTCCACACACAAAACAATTTATCCCGAAACTCTATAACGATACGTCGTATAAAGAATCATCGTATAAATTCCAGGATGTCCACACACACAGGAAACGTCGTCACTAAAGAATCATCGTATAAAATGCCCCCTGTCCACACACAACATTTTCCGTGATTCTTTATAGAGTTTCGCGATAGTGATAAGAGGTCTGGTCTCATTTCGCTCGAGGTCACGTTAAGCCCCGCCCAGTGAGTTACACTAGTTACACTCCCCCTGTCCACACACAACATTTTCCGTGATTAGGCGTGATTCTTTATCGAGTTTCAGTTCGAAACGATGCCCAAACCTGCGTTTCGTTATACGACGTATCGTTAGTGAGCGTCCACACCTACAATTTTGGTCGTAAAACTATCGCGAAACGGTATCACTATCGCGAAACGGTATAGCTAATCATGATTAGTCACGGAAAATGTTGTGTGTGGACAGGGGGTACTTAAAGAAGACCAGATACCGGTACATGATCTTTATAGACAGGTGGTCCATAGTACAGGTTTTAGTACAGATTTCAATGTGAAGCATTGTGCAAGGAAAAGGAAAATACAATCTTTGCGGTCATGAAGTCTTTCTAACAAGTACTATTTACTGCACTAAAGAGCACCAATATTTGTCTGTTCAGATCCAGTGTTACTGTGTATGAGTAAACTCCCTTCTGATTACAAATGATAATAGATACAATTTTGTCTTCAATATTGTCAACTGACAACCTGAAGTACACTGACTCATATAGTTTTACACAGATGTAATGCTCTTCTTGTTCTCATCAAATCATTTTCAGCATTAAAATCACTCATAAGATTATGCTCAAGTTCACTTTCTCAATCAATGTTTTCTTCAAACAGTACATTGACTTCTAAACACACAGTACAAGGCAGCTGCTAGCTTCATTAGATGTTGAGTAAACTTCCCAATTTGTCTACACAACAAAATACCAGAAAAATCAAACAACACCACAACACAGTGGTTCAAAACATTTACATATTGGCATTATATTCTTAGACCTTAGAAGAAGAAGAACACAAAGAAGAAGTAGAATAGGGGAACACAGAAGATGAAAAATAAGAGAGAAAAAAGAAGAGAATGAAGAGGAGAAAAATGACATGAAAGAAGAAGAAAAGGAAAAAAAAAGAAGAAGAAAAGGAAGAAAAAGAAGAAAGAGGAGAAGAAAAAGAAGAAAGAGGAGAAGAAAAAGAAGAAATAGAAGGGGGAAAAGGAAGGAGAAGAAAAAGAAGAAATAGAAGGGGGAAAAGGAAGAAGAAGAAAAAGAAAGAAGAAAAATAAAGGAGAAGAAAAGGAAGAAGAAGTAAGTGGCAACTTCTGCTTAAAAATCACAGGGACTTTGATACAAACTATTACATAACATAAAACTTGGTGTAGCCTGCCAAGAGTCAGAAGGGTATTATGTAAAAATTAATTATAGGTCATTGCCCGTTTAGCCTAACTTGGCACAAATTTTTGTCTAAAAAAAACATTACCTAAAAAAGGTTATAGTTCCTTAGCCTCCTAGCTCTCAGCATATAACATCAGCAGAGCCAGAAGGGCATTAACTCAGACATAGTCAATGCCCTTTTGGCTCTTATTACACAATATGCTGATTTTTAATCAATTAGCTCATTGCCTGATTAAAGGTAATACAAAGTTTTGGTATGGGGTCATGAATTTGGTTTAAATTAACATATTGGAAGCATATGCGATTCTACAATATTCAGTGATCTTTGTCGCGGTTGAAATCGAGTCGAAAGTTGTGAAATTGTAAATAATAAACTCTTTATGTTGTATAGCTCCCTCTTAAGGTCAAGATATTAATTAAGCTGTAAAACAACGTATCTTGACTAAAATAGACCAATGGCCATTCCCTTTCGGAAATTATGTATCACAACTACACATTCTAAAATTCCATTGTCGCAGCTACCATTGTATGGCCGTAGGCACCATTTGAAATTAATCAAAATTTACCGGGAGCACGGTAAATTTTTATATTCCATTTTTCTCGAAAGCAAAAGTGTTTTAGGGGCTAAATTTTCTAGTGCTTATTATACATCCACAGGGGCATCCAGTTATATCAAAATAGTGAAGAATCACTATCCAGCCAATTTTCACAATTTCCCAAAACTTTGTATTACCTTTAAGTGAACTGTTTGGTTCCTGCATTAAGTCTATGAAATTAGGAGGATTCAGTAGTCGATAGGTTAAACAGTTTCAAGTAAGTCATGTACTTCCACACACCCTACATTTTGACCCTCCACAAATTATGCAGAGCCCACACTTGCTCTTTAGGAAGGGGTTCTGCCATTCCAAAATTGTCCATAATTATAAGCAACTAAAATAGTCCTTTCAGTATCCCATTTCACACAAAAAAGGAGAAAAAAAAACTAGATTAAAACTTATATATCTTTGTATATGGGGGGGGGGGGGGGTCACTCAAACCTCCAATACCCAGAAATGATAGGTTTTATGGGCCTGCATGCATTTCTAGTAGATTTAATCCTCATCTATCTCAGGTTTAGTCCCTGACAGGTTAATGATTTCATGTGAATTGGGTATTTAGCCTGAAGAAACACTGACCTCATTAAATGAAGCTCTCTGTTAGAACACCCATCAATCAAAATTTATACTAATAATGAAAACTAAGGGATGACATGATTGTACATTAATGGTGTGGCTGTATGGACTAGCACCACGCACACGCCTCCCGTGCTATCTTCACTGCTACCCACTATGGCCCGTATTCTGAAGTCGTGTCTAACTCCTGTTTAACTAAACAGTTGTCTAAGTCCTGTCTAAGTCCCGTCTAACTTTAGACTCGAAGTCGTGTCTAACTTTTTTCGTATTCTGAAGTCGTGTTTAAATAAAGTTAAACACGAAGTCCTGTCTAAGTCCTGTTTAACTTTAGACAACTGCGAGGGGTTGTTTAAGTCCTGTTTAAGGGCGCGATTCTGCTGCTTTTCAACGTCTACGGTACACTCTACTTGCTGACCCCGAACTTGCAGGGAGAACGATGGTACGTGCATCCTATAAAATTTCAAATACATTTTGCAGGATTTTTTCTCGTGTAGCCTGATTTTTTTTCTCGATAATATTAACTATTCTTATCTAATGGTGACATCTTGGAAATTCCATAATCTATAATAAACTTACCATTCTGTTGGAGAAGTTTCTTTGCTGGTTCTTCCGAGCACAGAGGTACTGATAAGTGATATTATTAGTGCGTTTGTGTACAGTGTACGTATAGTACACGTACGTCACGTCACAGTGCAATACATGCATGCAGTCTAGTCATTACGTCACGATCACATCACCATGGTACCAGCACGCGCACAGCTAGGCACGCGCACAGCTAGCTGTGCGCGTTAATTTATTTATCCGGTGCGCGCACGCATGCGCATTTGGTCTATCGTCGGAATTAACGCCTACTGGGCATGCGCAGAAGTCGTGACTGAAAGTTAAACAAGACTTGCGCAGAACTTAAACAGTTGTTTAGTTAAACACCACTTAGACAGGACTTAAACAGTTGTTTAGTTAGACGAGACTTAGACACGACTTCAGAATACGAAATTTAGTTAAACAGGACTTAGACACGACCTCGCGTCTAAGTCCTGTTTAAGTCTTGTCTAACTAAACAGTTGTTTAACTTTAGTCGTGGCTAAGTTAGACAAGACTTCAGAATACGGGCCTATATCTTCAGGCTATAATAAAGGATTAAAAGTACATTACATGATGACAATTCAGTAATGTAACCATGTTTAACATAACCAAGTGTCTCCCTATTAAATCTATACAAAAGTTAAGGTGAAAATTAATCTGTGGTAAATATTGTACTATCTAAATTCCATTTCCTAAAGACAATAAAACTAATCGTAACCCTTAGCTTAAAGCTTATCTGCCGTAGTTTACAGGAGGGATTAAACCGCTCTACAAGGTCACTGGACAGGTGGTTATCTCATCAACTCAGCTTTCACTTAACATAAAAAAAGAGGATCATGGGGGACCAATGGTCACCGATTAGGCATTGTTTGTTATATAGAGGGCGCAAGTAGCTACCAGTAGTGCAGTGGGCCTTTAAACCCAACCGAACTCTGACCCTATATCATTGTTTCTTATGTTGGATTACCTCTTCAACTGGCTTTTTCTTCAAATTTTAAATTAATATACTGGTACATAGAGAATGAATTATGAACTTGAAAAGGGTATCTAACAGGCATAATAGCAATCTGTTTTCATCGATGAAACAATTAAACTCTTAATCATATTAATTGTCATTTTTCCCATATTTATACCGAAATGCATCAGGTCCGTTCGGTTTCGTTCATGGCTAGTTTACAGGGATTTTCATAAACTATACACTATAACAGAATTTACATGGATTTACGTGGATCAGACATAACCATTATTATCTAATACTAGTGGCTAATTATAATCACAATTGTGTACCGGTACTCAGTTTGATTTAGGTTGATTTAGCCAACTGACTTATAGAGAGCCAAGTGCTACACCGTTCTTGTTACATTGATGTTGTCATCAATGATAGAGGTGCCTGAAGGATTCTAACAGAACTTAGTGACCAAGGTACTAATATAGTATAAGCGCTTTGATCGGTTACACTGTAACTGGTAAAGCGCCCTATAAGAAACTTTATTTTAAAAAAGTGAATGTCCAATTCAACATTTGATCAATCATAAATGTTGTTGTATAAATAAAACTTGCACAAATGTAACATATTCATAAAATAAACTAGCATTTGAGCATTGGACATCTATATAATTTACATTATAACTATGAAGAAATCTGAACATAAAGAAATCAAATTATTCTACGATGAACTTACCTCTAAAGTATGTGTACATTATTCCAATAGGTCTTCAAATTAATCCTTTTATAAATAAATGCACACAAAACTTGATAATCTCCTTCCAAATAAAGTACTATTCATTCAAAGCCAAGACTGCTTTCATAGGAAACTCCCCTTTAGTCCAATGAGCTCACAAAAAATATGGTGGGGCGGATGAGAAAACGATTTTCAAAAAGCCTAAAAGTGCACTAAAAAATCTGGTTTATCGCTCAATATAATAGTCTAGATCTAGGGGCTGTTACAGTTTTCGCAGAAGCACTTTAGGTCACTTAGGGAGCTCATGACAACCGCACAGACAGAGATCAATTTCACAGGAGCTCTCCCTCTTCTAGTGCCGGTCCATGGACGAGCAAAGACGACAGTGACAAGGGCTAAACTAGCACATCTTCTCTGCACGTCTGGTAGAGCAATATTGTCACTGTTTGCTGAATAAGCCTCGCCAGCATGAGAAGCCAGGGGTCGTGTCCCCGGTTAAAAGGTTCGTTAGATTCAAGCATGGACAACAACCAAAACAGCAAAAAGCAGAGAGAGAGAGAGAGCTATATGTTTGTCGAGCCTGTGCAACCTTCTAATCAATGAATGAACGAATGTTGGGCAGGCTTTTAAGCGTGCACTCGAGCTTGACTTTTACAACAGATGGTTTTTACAACACAATTATATCATACAATTTTTTTCTATAATTTTTCATGTGGGGAGAAAACTACCACATTCACAATGCCATGGGGATCATTTAATACAAAGAAAGCATTTATGATTTTTTTTTTTCAAATTGAATGAAACAGAGAAAAACAGGGGCAGTAGATTGAGAAAAAAGATATTCAAGAAGGAGAAAGAAAGAGAGAGAGAGAGAGAGAGTGAGGAGAGAAAGAGATTGAAGAGAGAAGAGGGGGGAGGGGGAAGAAATGGGGGAGGAGAGAGGGGGTAGATAGAGATGAAAGAGAAAGACATGGGAGAAAGATGGGGTAGAGAGAGGGAAAGAAAATGAGAGAGCAAGAGATACTAGAGGAGAGAAAGGTCCTAAAAGAAAACTGATTTCGAACAACAGCAGATTATTCAATCTTTCTGAAAAAAAATCCCTTGAACAATGAGCAAATATCAAAAAATTCATGCATGGGACTCTGACAGATGATTGTCTCACTAAAATCAATTTATATGTAAAGAGCTAAATGTCAAAAGCTGAAATAAGCAATCAGCACATGTCATTACAATGCCACATAAATCAATTGAATGTGATGGTATGTCGCTAGCATGGCATTCATTAATGTAATCAGAAAATATACATTATGTGTATATGAAAATCATACATAGATACTGGGGGAGATTTATTATGTCAAATAGAGATGGAGAAGGAGGGAGGGAGAGAAGGAAGGAGAGAAGGAGGAAGGGAGAGAAGGAGGAAGGGAGAGAAGGAGGAAGCGAGGGAAAAACAGAGAGAGAAAGACAGAAAGAGAGAAGAACAGAGGAAGAAACAGAGAGATAGAGAAAAGGGGAGAGAGAGAGAGATGGATGGAAAGAGAGACAGAGAGGGGTAGAGAAGGATACACACTGATATGAATGTACAAAGACTGTAATTCAAGAGATATGAGAAGTTGGATACAATTAACAAAGAGCGAAAGAGAGTGCATGGGACGAAAGAGAAAAAGGAGGTACAATGTGGGAGAGAAAGAGAGAAAGAGAAAGAGAGAGAAACACACAGACATAGAGAGAGAAAGAGAAAAAGGGAGAGACATACAGACAGACAGAAATGAAAAGAAAAAGAAAGAAGGGTCAGAGAAAATGACCCCCCCCCCCAAAAAAAAAAAAAAAAAAAAAAAAAAAAGAAAGAAAGAGAAGATGATCATTTTGCAGCAAGCATGATAATAATATACATTTCCACTAAGCAACTAATTTCAGATCAAATAATGTCTAATCACCATAATGCTCTTAATATCACTAGACAATTTAAAGACCCTCCATGATTGGGGATCTAAAATAGTAAAACAAATCATTTCACATCAAGCAATATATCTCAACTATAATGATAACGATAACAATTATTGGGATTGAATTAGAGTAGAAAAAATAACCGTCTATAGCTTTTCTAAAAGAATAAATCTCTTCCCTGTGAAACTTAGCAAATCTCAGTCCTCAGACGTGAAATAGGATGGGTGGGGAACAATAGTAAAAGCCCTAGATGTGTGAAAACTAAACCGATTGTGACATTTCCATTTATTGTCAATCTTCTCAGAGTACAGTCTTGCAATGAAGCAATGGCAAGATGCAGACAAGCAAGCAAAATCAATGTCTTATTAGAATTTGATCAGAAGACAAAATAAAAGTCTCCTCTGGAAATATTGACTGTATATAGCTGCATGCATACAAATTATTTATTCCATATTGAAATCTACATAATGTATACAAAAAACATCCTGCTCTACCACTGGGCCATTACACCTCCTCAATCAGTTAACCCTTTGATTCCTGGTACCGGTGCTCCTTGTATTAAGCATATGGGAAGGAGAGAATTCAGGAGTCAACAGGGTAATTTTTTTTTTTTAAATACACACTTTAAAGGGATCGTTTAACAATGTTAAATCTGAGATACACAGTCCTACATGTTACCAGTGTCTGTGATATGGTGTAATATTGAAGCCCTTAAAAAATTGTGCTTCAAAATGATCAAGAAGTGCCTCAAAAAAGTAAAAATCTTTGAGTGACCGGTTTTACCATACTCATTATCCCCAATAGACTGTAGTGTTATGAAAACCTTTTGGCGAACGGTTTTCACAATTTGTAAAAGTCATGTAGTTCCTGACTGACCTAAAGGTTTATAATTATCATTGCAGCTTGAGCTAAATCAAGGATTATTTCTAAAGGATCTAAGACAAAGTTACCGGATCCCTTTAATGCCTTTCTGGCTCTTTGTAGGTGATAATATTTTTAAAGTCTTGTTGTATCTTTGCTTTAGAATCAGTGTATTATTATTCCCTGTTCTCTACTGTATCACAGAGGTGCAGCTTTCTTTTCAATTTGTCTATCAATTAATGCAAGGGTCACTCTGTGGCCTGGACCCACCCTCCTCAGAGGTCGCCAAATATCGACATCGACTCGACGCCTAAGCCTGACCCTGACCTATTTGTTGTTGTAGTGAAGTCCTATAACGTTCGTTTTTCTTCATTGGGTGAAGCTTTACTATACAAATTGATGAAATGTGTGAAGCTTTGACGAGTAATTTGTTTTTTCTGGTGATGTGACATCGAATCCAATCGGTCGCCTTGTTTGTTCAGGTGATGTGACATCGAAGCCACTACCGGTCGCGTCGAAAATATGTCGAAATCATGTCGAAATCGTGCGTTTCAAAACAACTATTTAATTTTTATTCCGGTCACTCACGCACTCGCAGAGTGATCGTCCTGAGGTCGTCAAACTTTTCTCCAGCGAAACTGATTTCGAGATTTCACGAGATCGTTTTCGAGTAGTCTACTAGTCTCCTACACATAACTAGTTGCGTGAGTATTCGCAGTATACGTGCCTGAAAGGCCAGCCTCAAGTCTGGAAACGAGACTAGTAGCCTACGAGCTGTCGGTATTGTACCCAGCATGCGCAGCGCAGATCGTGCCAAGTTTTGGCCCCAAGTTTTTGCGAGGTGAGTTGAAAAAAAATAGAAAGTTCAGAGTTTTCCGATCATTTTGAGACGGTACTACTCCGACCCTGTTTTACGATTGATTATTAACGAAATCTGTGCATAAAACTTAGCCTATATTTTCGCGAGATTTCAATGTTGACGTATTCCACAAAGGTATTACGCCACAGCAGTGCCGTGCGCTCGAGTCGAAGTATGGTGAAACAGTGGTGAAGCTTCAGACCGGCCGAAAACTTACAAAAGTGAAGCCTCACCTATGGAAAACTGACACAAGTGAAGCCTCACCTATGTAAAACTGACAAAAGTGAAGCATCACCTATGCAAATAATTCAAAGGGTGAAGCCTGGACTAACACATTTGCTGATAAGAGTGATGCTTTGCCTTTGTTTTTTGTAAAGCACATGAAGTGATGGTGAAACCCTGAGGTTACAAATAATTGGCTCAGGTGAAGAAAGGTGATGACCTGAGGAGGGTGGGTCCAGGCCACAGAGTGACCCTTGCATAAGGCATCCTTGTTAGCATGCATTCATAATCATGCGCTATACTGAGACACGGTAGTAATTAGTAAAGTACCCATTACAAATGCTGCTAATTGATAGGAAATATATCCTCCCACCTGCAAAGGACATCATACTGTGAGGCTCACACCAGGGGCGGAGGCCCAATTCGTGAGAAAATATTTAGCGGCGAAACAGCCGGCTGATAATTCGTTCAGTTGGGGGGGGGGGGGTAGTGAGCACTACCGGGTAAAAAAAAAAATTGGGGGGGGGGGGCATCTCCAAAAAAAGGTAAAATTAATGTTTTTTTACATGTTTTTTCCCAGGGGGTCTGGGCCTTCCCCCTGGATCCGCCACTGGCTCACACAACAATCTGTTAACTTTGTAGTTTTAAACTTTGAAGTTATAGGGATGCACTCATGGTTACAAATCTTGAAGTTAACTCAAATTTACAATCTACGGCAGATCTCAATGATCTTAAAGAGAAGGTTGAGTTCTGGGAAGAGGTGAAAAATAATTTGTGAGCGTTTTCATTCTTATTATGCAAGTGTGGAAGAACATCAGATAAGACATGTTCCCTGAAAAGCATGGCTCTTCAAATGCCTTCATATTCTAAATATGTCATGTACATCGTAAAACTCGGGGGGTAGGTTTTTTACGCCACGTGTTCGTGTAGTCCCATATACATCTTTCTGTGTACAGTGTTTGTAACTTTACCAAGACTTGGCCAATTTCTTATCATTTTGATGATTCCAGAACCTTGCAATACACACAAATTCTTTTATGCTAGATGATCAACCTTTTCTGGTCGATTCCACACCGTTTCTTTCACAATGCAATCGCATGACCAGAACTCAACTTCATCTTTAAGGTTAGCGTAATAACTACAAAGAGTGGAGGGTCCTCACCTCAAGTTATGGCAAGTGAAAAAATATTGATTTGAAAAATATTGAAAAATGCTATCATTGCCATTTGAATCATGATTTAAATTTGACACAAGTATTCATAATTACAAAGTCTGCTGTCGGTTTAAAATTGATTTTTAATTCTCACCAACTCTGAGTGTGAATGACTCTACTACTCTTGATTGATAATTAACACCAAGCCCTTTTAAAAAGAGAGGGTCCCCATCTTCAGGCTTATGATTACATCCTAGCTTATTGTTTATCAGACTGAAAAGTGTGTGTTGGTGTGTATGGGAGAGAGTGTATGTGTGAATGCAAATTATTTCCTTTTTTCTTCCTTTTATAACAAATAAAACATTTAAATAATGTACTTAGTTTTTTATACAATTACTGGAGACAGACTTTTACATAAGGCCCGGCCTTCCTGTCTAGTCTCCAAATACTTTCATTAATGTACATGTTTAGAATGTTTTCCCCTTGTTCCTCATGTCTTCTCCACTTGTGTTATTCTCATGTTATATATTGATACATGTATTATATTTCAACTTTTATATGTTTGTTTTCCTTTGTATAGTTTTAATGAAAGTATTGAATAAAATGAACATGAACTTATTACATCTACACAGTGTTTATGTGGCTTAATAACTTGATGCATTAGGAATAAAATATAATGGCTTGAGACCCTTACAGTGTATACATGTATGCCTCATGTATTCAGGCACATATGCAGACTACATCTCTAAAATGCTTCTGACTAAATTGAAAAGTTGATATAAGGCTAGAATATATAATAATAATAATAATGGTGGCGTCTTAAACAGTGCACATGTCCGTCACATTGTGACGCTCCTAGTGCTGCCCCGATTATTACCCTGACTTTAGCAAGGCGGTCATTACAGCGCTCTAGCATTTCAAGGAATTAATTCCTGCCAGGTACCCATTTACAACACCTGGGTTGAGTGTGGCAAATGTAGATCAATGTCTAGCCAAACTATACAATTTCATGACCTCTAACCTCAGACCCAATTCGTGTTTGATTGAATGACCGCAACTTCAAAAATGCATAACTTTTTAATTTTTAATCAGAACTTGCTCAAAAGCACTCACTGACTTGTTCCTCTCATCTTCCTGCTTCTATCAAAATCAACTCAATATTGGGGTGGACTTCCCCTTTTAGCGGTTGCAATCATATTATATAGATGAAATAAAAAATTGCACAAACATTTTTTTGTTTAAATACATGAATCAGATACTGTTTCACAAAACCTGTTTTAAATATTAACAAGCTACAATAACTATTATAAGCTTTTGAAATAACTGAATTTATTAGTTGTTGGCAAATTGATTATAGAATTGTGACATTTATCGATCACAACAGGGCCCAGACCCAAATCATGACTCTAACCTGATGTTGCTAAAGATATATGAAAATTCATCAGTAAGGTGGGGAAGATTGAATTCGTGTGATTCATTTTCTCATTTTTTAAGGTGAGAAAAGAGAATCGCTTTTCTCACATTGTGAGCCTAGCCTCGGGCATCCAGACAATTGGATAAATTAATTTCCATGCTTCATTGAAATCCCAAGGTGGAATAGAGAGAGAGAGAGAGAGAGAGAGAGAGAGAGAGAGAGAGAGAGAGAAAGAGAGAGAGAGAGAGAAAACCAGAGAGACAGAGAGCCAGAGAGACAGAGAGAGAGAGAGAGAGAAAAAGGGGGAGCAAAATTAAAAGGTTGTACAACCTCCTAATTGACAAAAAAGAAATATGTTAACATGTATGATCTCTTAATAAAAATCTATTTTTAGTTTTAATGAATGGGGGCCATAAATCAATATCCCAGATCCCTCATTAAAGCCTATAATCACTGGCAGTTTTCAGGAGGGTAACACACTTCCATCCAGTGCATGTGTTGGCTGCATGGTACAAGAAAGAACAACGCACACTTTGTACTGTGCTTATACTGGATGAATCTTCTAATTGCAGGATCTTATACATTGTTTTAACAGCAATAGCACCTTTTTATTGTCATTATGCATTCATTTTGTTTCAAGAATGGGATATTCTGGTGATTTCCCGCAAGTTACTCACAAAGGAATTAGATAGAGGTGCCAATTGATAGTGAATTAGAGATAAATTTCAAACATTCAAACTTTGCTAACCTTATCCTCTGATTATCTTTATACTTTTATTCACCTCAACTTAATGTCAAGGTGAACTTGATTTGAAATTTTGAATATACAAAGATATGAATATCTTTCATGAAAAGTAATACTGCAATAATTATTGTCTATCACGCTTTTGGAAAAGAAAAACATTTTGCAAAAGTAATGATAATTTTAGTTTAGGTCAACAGTTCATTGTAAGCCAATCATCTTTTGACAGTTAATATATTAGTGTTTGTGTACATCAAGCATCACATTCCAGAAAATCAATGAGTTGTGTATCCTGCTTGTTATGGTCTATATAACTCAACTCATCAATAACAACAAATATAAGCCTACCCGGTACATGTACATCATTGGCATTGGAAGGGTAACAGGGAGCCTTGCACAGACCTTTATTCCCCCCTCCCCCATTCCCCACAAAACAATGCCCCTTTCCCCCTTTTTTGTGCTTGGGGCTTTGCCCCCCCCCCTCCCACATTTGAAGGTTTCACATATATTAAACCCAATGATTGCAGATATACGTGGAGAGGGTGGGGCAATATCCCCCCATCGCATGTTAGCCAACAATGGCCCTATTTTCAGCTTCAGGATCAATGTAACAAAAAACAAACTTATTTTTATATTGTTTTAACTCCAATTCATTCTGCATGAGGTTTAAAATTGGTTATACAAATTTATAGAAAAGACATCAGACTAGGGTCATGTAAACAGCATCATATTTTTTTCAGAAAACAAAAATCTATATTTCATAAATCAGGAACTAGTTAAAAGCTCCCATTATTTATTTCATTTGAGGAAGAAAAAGGGCAAACTGGAGCGTTAACAAATGGATATTGATTGTGTTGACTTGCTCTGGATCTGTTATAGAAGATTCTGTGTGTGAAAGAACAGTTGATTGACCTAGCTAGCAATGGACAGGATTTGAAACATAATTTGCTTGATTCCCTCCAAAACACACATCAATAATGGCTATGAAGCCTCCACTCAAAAATCAAAATTGGAATTGCCTTGAACTTTCACTCCAATCAATCTTTTCCCCCAAAGTACATGCATGTATTGATTTACCCTTTTCTTCTATTTTGGGGGTCTCATTTGATTAGAGACTCAAATCATGCTTATGTTTCAAACTTTGTTGATATGAATAGAGACACTTATCCAAAGCTTATATATATACAAGAGTGCTTCTGAGGTAAAACATTGATCTTGTCCAATGTATAAATGCTTATTAGATTCATCAAAGCTCAGCACAATCACAAAGACTTTAAAAAATATATTGTAATGTCTATAGAAATTATGTTTTAATGATATTTGTCAAGGTCAATAGGGACACACAAAGCTATTGAGATTGCCTCTAGGTTGTCTTTTTTTTAATCATGTCACCTGTAAAACTCAAAAGTTTGGAAGGCTTACTAAAACTAAACCCGGCTTTCGAATATTTGAAATTCTATCATTATGCCATTTCGGGCTATCAGCACTTCAGGATATGAATTTGGGTTTTGCCAGGGCAATGTTGCATAGACTTTATCTGAGAGAACATGAGAGAACACTGATTAAGAAGGCGGCTATTACTATCTCAAATTTTACTAGTAACTAAGTGAGGAAACCATTGTTGGTGAAAATACAAAAATACTAATAATATCACACACATACAACAACAAAAAAGTAGAAATTCAATTGCACACAGTGAAGAATTATATGCACCTCTGACACAACATCCCTCAAGTGCAATACCTCATCTGACATAACTGTTGACTGACGACCCCAAAATCCTTGAGTTTGTTCGTTCCTTATAAGGTACATGTACATATGAGGTTTGATGAAACTAGATCATTAACTAGGATGGCCTTGAACCTTTGACCTCATCATCAAAGCTATAGAAAGTTCATTGACCTTCCGACCTTTGATCTTAGTCAGGTTTGACCCAATTTCAATCTTGACCTGCAAAATCAAGGTGTTGTACTACCAGTGCTTTCCACAGAAAATTCATTGATCTTTTAACCTTTGACCTAGGTCAGATTTGACCCACATTCAAACTTGACCTGTGCCTTCAAGCGATGCACATGCGGTATGAATTTGGTAGTCCTAGTTCAAAGCTAAAGAAAGTTATGGCAGGTGCAGCATGAGTGTTGACAACGACAACAACAATGACAACAACTATTACCACAACAACGATATCGGAAATGGGCATGCCCATGTCTTGCTCTGCTATGCAAGCAAAACAAAAACAGCATATACAGCCTATATTATATTCCAGAAAGATTATTATGAAAATTTTCAAAGCTCACTAGATAAACTGCTGCATATATGTAACAGTCAGTGACTACTTGAGACATGGGGGGGGGGGGGGGGGGGGGGGGGCGGGGGGAGGGAGAGGGAGAGGGAGAGAAAATGACAAGAAAATGAGAAGGACAGAGAGACAGATAGACACGTAGATAGACAGGGGGAGAGAGAGGGAGAGAGAGAGAGATAGTAAAGAGAGAGAGGGGAGAGAGAAGGGGAGAGAGAAGGGGAGCAAGAGGGAAGAACAAAGTGGGAGATCTCATCAATCCATATTTTTTCTTCTGTATCACAAGATTTACTAAATAATATGTGTACTTTGTGTCAATGATAACCATGCGAGGGACACCTATTATTGTTTCTCTGAATGAAAACATTTCTAAAGATTAGACCTTTATACATGACCCTTCTGAGTCATCTTTATTGTGTGAATGATGAATTTCTATTCTTGGATAGCTGTGTCTCTGTAGTGGCATCAGGAACTATTGGCAGACAGCTAGATTATACAAACCTAGGACAGTCATTGTAAGAGGCACTGACCATAGACTGATTTTGATTTATTTGGGATTAAATATCAATTAATGTTTACCATGTATGCACATACTCTTCAGCAATTCTTGAAGTGTTGGGATGTTCTTTGAATTTGAATTTCATAGAATTTGGATTTGGATTAGGATTCCTTTCTTCTGTTTATGGACATCCTTGAATTTATACGATGATTATTTATATGACGTTTCTTGTGTGTTGACACTTTGAAATTTATACTATGATTCTTTATACGACGTTTCGTTATAGAGTTTCGGGATAAATTGTTTTGTGTGTGGACACGCTGATAGCTGCAAATGTATCACATGATACAACTTTACCTTTCCCTGTGTGAGTAGGGCTTGTTAAGAGATTACAGGTGTCTAGTGGTTAAAGCACTTGACTTGAAATGCAAAAGCCGTGGCTTCAATCCCTGGCAAGGCACTAATGTCCTTTGACAAGGCATTGATCTACATTTGCCACTCCATACCAAGTAGAGAAAAGCCGGGGAACCTGGTAAGGTGACAAAAGCCTTGGTGTTAGTAATTTCTACATGTATATGCCCTCACAGTAACCATATGATAGGGATACTCCTCAGGGAGTGAAGCTGGTGCACATTGAGCATGATTACTATTATTTATGTTATCACTATGACGCTACAGTGTCACCCCCCCCCCCCCCCCCTCCGGGTGGTTCAACCGTTTGCTTTTGGTGGGTAACAGGGTATAACTTTTTGTTTAGACCTGTGTATCCCCCCCCCCCCCCTCCCTCCCTCCCTCCCTAGTCTGAATCGACTATACACTGAATTGTAGAGGATGGGTATTAAATGACCATTCACCTCAACAGAATGACTAGAACAGAACAGCTGTTTCTATGAAAGCTTGCAGCTGATCGTGCAGCTGACTGAGACTTGAACAGTTGTCTTCTGAAAATGGTTGGATTGGTATCACAACGTCATTTTGCGGTGACAGGTACCTTTCTAAATCATTGAGGAAGCAAGCTCATCTCAAGCATAAATTTAACTTTAAAGGAACAAGATGTACAAATGTCATTTATTAAACAATGCATTTTCTCTACATTTATCCAAATTCTTTCCCAGGCGTATAACAAATTCTTTAATCACTGAATTACTTTAAAAGAAAAAAATGTCTTCCTCAGAAGTACATATTAATGTTCAATAAGTCAAGGCACTTTTGCTGCACATAATCATCTTTCTCTCTCTCTCTTTCTTCTCTCTCTCTCTCTCTTCTCTCTCTCTCTTCTCTCTCTCTCTCTCTCTCTCTCTCTCTCTCTCTCTCTCTCTCTCTCTCTCTCTCTCTCTTCTCTCTCTCTCTCTCTCTTTCTTTTTCCCTACACTCGGGTGTTAACATCGCTAGCTGAACTTCACTACAATTTCAATCAGCATATTGGCACATCTGACTGGCATAATAGTAATAATGCTAAGTGCAGAATCAAATGCAATGACCTGGGTAACAACAAATTCATAAGCCCTTTGATCACCAAAGTGAAACTCAAAGTGCAGGTATATGGTTTTGGGAAACCTACGCTCCTCAGATCTACACAATCGACTTCAAAGGTGTTACAATAGTTTGATATGTAAATTAAAGCAAGGCATTTACTCTACATCACTTCTCTCTACCCAGGTACAGATATATACTTGGGTACTTGGCAGGTTGTAAAATAGTGCCTCACTTGCAGCCTTTTCACACACAGCTAAAATTCTATAGACATGATTAGTATAAACGTGTTTCGAACGTGTTTAAACTAATCACGAGCCTTTCACGCACAGAAATTTCGTTGCAATCGTTAATAGTTTCGTGATTAACTACTGCTCGTAAAATGCGCAGTAGTGCCATTGCGCATTGAAGGTCATGTCATATCAATCAAAGCGCACGCTCCATCCAGTTTAAACACGTTTAAACACAAATTTCCTTTCACACACAAAATGTCAAGCTCTCTAGATACGAACTTCGTATCTGCAGCCTGCTTTTTGGGGCGTATGGATCGCGACTTCGTATCTATCCCAACATCGTATAAACGATGTTCACACTGGGAAATTTTGTCTATAAACATGTTTAAAACTGTTGAGTGATTCTAATCATCTCTAGATACGATGAATTTTAGCTGTGTGTGAAAAGGCTGATAAATGGTTCCCCGGTGATTCAACAGTGAGCACTGTAAAGGCTTGTTCAGAAATAACAAAAATCACAGCGCTTTCTATGATAGCGTAAAGTCTAATATGTGTTACATTTCTCTATCTCATAACACAGAGATTGTAGAATATGTACAGGCCCTTTGTTGCACGCAGTTGCCATCCCTTTACATGTAAAATACTGCAGGTCAAATCTGAACAAGCCCTACATGTGGAATACAATAATCCTGGTGGCAAAAAACTATAATGGGATTTGATAAGTTTACATCTTATACCAAACAAAAGAGATGCTACACATCGTTTTCTGAAGGAATTATTTAGATCTGGAATACTCCCCATGGACCAAAGCATGCGCACTATCATGGGCCGATTAGCAAGTGAATTCAATGAGAGGGTTAATAACAATTACAATGTAAACTGCCTAGAAATGCAGTATTAAGCACTATACAAATGTGAATATTATTACTTGGATATTCAAAAGTTAAAATGAAATAATTTAATCATCAATGTAGGCCTGCACATGGAAGCTATGAAAATGCATCTCATTAAAAAATGAGGGCAAAAGAAAAGTCTTTAGCAAGCTTACCTAGACGCCGATAGCTGATATGTCTCATCATTTTGATAATCCCTCAGACCAAAATCCAATTTTGCTTATTATGACTCAAAACTGCACCAAGATGAACATGTGACTCTATATGCTTCCATAATAGCAACATCTAATGAAAAAATTCCACCAATAAAGTGACTATAGAAAACTGAAACATACATCGAGACTGGACCTTAGTACCATTCATACTAGATGACGTCATGTATTTTCACAGACCTATTATCTTCTTGAAGCTGTATTGTGTTCTGTTTTCTTTAGCCATGTTTGATATTGCCACTTTGGGATGAATGGAAGCGGGATATCGTGTCATCTATAGAGCGGGTCATGAAATTGAACTGTGTTTGCCTGCACTTTATTCTCTACTAAAGGGCATCAATTGGCAAAAATATAGTTGTGTATTAAAGAAACACAATTACCCCCAGAGCAAAAACACACTTTAAAATGATTGAAAATCAAAGAGTATTACAGGACCATATAATTTTTCATATCAAGGCACAAACAGAAGTACATGTAGGTATTACACTAATCATGGCTATCTTTTTTTAGAGTGTTTTCAACATGGTAAGATCCCATTTATACAAAAGCTTTGTTTCTGACAGTTTTAATATAATCTGAAACCTTCACAACACAAAACTTTCAGGAATTGAAAATGATGGCAATTTCCTGGACAAAATTTTATTGTGAATCTGAATCACTAACGAAATTCACAATGTAAGTTACAGGTCCTCTTTAATTCCATTTGGGAGACCTTTTATTAAATCCCCCTGGAAGATTTATGACTGCCAGCTAGTACTGAAACCACTGATCTGTGTAACTTTGACAATGAAATCCTGTCTTTTTGATGATGAACTTTTAAATATGATGAATGGAAAAGATATTGGGATCACGAAAAATGACGGAATGATTGTCACCGAAGTTGTACAAAACTATTTGTGATGTGATGTTCTTTCACCCGCACCATGCAGCATTGATTGTACACATATTATAAAGGAGGGAAAAAAAGACAGAAGTATAGAAGAGTTCTTTATATCATATTCTTTAACCCATTGCGTACAGGACATGGATAGTCCCGAATGAGGACTATAGGAATATAAGAATTCTATTGTCAACAGGTTAAAATATACCTCCGAAAGTTTCTCACTCTCACCAAGTATCTTTGTTTCTTCTAATATATTATATCATTTGGAGCCAGAATATAATTTTCAATTTATATACCTTTAATGAAGAGTTTAAGCCCTTCTGGCTGTCAGAAAACCATATAGTATATTTGATAATGTAAGTTGATTGTGCTATTACCTATGGTAGGTACCATGAACATATTTTGTACAATATACATGTACATATTGATAAAATTATAATCCAAAAATTTTTCATCAAGTAAAATGCATATTATTTGATTAGCTAACATACTTATCTAATTCACCAAAAATGCCTTGTTCTCCTTCAACTAGCTTTTGCATCTTGCATTTAATAATGTGTTCCTCATCTCAAGTTACCTTTATCTTATACATGAATTCCTTGAAAACTCCCACATATACATTTCAGTTGCCATGGAAATGCTATAAAATTGTGAGATAAACATTAAACTCCTACATACACATTTTATTTGCCAAAGCAATGCTATACAATTGTGAGATAAATCACCAAATACATTTTTATTTGTGATGGAAACTCCATTAAATCATATTGTGAGAGATATGGCTAACTATCTCTTGGGTGCCTTCAAAAGCCAATTTGATTGATGGGCTATACATCTTAGAGAGCTAGGTTCACATGATAGTCGCTTAACTTAAAGTTTAGGTCGTGGTTGAAACGTTGAACTTATCTGGCAGTTAGGGACCATGCTGACGAGCACTCATGGTTACAAAACTTTATGTTTATTTGAAGCAGGGAGATGCGAGTTTAACTGACATCTCCCTGGTTGAAGTTACATGTATAAACCACAGGTGATTTTAAGGTTTGCACGATAACTATGAGCAGCGGGAGGTCCTCACTCAAAGTTATGTGTCGTGTGGATGCAATTAACTTTGTAGTTACGCTAGCTTATATTTAAAATGACTGCTTGCCAGGCTTGTAGTAAACTTTGAATACTCTTTGTTTCTGTTCCGTGTGAAATCCTGTCATGATTAGTCGATCATTGGTTATAACTTTGAGGTTTTCACAAACTTTAAGTTTAAAATTACAACAGCCCAGTGTGAACATGGCTACTGGATTGCTGATTTCATTGACCTGTTCACATTATCCTTTAAGAGCTAGACGGCTGGCCGTTAACAATACTAAAATGAGTTAGCACGTATCCGGCTCTAAGCAGACAGAGTGATAGGCAGGTGCTTATCATAATTGCATGGTGCAATGTGAAAGCTACTTTCAATTACCCATTTAATGCATTGTGTACCGGTATACTAATGGTATAATTAAAACAATACAAAACTAAAGTTCATCTCAGGTGAATGTATAGAGAGTAAAGCTGTTGGAATAGAAAGAAATACATCTTGCGCAACACTGAATTGTTGTACAAGCAAAGTGCAAAATAATTTTATCCATATATATTCAATTTAAATATAAATAAAAATGAAATGAAATACATCTATGGTGAGACTAGCTAGGTCAAATAAATCTTTTCAAAGGACTCTACTTCTTAGCACTTAAATTTAACTTTGTTTCTTGTCTGGGATATCTAAATGAATATCGGCCTAGCAAAACCCCCCAAAATCTCATGATGTCTATTCAAGTTCTATTATTAGCATTTGGTACTCCTCAGCAATCGGCTTGGTTAGGGATAGAGACTTGTAGACTAGGTAGACCTATTCCTATCATATCAAACAAAAAGAATAGATAAATTCTAGAAATGACAGATTTTGCATGGCTGGGCCCCATTATTAATCTTAGCTCCTTCTATGAGCTTACAGCATTAATGTCTGAATATGAAAAAGGCTACATGTTTAGCAAGGTCCTCAGGGTTGGGTTATGGTTGGGGACCAATAAACAAGATGTTATAAAATGGCATTGTGATTTTGTTTAACTAATCCTCTCAGGATTAGATGATTGGCAGTACACCAAGAAGCCAAAATGTTCTCAAATTATTGCTCCTAATTCTTACAAATTCACCCCTACTGAATATTACAGGCTGTTGACTTCCTGCCTGTTATGTCTGGTATGAAATGGAATATTTGTAAATATGTAATTTGTAAATAAATCTAGAATACCATAAAACTAGCATCCTTCATGTCAATTGAACTTCTTTGCATATTGCAAGTGGTCTGGATTTGCTACAGTTTCAAGTAGCAAAACAAATGCAACATAACTGCATTTATAGAGCGATTAATACATTGACAATGTCTCTAAGCCCTTTACAGATATATCATTACCACAGTCATCTGATTCAGGCTTGCTTGAATCAGATGCTCTGAGGAGCATTCTATTCAGGCCCTATTTTACAGATGCTCACAATGCTGAGCAAATTACATTAGGCAGTTCAGGTGAAAAAATAGAGTTAAGCTAAGTGTGTTCTTTTCATGGTAGTTTGAAAGAACTAGGGACCAGCATTAAAAAACTGTTTGAATTTTGAAAATCTGTCAATTCATTCTCGAGATATGCCCATTTAAAAACACGCAAATGACACCATTTGTAGACGCATACTAAGTGTATTTCTTATTATATCCTTTGTTTTAATTATGGCACCATTGTTTTAGGTCAAATATATACATAATGTGTCATAAGAGCAAAACCATTTAAGCTATTAACATGAAACTTGGAATTTGAAATAAATGTCACATGGGCTTTTAAAAATCATTAAAAAAAATAATCTCTGATGTTTACTTTTTACCTAATTAGCATAATTGATTAAATTTTAACAAGATTGTGATATCTTTAGTGACATTAATGGCTTTAGAATCTTAATGCCTCGTCCGATAGACTTCAAATTTACAACATAAACTAATTAGCACACAACTAGTTAAGCTATAACGGTTTAACGATTCTTGTATATTAATCCGTCGCGTAATTAGCATATTAATTATAACATTAAAATTAGAATGCTTTTTAGAATATATAAACATCATTTAAGTTAGAATGCTCCAACTGATTCACCTGAAATTTAGCACACCTACTTATAAGCACACAAGCATTTTAACCATAACAATTTTATATATCTCAGATAATTACCTTGTGCCTAATTAGCATATTAATTTACATATTAACAAGAAAATTGCCTTTTCTAAGCATATGATTATAAGTTGGCTGTTACAACCAATTCACCTGAAAAATATAACTGAGCATAAACACATTCAAGATGTGGCAATTTCATGATACTTAAATAAATGTATATAATATAGTTTTTTTTTAATTAACATATTTTAATTAACAAAGAGGCCATTTTAATACCAAGAAAAACAATGACAATGAAGCAAAAAGCTGCATCCAATTAACCTGAAATTTAGCACACACATTATTATTGAGCTAGTATGTAATGTATTTCAATAAGGTTAAGAACAATCTCTAAAAAGAATGATACTTAATTATGCCTTATTAGCATAATTAATAAAGAAATGAAATCAATTAGTTGCTTTATAAATGATATTTAAAAAAACAGCCAGCCGTTAATTACAAATCAGGCAATTTGCTTTTTCAAAACTATAATTCAGTAGAAAAATATATCCAATTGTAAGTAATGTACACAATTAAAAAATAAAATAATTAGTAATTAAACACAACCTACAGGCAAGTGTAAAAGAAATAATAAGTACTGAAAACAACACCACCCCAAAAAAAAGGTTAACACTTTTCCTCTGAGATTCAAAAAAAAAAAAAAGGGGTAGATCTAGGCCTAGGGGGGAAGCCCCATAAGCTCTCAGCACCCTTGTGTATAATTTACTGCAAGGTATAGGATTAGGAACCGAAAAAGAAATCAAACATAAATGTTCATTTAAATAATTTAATAGAACATTTTTTTTGGAGAAAATATATTGTTATTGTTAAAAAATTACTTTCCCCGAAAAAAATGTTCTAGATTAATTATAACCCCCCCCCCCCCCACCCCTTTGCAACACACACACACCCTGACCAAAAGATGGGTATGATCTTGATTTCCCCTGACCTACCTAGTCATGGATTATGGAAAAGTAAAGATAATTAATAAGTAACTTTTTTTAAATCCGATACCATCACCCAAACTAAGTTTGAACTAGTCTAGTCTTTGAACAAGTCATTGAGATATACGCATACGTCGCGTTTCATATTCTACCTAACATCCAACAACTATTTTTTACACCCTTTATACATTTTATCTTTAACATTTATATATGGATATCAAAAACTAAAAATAACCGAAACATTGAATAGATATTCCTATAAATATTCCTACGTAACTATAATTTAAACTGTACCGAAACTTGGCAAAAGACTATACCGCAATAAATTCGGCATATCTGCAGTCAATTGCAGCATCAAATGCTACGTATGGGACTGACTTTTGTTACACATCGGGACGTGGGTATCACGGAGAAATATCGGCTTTAAAGAATAAAAAAAGAAGAAAGTTGCGTAAAACATTATATAATCCGTAGAATCATATGTGGAACGTTCGAAATAGGCTTCATATTTTATCGACACGACCGCATAATGTCATATTATCGATTTTACGGACATATTTTTCATATCATTGCAGTACGAAGCAGCGAGCACTTGTGCATCGTCTGTGCATCGTCTTGTGCGCATGCGCATGAGACGAGCAGGAGACGAACATGTGACCGTTTCAGGCGGACTTTCGCTTATACGCACGAATACAAATTACGAGTCTTGCTGGGGCAAAATGGCAATCCAGACACCCAAAACTATTATTAAAATTCGGGCGTTGTTATAAATATATTTCGGGATTTTACTTTTGATTGTTATAAATGATGAAATAACTGACCTATATACGATGTTGCATTTTAATCGGACGAAATCTTCAGGTGAAAAATTGGCGGTAAAAACTTCACATGGCTCCAGAATCTAAACCCATTGATGGATTTTGATGCAACAAACTCCGAAGTTTTCCGAAGATCTATATTTTATGTAAATGAGCTTGGATATATATTTGACCAATCAGGAGCCTCCGCATCCTTTCCTAAACACCCCGTAACCCAAATCCGAATCTGGGATTCCCAGAATAATTGAACACTTTACCGTGCCGCATTTTTCGAAATGGCTGACTGTCACATAAATGTAAATGATGGAGGTTCAAACTATTGCTCTAACGTAAAAACGGGATAATCTACAGAGCTGATTCTTTCGGTATATTATAATTAAATATTGAAAAAGAATACATTTTAATCTTGGCTGAATATTACGAAAATTAAGTATAAAAATCGCAATTTAGAAATCACAATCCCAAAGTTTTTGAACAAATGTTATGGTCTGTGTCAGTGTGTGTGGGAAGCAAAGTTGATCAGTTGGACTTTTGCGGAGTGCTGAATTTTTCACATTTTCAACAAAACCGGGCGGTTTTAGAAGCTGTCATTTACAAGCTAGTACAAAGAGATATCATTAGAAAACATATCCAAAAATCAGGGATGTACGATGTTCAGAACGAAAATGGTGGTATTTCTTAAACTTGTATTGTTTTACTTGTTGTGCATAAGGCGCTGTGTGTGGCGAGATCGGTCAACGCATTTTGTTACGTAACTGTACTGCCTAATTACATTAAAATTTGAATCCTACCGGGTACCCATCTAACACCTGGATGGAGAGCGTCAAATGTAGATTAACGTCTTGCCAAAAGACGTTAGAGGCAGGTCGGGATTACCCCCCCCCCCCTGTGCACCTTGGGATCTACAGTCACATGACTTATTTATCAGACCACAACACCTCTACAAATGTATATTAGATTTCCCCTGCAAGGAGTCCAATATCACGCACACTACAGTTTTAATGCTTCCTCTCCATCAACCCATTCAAGCAAAATGCTTCATGAATCTGCCATTGATTGATAGGAAATCCCAAGTTCAAATGAAATCATGGAATGCAGTTTGTTAGATTTTTATTACCAACAGCTATTACTCGCAGGAGGGAAGCACTGCGGGGTGTACACATACAACCTGTAGAGGGCAGCATTCTCATTTTTGAATATCCCATATTGAATGAACAAGATGTATGCTAAGTTACCATGACAGGGGCCTGAAGTATGTTCTCACTGATATCAGAATGATGAAAATATGTATCACATACGATTATTAGCATTGTATAAAATCTGGGATTAAAAGGGTCTTGACTAAAAAAAAGAGGGCTCCAAATGGTAGACTAGTGTTACATGGATATTTATATTATACTGACTGGGCTTGAGGGGTATATCGTAAATATAGGTAATATGGTCTTAGCGCGGTAAATATTTATAATATACCCCAAAAGAAGCCATGTCAATATAATTATTATTATCTATACAAGGCATTTTGTTAACAAATGAAATACAACTTTGGTATCAAGCATGATTTTTATTCACGTCTGTTTGCCAGTCATCTGATTTCAGATTATTCAGATAGCTATGTAATTGTGATGTAACAATGATTGTTACCGCGCGTACACTTTAACGCCTACTCAATACTGCGCGTATGCACTTTGATAAAAGCGCACTGTCAAAAAGGAGTGGAATATGGCAGGATATTGCCCTCTGATTTAGTACAGTGGTATACGGGGAATATAACCCGGAAGAGGGCAATATGGCAAATATTGCCTGCTCTGGTTTCATATTCGGGGCAGCGTGCAAAATACGACTTTTTATTTAGCAGCTAAAATGCCTTGTATGGTTAATAATGTACAATGTTTTCTTGCACTTTCTTCAGTAAGATGCATCGTTATAGACTTTACATATAGAAGTAATAGTGTGGAAAAGCATAGACCTACATTCTTAGAAGTAAAATGGTGACTTACCATTGAGATATTCCAAGTATTTGAGAGTTTTGGGTAGAATATCTGTGAATCTTCGTTGAGATTCAAAGTCCTTTCTGATGAGTGAGATGTACCATCTCATTAGTTTCATGTCCATTGTGGTGAGGGCAGCCTTCGGATAGCTGGCTGGGCTATACCGATCTGAGATATACATCACCTCCCTCCGAGAGAAATCCATCATACTAAGTCAAATTAATCCTCAACAGACTGGTCAAATCAAGTTTGGTATAGTTGTTTGACTGAATATCTTATCAGTTTTAAGACATTTCTTCTGTAATATATTTTGCAGTATGGATTCAATTATTCTTAAAAAGATGATCCAAGACATATATCACGTCCTTCCTCGATCCATGGTGGCAACAAAGATGTAACTAATCCTAAACTGACTGGTTCAATTAGTATCCAATTTTTGTATCAATGGTACAACAGGATACTTGATAGTCAGTTTCAAGCTGGCATTTCTTTTGAATAAGAGTGCATTCATAATTAAAACTCAGAATCTACTTTTATAGCATATGATTCAATTTCTCTTCAAAAGGTAATCTGCTACACACAGATCCGCCGTGATGATGACCAAACTCTAAATAGAGATATCCTAATCCCTATCAAGTGCTTGCTCTAGATATGATCAATTTCCAATCAGATATTTAGTTTTAAACTGGCATTTCAGAAGAGCACAATAAGTTTTCCAGCAGAAGACACTGAATATATACATAACTTATGAACTTCTGTAATCCATGATAGTAGAGGTCAAATGTCATTTCTTGTCGGAGAAGATCTTGATGTTTAGTGATCCAGTTCTAATGAGATAATTCCATTAAAAAAGAAAGGAACCTTCTTTTAAAATCTGTGCAAGAACGAATTTGAGGAATCACCTTTTGACATTTTGTTGGGATTAGACAAATATCCCACATCCGCAAATTACTCAATCATCGCACATTAGATGATAATTGATATAATGAGGACTCCCAGGGAAAAATGGGCTCTGACGTTGGTTGTGGTTTCCAATCACGCCTCCTTCATAATCCATGTCAAGTTTCTAAACTCAGTTTCCAAATCTGAGAGGGTTTGCACACTTTCCAAACTGTGCAAAGAAAAAGTCATCAAACGTCATCCAAGTGGAACCTATTTATAGCCAGCCTTTCATGGTTACTGCCAACCAGGCCTGCTCAGATCGGTGTTATTCATCACAAGCTAGAAACTTCAAACTATTAAAGTTTACATTGACTGAACTTTTACAAGAAACACTTTTGAGCTGATATAATTGGTCTGCAAGCTTCCTGTCCTTGGCAATGAAGGCTACATATATAAGAAACAAGAGTGACACACATAGTGGAACTCCTGGATCAGTATATCCTGCTTCAAGAAGACGGGTACAACCAAGACCAATACAGCACACAACAATCCATGTTCTTCAACAAATTGATGGCCTTCAAAAGTTTGCTGAACTGGTTTACAGATAGAGAAACAGAAGACATATCTGTATAATAAAATATCTGAATGAAGCACTGGTCTGGATGTTTCACTACAAATATCACGTTCAGAAACTTTCGAGCTGATATTTCCCGCTGTTCCTCAGAGAGTCAAGCGTGTGAACCCTGCAAATCTCCCTCTCAACAGGTCCGTAATTTTCATCCAAAACATCCACCGCTTAAATAATTATTTTTAGCACACCGGGACTCGCGCTACCTCAACAAATGTAACGATATAAAGTCAAGTGTCTATACAACTCATTTCCTGGTTATGAGTATTCCGAGTTATGACGTGAAATCCATATAGAAGCGATCAGATACTTATCAGTTCTCGCATTTATGAGAGGAGACGAATGAGTACATATCGTGTCACTAAGGGGCTACGAACTCTGCTGGCATGGGTTGGCAGGTCTTCCGTAATGTATAAATTGCAAAGCAAATCAAATTGTTTTTTAAAATTGAAGAACAATTTTAGTGGTGGCAAATTGGTCCCATTCAGGTGAACAAAGATGGCCTACATGCAGATGTGATTCGTCTTTCCCCTCTCTATAGTAGGAGCTGCTGTGAACAGCTAGAGAGACCCGTGGCGTAAAGGAATTCAGACTGCAAATGAACGTCTGGTTTGGGTTTCGCTCTCAAATTGAACGACATCCTGTATTGTGTACTAGATAAGTAGTTGACTGTTACTTGTTAAATACAATGCAATTACCCAATTTGAGATACCGGTAATACCTTCGGCTCTACAGTAACTGTCCAAAGCTATAATATTTTTGGGACAGAGATACTAACAAAAACATACTTTTCAGACAGACATCAATATTTAACAGCTTTAGAGTGATCAACTTCAAATGAGACTGTACTAAGATTCTATCTTTCAAAATTATCTGTAAAATCAATCACAGGTAGAAATATAAAAAAAAAGTAATATCAATATGAAGATCACAAAAGTCTGTTAGACTAGATTCCTTTTAAAGTCAATGATTAAATATTATGGATATTGGGGTAAACATATAATAATGATGCTATTAATACTAATGACAATGAGCATAAAAACGTGCTAAACTCCTTTTTAATGATTGGACAATTTTCATTGAAATATTTATAAATAAAGAAAATAAGAGACAACAAATATTTTTATTTTGTACTTTTCACTGCCAAATAAGCCAAACAAACCCCAATTTTTGCTTGCTCCAAATATGAAACTATTCAACTCTCAACAATGATTTGCAGATTTCACTAAAACAGAGCCAAACAAGAAATGGTGAATTATGCAGGGTCTTACGAGGGATTAACATCTAGTGTAAATTACAGAGCTTGTCTATTAATATCTGGCTCAGATAGATTCCAGGGAGGAGAGAGAATAATCTAGCGCATCCCCATTCGCTCCTCGACCTCTTACACAATGAGGTAATCAGGCAAATTAGGCATAACAAACATTCCAGAGGCTTGAAGTATGTGAATGAAATATGTAAGAAGTGTAATAAACATAACTACAATTACACTAATTACAAAAAAGGTCACCATTTCTTTAAATTTGTCACTATGAATAAAATAGACAGAGGCTAAGGGCAGTTGGGCACCCCCCCCCCCCCAGAATAACAAAAATATATGTATAATAACGGGCCCTTGTGGACGAAAAGAGTGTGTTGTTAAAACTGTTTCTATCAATGGGTTGTCACTGTATAAGATCGACAGCTCTACTTTGGCTACAAGTTGCTCTCAAAACCTTAATTATTTTGCCCTGCACACTTTTAATTTTCTATTTTGAAAATGCTAATTGCTTTATTGCATCTCTTTCACTGTAAAAGTGATGATAATGATGCTCATGAAAATATCAATCTTTATCATCACCAACTCACATTCCTGTTTGCAACTTGACCGAGATTGAACTTCATAACTTGTTTAATTCACACCTTGTGTACATTGTATGGGATTGCAGTCTTTAGCAGAAACATTGAATTTGGAATGACATGGCTCTTTTGATGCGATGAGCAGTGACCAAATATACCGTTAGAGTTCTACGACTCTGCATCCACACGCAATGATGAATGTTACGAAAAATGGAAGTTTGTGGTTAACCCCTACTCCAATCTCCATAATGAGATAATCCTTGCTTTGCTTCTGCTCTTGTAAATTCTCTCTGAAGAGATCGGGTCCCTTCACATATGCTGTTTCCTTTCCTTACATGGCCGTGCTCAAAGTTAGAAATGATCCCACTTGATGCAGATCGAAACTATAAAGGCGACACTCAGGAAAAAATATTTGATGACAACCCACTGCAAAGATTAGTAACAGAAAACTGGATGAAACTTCATGAGTCTCAAGTTGCCTGTCTACCATATAATCGGCAAAAAAAAAATCATGATCTACCAACATGATTGGACAGCGATGTAAAAAATCTTTGTGAAAAGATTTGCCATTTCCTTTTTTTAAGAAGTTGGAAATACATTTAATCGCCATGACCTTTCATAAACACAAAATGCTTGCTTACTCACACAGGAAAATATTGATTACTTCTTCCTATACCTTCCATAGCCTAGCTGTGATAAGACAATTACACTTTATCATTAATACTTCTGGGTTTTGAGATAAACTTTATTGAATTAATAAAACAAAATGCAGTCCAACTAAGCTTAAAACAACAAGCTGGTTGTATATATAATAAGGTATAAAATCTGTAAATTTTGGTTAAAATATGGAAAGAAGTAAATGATATATAAGCGGTTTGAGTTGAATTAAACATTTTTTGTTTTTTTTAATTATCATTAATTATATATTGCATCTTATACCTACACATTGCAATCATCCAAAGCAATTGCACAATGAATTCTCAGCACACTCAGTATGGACATGCATTTCTATTCATTCTGCTTTTGTGTCTCATTTAAAACAAAATATTAAGTCTTTATAAGACAAGAAGTCAAAATCAAATCTTCAAAGGAGATTTAAAAAAAAATAATTTATAGTTGATTTCATTTTAACGCTTTCACATTACCTTTACCTAGACTTCTACTCACATGAATACAACTGATTTATATGTGATGCCTACATTCCAAATGAAATGCTTCAAGAAATGAATAATTGACATTTCCTCTACCTTCCCTTTTTATCTGAATACATAACTTCTGGATTTGAACTTCCTCTACGGCTCTTACCCAGGTTGAAAGGCATTAAAACTGATTTCTTCCCAGTTTAGAGAGCAATTCAGAGACAACTCCAAATTTAAAGTCATGATGGGATCTCAAATATTGGTTTATTTGCTATCGACCTATGAAAGCGAAGTCAATAGATTGAATGATTGCTAAGTACTATTAATCTAAAGAAATCTAATCAAATTTTACTTTACTTATGGGACTGTTGTGGCAGAGTGGTTTAAGGCACTTAACTGGAGATGCGAAGGTGCTAATATCATTTGGCAAGATATTAACCTGCACTTGCTACTCTCCACCCAGTTATTAAATGGGTACCCGGTAGGATGCGACCGTCATTGTTGGTCAAACAGTTTTTGAGCGTCAAGTACGCCTGGCTGGAATGCTCCCCAGGGAGAGGAGATTGTGCACACATTGTGTGCGGGCAAGCACAGAATCCAATGACCGGGGTAATAGTATATCTGTAAAGCGCTTAGAGACAATGTATTAAGCGCTATATAAAAGCAGAATATTATTATTATTATTATTATTATTATTCACTTTTAAAGACATTTTTTTAGATATTTTCGACCTCCACAACCAACCAAATATCATCACATGTGTCTTGCAAAAAAGAAAACAAATTGTAATGAATTAAAGAGGATGGTCTGGTTAACTTTTTATTGTTCATGACCTTTTCAATACCATCCACCTTTTCTATGGAACATCGTGATAGGCCACTGAAAATAGGAGAAATTAAAGAGGTAAAACTGAGAGTGAAATTTCAAGAATGGAAAACAAAATGCCCAAACAATAATATGTAGATAATAAACAATACCCTTTTTTATAAGATAAAACTATATAGCTGTAAGTGATAACAGTTGTGATTGGTCCACAGCTTGTCACAGGATAGTTATTAGCATATTTCATTCCTGGTCATTTTTCGATGTTATACTACCTGTTTAAAGGTAAAGACCAGTTATGGTCATGCGATTGCACTGTGAAAGAAACGTTGTGGAATCGATCAGAAAAGGTTGATCATCTAGCATCTAGCATCTGCAAGGTTCTGGAATCATCATAATGAAAAGAAATTTGGCCCATTCTTTGTAAAGTTACAAGCACTATACACAGAAAGATGTATATGGGACTACCCTATATCTCTCACAGACCATGAGAGAAACAAATTTACCAAATATATGAATTAGTAGGTGGTTTCCCGGCAAATTTTGTATCATCATGTATTAGTCAAAACATATTCTTTCACATGATTGGTAATGAGAGCTTCCATTTCATTTTTTGAAATTGGGGCATTTCCAATACTGGTCTTTACCTTTAAATGAGTACATTTTTGCCTACCATATCCAAGCGACCCAGCATGCACTAGTGTGTTCCCATTACTTGCAAGTTGCATTGTCTTTTAACAGCAGGCATTTGACACGGAAGGCTGGGCAACTTGACAACAAAATAAAGGCATTAATAGATCACAATTACCTTTAAGTTTATATAACAAAGTGTAATTAAGTCTAATATTGACTGGTAGGGTGTTTAATATAACATTTTTGGACCCAAAGAGAGCAGCACTAAGAGAAAATATAACCCCCTTGGGTGTGAGGAAATCTCACAGCAAACAAAAAAGAAGCAATTCTTTACTGCTAACAATACCCAAATGGGCTGCTGCAACATTAACGGCCTTTATCAAGATGCTGTCTGTTCAGTCACAGAAGGGCGTTAACTCTGTGTTACAGCATACAGGTTGATTCCCTTCTGGCTCCAAGTATATGACATTAGTCTACATTTGCCACACTTGACTCAGGTGTAGTAAGTGGGTACCTGGCAGGATTTAGTTCCTGAAGGCACTGAGCGCTATACAGTGCGTCCCAGAAAAAACGAAACCGAGAATTATCAATAATTTATCATAACTTAGTAAAATTTATGATTAATAAATGACACATATTTGGAAAGCTTAGATCGTCTTCTTTCAGGTGATGCAACTCATATAATGCATATTTCACGCATGAGCGATTAAAATCAATTTGAAGAGAGGAAACCAAAAAGTCATTTGGCGGACGGTATCTGAATTTTAAAGAGAAAATCACATTTCTAGAAAGTTGAGTTTCTACTCTTTCATATCACACCTCAATCAGGAAAAATGAGGTAGGAATAACAAAGTTATGTTTGTTTAAAGTAGTGCTTGTATTTCCATAATTTTATCAAACAAATTCGTTTTCACTGGCTGCCTGCCGTAACAACAAGCAGAATTGACAAAAGACTTAACTCCGTTTCTTTAACAATCAGCCATGCATGAAGTCTTTCATCTACGGATGATTGTCAACGAAACAGAGTTAAGTCTTTTGTTAATTCTGTTTGTTGCTACGGCAGGCGACCAGTGAAAACGAATGATAAAACATTGATAATTCTAGGTTTCGTTTTTTCTGGGATGCACTGTATATGGTTGCCAGAGCCAAAGCCAGGGTTATAATACCCAAAGTATTTTCAAATCACATACATGTAGAAAATTCACATGCATATCATAATGTGATGTACACTAAAGAAGAACACCATATCATTACCAAATGATCTTCAAAACCTTGTATTCATCGTGATGCCGACCCTATGCTCATGAATATAGGGTGTGGTTAGTAGCAAAGCTCTAATTCAATTAAACGAGGGCTATATCTGTTTGTCCCTAGTACCAGGTCCCAGGGCAGGAGGAAATCAGATATAATTGGAAGCAGATTCCTCTCACTTTCCTGGTTATATTATGACCAATTAACCCCTCCTCAATTACCCTACGAGCGTCAGTGTAATATCCATAATGGTGGCATTAAGGTATTAAATATGTAGATCATTTTTTGAAGCAATATTATTTTGTATATTAGGCCACATATGTGAGGCATTAAGAACAGTGCTATGAAAACTGCCATGAAAAGGCACTATACAGGGTATCTAAAAATACAACAAGATTTCGATTGGCAATATCTTTAACAAAAAGAAGCCATCCTCATTGAAATTTCATAAATGATATTGTAGTATGTAAAGGCTATTAGCTTCTCATTTTCTTGTGAATCTCATAAGGATCTGAGCAAAGACTGCGAAGTTACAATCATTCTTTTAAGAAGTGGCTGTTATCGAATGTTACAAAGAGAGTGTGTTGAACAGCATCAATTAATGCACAATAAGGGAATGCTTGGCTCCTCAACATTTCATGGCAAGCTCTCAGAATGACTTCAATTTTTTGCAACAAACAAGGTGTCAATAATTCAGATTCATGCCATTTACAAAAACACTTAATAGTGCCTTTTTGTAGAAGCATAGTGGACATATCAAATGAAGGATATATGATATAAAGCAATGTTCATAGATCGTCTGAAAATGGATATCATAAAATTATTGTTTTGTGTTTGTTGCCTAACTTGAAATGAATATTTGAAGAGTAGAATGAGCAATACAATTAATTTCTTTTAAAATAATGCTTGGGTGTTTCTTCCTGTACATTGCTTAGGTCATAACGATTTAAATATGATAAAACATAACTAAAAAATTCATCAGATACTTCTTAAAATATGTTATTTTGCTTCTTGTTAGTAAAAGATATTTTAAAGATTTCTTCATGACATTTTACAAATGAAAATTAAATCTAGAAATGTGTCAGCTGTGATTATTGTGCACTGAAGCTATTCAACTAGCTCTCTTTGTAATTTTTGAAAAACGATACATTTTACAAAATCAGTTATAACTTATTAGATCTAGCGTAAATCCTTGGGAAATTCACACACATGGTTTAGATGATAGTATGACTACCATACCGACAAAATTCTAGGGAGGATTGATCACTTTGTAAGATAATGCCAATTAAATCCTCATCGCATTTGGTTAGACACCCCTCACATGAAATTCCTTTAGGATTGGGTATGCTGGAAGAAGATGGGTTAATCATTATTTTTTAATATTAATTGTTTCCAAAGTAGACACTTGCTTTCATAATTCATCTTACAATAAAAACCCATGAAAAAGAAAGAACACAATTTTCTAGTTTTTGTAGTCTGGGGAGGGTGTAACAGAGAGATAAGTGGAATCCGAATTATCACATTTATAATTCATTTCCTGCCTCTAATATGCCTGGATGAAGAAAAAAGAAATCAACATTTTTCATGAATCATGCAAGTTTTGTTTCTCACGATAAAAGCGTGCTTGAGGTACATGTAAAGCATGCATTCAAGTGCAAATTACATGTTTGGGTTGGGGGGGGGGGAGGAAGGGGGTCTCTTCCACAATATAAGCGTCTGAGATACAATATGGACACATAAATTGATGGCAAATATAAGAACTGGGCATAGAATCCATTCAATTTTTTGGGATTTCTTATTTTGTTTTAAATTGTTTCAAAGCAATGAAAACAAATGAATAAGAAAAAAGCATGTACATTAATGGAATACAAGAAAAGTTTCCTTTTTATCTACCATAGTACTGTAAATCTTTTTTTGTTTTGTTATTTCAAATAAATATGCAGAAGTTAAAGTGCATTTTTTTTAAACAGATGAATAACTTCTGCCCATGGAAATAGAAAGAAAACCTGTAAGTTCACTGCCATGAGAGGGCAGCAATGCAGACAAGAAAGGCACAATTATTGAATAACAGTTGCCATGCAGGTACACAAACATTGTGTGTAGAGTGAAATGTGCTTTCATACTATAACAAATATTATTAGACAGATGAGTAGACAGATATACAAAGACAATCTGGCAATCATCATTTTGAACTTCCCTAGATGATAAGCAAAATCACAAACTGTCTATAAAGGCCACTCAAGTGAAATAGAAAAAGTGGCCACTGTAGACAGGTCATCTTTTTAGACGGGTTCTACAACACATATTTATTTCTCAAGGGAGAAAAAATACTTGGCCACTAAGACAGGTGTGACTATATCTCGATATCAAGTTACAGCCAATAAACCAATAGCTATGTTTACACAGGACTGTCGTAATAGACTACTGTGTGAACCTCACTAATATTGTACTTGAATATTGAATGGTTAATTAAGCAGGACATGTTAAAGAAGTGTTAGGAACAAAATTTCTGCATCAGTCATCTCTGTGGGATCAAACTATTGAAGAAATATTGCTAATACTTGTGCAGTGATAGGTACATACACTTTGATTTGATCAGCTATTCATGAAAAATATCCCTATGCTGTGAAAATTAGTTTTAGAACTATTTCCCAAGTACTACTCACAGTAACTATTACCTATGATGTACTATTTACAATGTAACTATATCCTATGACAGGGATATCATCAGAGTACAGACATGATTTGTCATTAAATGTAAGGTCAAAAAGAACTTCACGTTTTCACAATGGCCATGTATTTGAGATAAACTACTATGACCTGTTGAATGATAAGGTGGGTAAGAAGAGGAAGAGGATAGATCTGAATGTATCATTGCTATGAGTCTATGACCGATAAAGATACATGTAGAGGTAGAAACATTAGTTTAGAAACAAGTCTAGATGGTGGTACATGTATTAAAGATAAAGACCAGTTTTGGTCATGCAATTGCATTGTAAAAGAAACGTTGTGGAATCGATCAGAAAAGGTTGATCATCTAGCATATAAGTATTGGTGTGTACTGCAAGGTTCTGGAATCATCAAAAAGATAAGAAATTTGGCCCAGTCTTCGTAAAGTTACAAGCACTTTACCCAGAAAGATGTATATGGGAGTATACGCATACGTGCATGACACGTGCATAGTATCTATTTGGTCCTTAATATAGATAAACTAATTTACCAAATATATCAATTAGTAGGCGGTTTCCCGGCAAAATTGTTATCATCATGTATTAGTCAAAACATATTCTTTCACATGATTGGTAATAAAAGCTTCCATTTCATTTTTTGAGAGGGGGGCGTTTCCAAAACTGGCCTTTACCTTTAAAGAGAAATATTGATCAACTGGTTGCCAAGTCCCTCTGATAAGACATAAAGCTGTATGTAGGTCCCAAAAAGGAGGAAGAGTAAAGAGGAAGAGGAAGATGGAGAATTCTCATTGTGTCATTACAATGATTAATAGCATAAGGCTACATTAATTATATCCTCCACAGACATCAATATTCAGTGTCACATTGACCAATGATGCACAAGTACTTGACCATTGACCAATGATGCACAAGTACATGTCCATTGACCAATGATGCACAAGTACATGTCCATTGACCAATGATGCACAAGTACATGTCCATTGACCAATGATGCACAAGTACATGTCCATGTAGTTGATGATAGCATAGATATGGAGAGGTCAAATACTTAAAGGGCGAGTCCACTCCAAAAATAACTTACTTTCAATAGAAACAGAAAAATCAGACAAACCAATCAAAACAAGTTTGAGCAAAATCGGGTAACTAATAAGAAAGTTATGAATTTTTGAAAAAGTATTTTTGGAGTGGACTTGGCCTTTAAAGAAAATTACAGATATACATATGCATACCTAACATATAACAGGCCCATGATAAAGTCATCAAGTTATTAATCCTGTTAGATTTTCTAGATCTTACTGCCGGTAACCACCATCCATGGGCGTTTTGATATTGGTCGTTATCATGTTTGAGTGATATAAATTACAATGTGTGTACCGGTATGTTGATTAGCTGGCAGATTTGCTTGACCTGAGGAAGCTGTGATATATACACTGATACTATACAACTTGGATATATGCTACTACAATAGCCATCAAAAGTTCAATACCTCCAATTCTCCATTCATTATGTTTTCAATGATCAAAAGTGTTAATACTGCATAAATTCTCTCAGTCTATATAAATCTATTTTCACTGTTTTCAATATCTTTTCCATCTTTTCACTCATTTTTCACTTGCCCCCTCTTCAAATTGCCCCTTCACTCTCTCTCTCTCTGTGTCTCTCTCTCTATCTCTGTCTGTCTCTTTCTCTTTCTCTCTCTCTCCAGGGGTGATAGTCAGCACTAAAAAAAAATAGGTTTTTTGTTTTCCCAGCAACTACGCCCCCCTTGAGTAAAAAAAAAGAAGAGGATTCGCGGGGGAAAAAATGGCATCTAACAACATTCCCCCCTTTCGAGTAAGAAAATTGGAAAAAATAGGGCAAAACATGGAAGAATAGAGAAAATAAGAGGGAAATCGGGAAAATCAGGATAAAATAGGGAAGAAAAAAAAATGATAAAAAAAAAAAAAAAAAAAAAAATCTGGATTTTTTTTTTTTTTTTTAAATCGGAAAGAAAGAAAAAATTCGGGAAAAAATCGGGAAAAATCCAAAAAATCGGGAAACCGATTTAAATCGGGTTTTTATCAAGCCTGCTCTCTCTCTCTGCCTGTCTGTATGTCTGTCTGTCTGTCTCTCTCTCTCTCTCTCTCTCTATCTCTGAATGTCTCTTTCTCTCTCTCTCACTCACTCTTCCCCCCCCCCCCCTATCTCCGTGATCCACGTCTATTCTTATGAGGAGTCCTTAGATAATAACCCAGGCTTGTTAAACTGCTACACTCTAAAAACTGAAATGTTAAATGTCAATTTAAAAGGGCCGAGGAGTGACCACTCTTTCAAAATGTCAGATTGTTTCTTTTAACCTGCTAGATTCAACCTTTATAGTGTTGGATCCATCATGTTCAAAGGGTTAATCTACCATTTCGAAAGAGTGGTCACTCCTCGGCCCTTTTAAATGGTGATTTAACATTTCAGTTTTTTAGAGCGTACACTTCAAAAACTGGAAGAAAAAAAGTATTCTCTAAACAAGACAAATGCAACTGCATCTCTGATACGCCTCTGCCTCAATTAGTATAGACGCTACTTGAATACTTGGCCATCTTAGATATTCTGATATGCTTTTCACACTGGCAATATTTTCCTTAACCCCGTACTATAGGTGGGGTTAAGGGGGTCTTAACCCCACCTATAGTACGGGGTTAAGCCTATTCCACTTTCTGTTCACACTGGCTTTTACCAAAGTGGGCTAAAGTTGGCTAACCCCACCTATAGTACGGGGTTAACTAACCCTGCAAAATAGCAGGGCTAACTCCGCAATTGTGGTGCTAACTCCTGCTAACCCCGCAATTGCGGTGCTAAGCAAACGAATGAGAACAGAAACGAAAAATAGTCCGGTACTACGCAATGGAGCGTATCGCAGCTGGCCAGATGCGAAGTATGTCCTATCATAACATACACGATATCCGGGGTTAACGAAATGCAGTGAGAACAGCGGGAATTTTCTTATTCCGGAATAGGCGGTAGTACGGGACTAAAAACAGCGAGTGTGAAAAGCCAAAAAAATAGTCCGGGGTTAAGGATAGTACGGGGCTAAGCAAAGTACGGGGTTAAGCAAAACCAGTGTGAAAAGAGTATGAGTGTATGCACTCCATTCATAGATATTATGTGAGACCACCATAGAAACCATGCACCACTTGACGTACCTTTTTGAGCCTTGCGTAGGAGGGAGGGGCTCCTTCTGACCTTGGGTGAGGCTGATGAAGGTAGACTGTAGCTCCCGCTCCAGGGTTGATAGAGATTCCATTGCTCCTTATCCAGTCTTACTGTAGGACCAGGAGCTCGGTGTTGGATCTCTATAGCAGACTGTAAGTAACAATGACACAAACAAAAGAATGTTTAACTCTTTATAAGCCACCAAAAAAATCTCCCTGTCGTAGTATTCATCACATTGGTGATTTACCAAAGGCTTCAAAAATTTTGAACTGTTTCCCATGCAAGATATACCAGTGATGAAAATGTTGTAATGGAGCTAATCAATAGCAGAAATGGGTGATTTTGCAAAGCCATTGTATATTGCACAAAGCAATCTTCTTTTAATAATAATAATAATAATACATAACATTTATTTTTTAGTGGTGTCTATTGTTTTGTGCAAAACTGCATGTGGGCAATTCCACGGTAACGGAAGGACACTCAGACAAGATTTTTGAACTTCAGGTTCATACTAAAAGAACTGTTTTATTAGTATAAGATGTGAAACAGTACAGATATAATACCTATATAAGTGCCTTTAATTCTCCCCCAAAAAATTGTCATTATAGTTAAGTAGTTTAAGAATGTGCATATTAATTATCTCGGTAACGGAAGGACATAAAAATGGACATGGTTTTTCCAGTTAATTAGTGTTTATCCAAACTTTGTGAAGTTGATGAAGCTTTCCACTTGACTGAAACACATTTTGTTCCCCATAGTTTAATACATACTAATAAAACATTTCTTTTAGTATGAACCTGAAGTTCAAAAATCTTGTCTGAGTGTCCTTCCGTTACCGTGGAATTGCCCATGTGTGGCAAACAAGCTTATCATGACTTTAGCAGAATGAGCCACTGAATTATAATTTTTTTCTAGGTATAAGAGAGAGTACTTTTACAGAACAGTGGAAGACTAGACCATTTTTTCTCGAAACCTCAATTCTTTAATTTGGGTATATACATGTAGTTAGAGACCAGTACCACAGATTCTTGAATCTACTATGTCAACCCACCTTCTTTTCACGCTTCAGATGCCAACAATCACAATAAAATTCTACCTTCATTGTGAACTCTGACCACAGCATTGCCCAAAATACCGCTAATCTTCAATTATCAGCCGTTTACAAGAAAGGGAGAGTTCCTTGCTACTAGCCTGTTCATGCAGCCTACAGGAAAGTCATGCAGACTTTGTGTAAAGAACCGTTGCTTAAAAAGAAGCTAGTTTTGAAGGGGACAGTGGACATGACAGCTGGTCAATCATTAGTGGACACTTACAACAAGCCCTGACCAGTTTTATGAATTTCATATGATCTGATGTACACATTAGAAATGGAACCTAATTCTATATCAAGTTTTTGTTTGAAATGATGCTCAAATGATTAATTCGCTATGCAATGTTTCATACACGTTTCATTGTACGATGTTCAGACTGGAAAAAAGTTAATTAACTATCGTATATCATAAAGCTAAACAGTAAATCCTTTTGTATAGTTATACAATGAATCTTGGTAGTCTGAAGGGGAGGTCTGATCAAGAAGTTACTAACCTCTTGGTCTGATCTAGTTATAATAAAACATTCATACTTTCATCTCCTCTAAATTGTTATCTCCTTTTCCCATTTTCTATCAAAAAGCTCACTGCTATTTTTCCACTTTCCAATAGACCTTATAGTGTGTCACTGGAGAATGAATATTTCAGTTCCAGTTTCAGTTTATTTTCATATTTCACATGTTGTATAATACATCATTACATTGTACATTTGGCATGTTACATTTTTGTAATCATTTTTGGATGCATTTATACAAACAAAAAGAACAATACATAAGACTAAGTTAAATAAAGGAAGAAATGTGATGGAGCCTAAAGAGAAAGCGATGCTTGTAGGTCATAGGCTCCGGAAGTTATTAAATAACGTAATTGAATTAAATTGAAACTTATTATGAAGAAAAAATAAACAATGTTCATATACTTAGCAATATTTGTATTACATTTTTTTACTACCTGTACGCAATGGCAATTCTCATAGTTCTTTAGATTTTGCATTGTGAATGGGTTTCCCATTTGGAATATGTAATATGTCCAACATTCAAGGATCATATTTGAAATAAGAGATACTATTTACCCCCTGATAACATTTGTCATGATGTCATTTCACTATCTTTCTATTGTTCCTCATATTTATCATTCTCATCTCCTTTGTTAAATATTGTGATGCTTTAAAGGTAATACAAAGTTTTGGAAAATTTCGAAAATTGGGTGGATAGTGAATCTTTACAATTTTGATATATTTGGATGCCCCTGTGGATGTATTATGAGCACTAAAAAAATTAGCCTCTAAAACACTTCTGTTTTCGAGAAAAATTGAATATAAAAATTTACCGGTACTCCCGGTAAATTTTGATAAATTTCAAATAGCGCCTATGGCAGTACAATGGTAGGTGCGACCATGAAAATCTCAGAATATGTAGTTGTGATATATAATTTCCAAACGGGAATAGCTAATCGGTCGATTTTAATCAAGAAACATTGTTTTATAGCTAAATTAATATCTTGACCTTGAGAGGGAGCTATACAACATAAAGAGTTTATTATTTATAATTTCATAAATTTAGACTCGATTTCAACCGCGACAATGATCAATGAATATTGTAGGAACGCACATGCTTCCAAAATGTTAATTTGAACCAAATTCATGACCCCATACCAAAACTTTGTATTACCTTTAACAACCATCAAAAGAAATGTGAATGACCCAACCCTGTCAATCTTTCAACAGTTTCTATGTCAGATATAATATTCAGGTCTCAAAGTCTTATATGCATTTAGTTCCATAGAAAATCAACAATACGTCTTTTGGATAATATACATAAGTATTTGAAAATAGGAAGTCTATGAAAATGGGATGAAAGGCCTGCACATATCACTTGTAATACAGAGAGGACTTGTTAGCACATTAAAAAAAAAAGGTTACCATCATCATTCTCATTAACAAAATTAAAGGACTTACATGTATTTACTGAGCTCTGTGTTAAAGGGATACTTGAGTTCTGTTTTCAGACCGCAAATGCCTTCATAGTGCATAGTTATTGCTCTTATTCTTATCTATGACATTTGTAGTGCCTTTTTAGAACCTAAAATTGCCAAGAAGGTAATTTTAGACCCCAAAATGTGTGAAATTTAGCCAATATGATCATACCAATTCAGCTCCACTTTAAAGTAGATATTCAATGATTTTAAATCTAGCTTTATTTTCATTATTGCAAAGTTGAAACTTTGATTCGACAAGGTTATCAAAATTCAATGCTTGGAAACATTCGAAGTAATGATTATTATGAATTACAAAACGTTTAGATACAGCCCCGACATAGCACCTGAATAGCTCTCCGAACACTGCTGAGATGTGTGAGATCACAGCAGGGACATGATTTGCACAAGCAGACGATGTACCATGACATCTCACACATTTTCAGTGCCTGTATTTTCATCTTCTCTTGAGTTCTTTCTCTTACTTCACTACCGCCAGGCTAAATGTATAATCTATTGCCTCACTCTAAACCCCGCGCATGGTTTTATTTTGATGACAAATGCAACGATACAAAAATAAAGGAATCTGTCGCTTGTAAACAAAATAAGACGCCATTGTATATTCAGCTGCACACACCGCGGTATGATCGGCGTTTCAAGAGGGAACAAATGCCGTCCTTAATATCAATCCGGGGGCTTTTCAATTTGAAAGGCTGGTTTCTTTGATTGTTAATTAACCCCTATCCTGTGTATTTACAAGCAAAAGATTTTAGTTATCAGAATCGGGTCATGTCCCCTTTTGATCGGTTTGACGTGCCAGTACATTTATATACACCAAACTCATTATAATTTGACAAATAATAGCTTTGCAATTATGTTCATTCTTTATGGGATGTCGTCTGCTTGGGCAGTATTGGTCCCTGTTGTGACGTCATTAAAACATCGTTATTTTTCTGGCGAATCTCTCGTATATCCCAGCTGCTATGGAGGTGGTTGTATTTTTATTTTTATAAATCACCCGATATGTAGCTGACCTCAAACTTGTACGATGGCCATCTGTTAGCTTACCAGTTTCTAGTGATACATTAGTTGACATATTTGTGATTTTCTTTGAATTTCACCTTTAAAAAAAACATGGTGACCGTTAATTAATTATTTAATTAAAAATAACAATACATGAGCCGGCTAGTTGTGGGTAATATAAGCAACACGAAAATGCCAACAAAAAACAACATCGGCATTGGCTGAAATGCGACGTAAAAGGCGTTATTTTGTTTTTTTCAACGGTTTTTTCAAATTTTTCAAAATATCTAATATTTGTGGTGGTACGAAAGTATTAGAAATCGTTATTTCAGCCGTCTCTTAACCGATTTTGATCAAACAAAGATGATTTTGTCAGTTAAATATTATGTTCTTTCAAATTTGACACGCAGTTTTTCATTATCTCACAAAAAATTATTTTGTGTAGCGCCCTCAGCAACAGAACTCAACTATCCCTTTAAAGATTAAGAAATGTGAAGTATGTTGCACTTATCGTCTTCATTAAAAAGATAAAGTTTAGCTCTGTCACATCTGAATGAGCCTAAATGGCCCTGCGTCTTTGACAAAATAATGCCTGGGGGGTGTTTCACAAAGATCCCAAGTCGACCTTAACTCTAAGTTGGACTTAAAAATTATGGAAAGCCATTAGCATCTTTGAAAATATTTTGTAAAAGTTATTTTGAAAGGCATAAAATGTTGATTCAAATCATTCATATTTTCTATCATCAAGGAGATTTCATGTTCTTGTTGTGGAATTTATAAAAAGTCTAAAATACTTGAATTTCTGCTTTTGAATATATTTCATTTTAAGGCTCCAATGGCTGTCCATAATTTTTAAGTCCAACTTAGTGTTAAGTTCTACTTAGGATCTTTGTGAAACACCCCCCTGGAGTAACTGTTGCCAGAACAAATGTTGGAACACCACTTTTTTGTTAATGCTCAATCCTTCTTCAGAACAACCCCTTTAAACTGGGTGAATTAAGAAGGATTGAGGGGTTCCACTTTCATGAAATCTGGGACGGTCACAATACATCAATTTCCGCCTCGTTTCATAGTGGAATGTAACTGAACACGAACATTCGATGGCAGCATTCATCACTGAGATTTGGAGTCAACACGAAGCGTGCATGTTCGTTAGGATTAAATATCATTCCTGGGACTGTCTATCTCTGGCTTTTCATGACTTTATCAGACTGAGTAACTGAATTAGAATTTTTTCTAGGTATAAGAGAGAGTACTTTTTGAGAAGTGTGGAAGATATAGAAGGGAAGGGGAGCAAGAAGTAATATATCACTCACAAATTCACAATAATTTTGATATAGTTATAAGAGTGACATATATTCACAGGCTCTGTTTTATACACAAATATACCGAGTGTTTTCAATGGGAAAAAAAATTGAGAAAGAAAGGGGATGAACAAAAGTAGTGTTAGACAAAAAATGGGTCAAAAGAGCAGAATGTATATACATGTAAGGACAGAAAGTGAAATTGGGGAAAATTGTAAACCATACTCTATGCAATCATATATGTAATTATACATTGTGGGATGGAGTTATTCATAGATCTCTTAACTCTTGTTTCATTTTAACAAAGGAAGTACCTTTTTTTCTACCAGTTTCATAAATGTTTCGTAACCTTAGTTTTGTGTGTTTGTTTATATTATCTGTGTCATGTACACGTTTTTCTATTTTCTCTTTATTTTTTATGTCAAAATGCCAGTGAAAATGATCGGAATAAATGTGAAATATAGATGCCTATAAAACCCCAAGATATACATCAGTTATTGAGTCCAACTACAGAGGAGGATGAAGAATATGGACCAAATAGTTCTTGTTATACGTCCGAGGAATTAATTCATGTTTAAACACTTTTAATTCTCATTCTAAAGTATATTTTACATCAAGTTACCTTCATATAAATTGTTGTAGTTTAAATAAGAATTATAGTGCAATATGTTCGCTTTTAGATGCTATTGATGTGCAATTTTCTGCAATTGGTTTTACTGAAATTTGGATTAAAGAGGCTGACCCATTCTATGATTTTAATAATTATATTTTTTTTATTGAATGTAAGACAAGGTAAGAAAGGAGGAGGTGTAGGACTTTTATTAAATGAGAAATTGAAATATAAACAACGTAAGGATTTAGATGTAAATAATGAATGTTTTGAGTCAATGTTTATAGAAATTGAAAAGGTAAAGAAAAATGTTTTAATTGGTGTTATTTACCGGCCTCCACATCAACCAGTGCAATCGTTTTTAGATATTTTAGAAAATACTTTAAATGTTGTTCATAAGGAAAAAAAGACATATATCTTATGGGCGATTTTAATATTAATTTATTTGATGTTAACTCTTGCCAATTTGTTAATGATTTTTTAGAATTATTGATGACTCATTTTTTATATCCCATGATTCATTGTCCAACCCGAATAACTGACAGGTCTTGTACTTTAATTGATAATATTTTTACGAACAATTTATAGAAGAAGTTTGGTGTGGAACAATTTTTTATGAAGAGTGTTGAATAAACTTTGAATTGAATTGAATGTAAATGAATTCTAAAAATAGTTGAGATTACAAACCTGTTTATTCTCACAATGATAAAGCTTCTTCTGTTTGTATTGTAAGACAATATACTGTATATTCCACCTAATAAGATGTATAGCATCAAAACAACCTGGCTTGGTAAACTCCAATCCATGCTCCTCTGTAATGACAACAAAAATAGAAAGAAAATATAGTATTTTAGTACATTATTGATTTTATCTATTTATTTATTTATTTAATCATTTATTTATTTATTTATTCATTCATTCATTCATTTGTTTTTTTAATTTTGTTATGGATGTACAAGAGGAATCGACCCTTCATAGAACAGTTAATCTGAGTGTGGAACCAAAAAGAAAATTAAGATACAAACTGATCAGATTTTATTTTTTAAATCTCAATTTGTAGGTTGGAATGGATTGATTTTTCTGATGTACATGTATGTACATGTATGTCTTTGGAAACAAGATCTTACATGTCCTCAAGTGAACAAATATATGATTATATGTCTTTATGAATACAGGATAAGTGAAACATTTGATTGACATTAGTAATACATTAAATATACAACTGCAGCCTAACCAGGGACCTGCAAATGTACAATGACTTTACCAAAATATATAATATGAGAATATTAATATATCAATATTGCTCTGAACTATTGAATGTATCTGCACTTGTAAGCAAAATTTCAGAAACTTTCATTGTTCACTTACCAAAGTTGAATTGTACCTGAAATTAGTTTCAGTGTCTCCATCTCCCTCTCTCTCTCTCTCTCTGCATATATTTAAATATATATAAACATATGTATATATCCTCTCTCCCCTCTCTCTCCCCCCCCCCCCAATATCTCTCTCTCTTTCTCTCTGTATATATTTAAATATATATAAACATATGTATATATCCTCTCTCCCCTCCCCCCCCCCCTCTCTCTCTCTCTCTCTCTCTCTCTCTCTCTCTCTCTCAACAATGTCTATGACTCACTTCTGAACTCCTACCTAAATAACAAATAAGGAATTTCTCAACTACATGTACATGTACTTTTCACCATTGAGTGTTTGATCTCAGGTCATAAAGCTTTATCAAGAATTTATTCAAGTCAAATGCTTCATCACTCAAGTTTTCAATTCAGTGCAAAAATCCCATTTGTGAACTGAAAGGCAAAGAGTCCATGTATATTCATCCCATATTATATCAAAAATATTGAAACAAGGAACTTTTGGAACTCTTTCTGAAATTGTTGAATGTGGTGGCACTGATATTTACACCCCAAAAATGAGGTGGAGATTGTAGTTTCAGGGGAGTTAAATAATCCATTCATCTTTACCTTATGATTGTGTTTGCCTGAATAAATATGTATTACTAATGCTTTCATGAATACTGAAAAAATATATCAATAACCAATAAGTGTACACTGTATGGAGTAACATTCGCTTTCTAATATGATCATTTGGATTAACTTTCTGCTAATCTATACCAAAGCCTTAATTTAGAACTGCATGCCATCAATCAGGTGCAGTATGCCACTACTGGTATTATGTTAACTTTGTTCATTTTAAGTCCCACAGCTACATGTAAACATATACATGTATTTAACAAACCTCTAAATCAGTATTCTAACAACTAAGTCCCATGCAGAGTTAACATGTATACATGCCCTTAACATACTGCACCTCTCAATCTGTATTCTGAAATCTATTAAGTTAAGGGTATGTTATCTTTTTTTAGGTTAATAATAATATGCTCCTGACATGCTTATTTCTCATCAAATCTCGAATGAGAATCACTTTTAAAAAGTACTCTTAGCCAATCACATTTCACGTTTGATCATGCCTACAGCTACAATGTATATGAACTATAGAGTATCATCAGTTCATACATACATGCATACCTGCCATCCTGAGACAAGAGAAATTAGGAGTAAATTTTTCTGGATGGACTACGAGGTCGCGAACCACCGAAGGATTGAGGTAGTAGCCCGTAGATTGGGGGGGGGGGGGAACTAACGATCACGTTCGGGCTGTGCTGTGTATATCTTCTATGTGCGCGAGCGCGGATGTCGGCGTGATCTGGTTATCACTCAGTGCTGTGTTATGCTTTAGTCTTATACATATACATACATACATACATATTGGTATTTATTGAGCGCCTTTACATGAACATGCTCAAGGCGCTTTACATTTCGAAATACAAACATAATAGTTATATACTCTCCAAGTGCATTACACTCTAAAAAAAAAGAAAAAAAAAAAAAAAAAAAAAAAAATTAAATTAAAAAAAAATCGGAGTTTTGAGGCATGCATTCGGAATTCGGAGTTGGTATGAAAAATGCGGAGAAACTCCGCCTAAATCGGGGTGGTTGGCAGGTATGTACATGTACTACCTTTGTTGCAAAGGTGCTCGTGAAAAGGTTCTATATTCCTTTTGTTTGATGTTTCGTACCTATGTTTTACATTCAATAATAATTATAATAATAATAATATTTAATTTTTATATAGCGCTTAATACAAATGTCTCTAAGCGCTTTACAAATATACTCAAAATGTTTAGATTTGCAGAATCATATTTTTACAGAAACCAAATATGAAAAACACAATAGAAAAAAACATCTACTGCATTTCACATATAAATAAACCAATTGATAATACTTGTAAGACCCCAAGACCAATGTTAATTTCTAAATTAACTTCTATGTTATTATCTTTAGGTTAAAAAGAGTTATCAGAATTCAATCCCAGATGAAATTAGTTTGGACATAGTTTGTACATGTATCATCGGATGGTTAGTCTGCATCTCTTCATTCTCAAACGCTGAATACACTTCAGTTCACATATCACACTAATATCAATTTTGAGATCAAATATCAAATTGAATGAAAATATTATGTGTCTCTTTGACATACAGTGTTATAAGCAAACATGTCATCCCACAGATCAGGTGGTCCTTCCTTCGGTTCCTCTAAAGAATATACAATACATGACATGTATTGTGACTTTTGTCTGAGTCACGACAGATCTATGATATTATGATCCTGGAAACGTGACAAAACCAGGGGAAAAGGTTGAAGCATGGATAGGCTGTGGATTTAGATCCCACTATGTAAGCACTGATTCACATTACTTCCAAGCGTCTTCAAACTTGTTTGCCAATAAATTCATTAACGACAGCACTTCTGTGAATTTTTAATGCAGAAAATGTGTGTGAATATGTTTATTTCATGAATGCAAAGAATCAATTATTTTGCACATTCTTGAGCAAAGTCTGACGTGGCAATGCACATAACTTTTTTACTTTATTTGTATGAACAATAATTATGTGATTACATGATCATTTGAGAGCAAAGATGTACACTTATGTTTTCTTAAAGGTATTACAAAGTTTTGGTAAGGGTTCATGAACTTGGTTCAAATAAATATATTAGAAGCCTATGCGATTTCACAATATTCAATGACCAATTGACCATTATCGCAGTTGAAATTGAGTTTAAAGGTATAAATTGTCAATAATAAACTCTTTACGTTGTATAGCGCCCTCTCATGACTGACATCACTTTAGCTCTAGAACAATATTTCTTGACCAACTTGCTATTCCTGTTTGGAAATTATATATCACAACTGCATATTCTGAGATTTTCATGGTCGCAGCTTACCGGGAGAACCAGTAAATTTTTGATTATTCAATTTCTCTAAAGCAGAAGTGTTTTAGGGGCCAAATTTCCTAGTACTTATAATACATCCACAGGGGCATCAAAATATATCAACATTTTAAAGAATTACTATCAATCCAATTTTCAAAATTTCCTGAAACTTTGCATAGGTACCTTGAATATGAGTGAAAATGTTGTTTTTTAAACAAAAAACACTGATCTCATGCCTAAGCATAGGAGAGTTTCTCATTCTAAATACCCTGAAATTATGAAGCCCAAATTTAAAGTAATGTAGGTCTATTCTCCAGGGCTTCTTTTAGTATTTTTTCTCTATATGAACGATGCTTCCATAAAATGTTGGGTTCTGTAAATTTATCTTTCTGAGACAAATCTACATCATGTATGTAAAAAGATAGTAGGCAAAAATCAAATAAATTCACATATATATGTTGCATTTGTACTTGCATGTATCTCCTCTTAATGTCTCTCTGATGTAGGTTAAAAATTGCCTATAAATATCAAACATCATAAATAAAACTAAATCGAACAGAGACATAGCCTGTTTATAACATTTTAAGACTGTGTTGAATTTTTAGGACTAAATACTTCCTGAAGAATAGGCCAAATGAGAACACATGTCTGAAAACATTCAACTTGTATTTACACTGGTCGTGCTGTTCATGTTTATTTTCACACTACTCCATATTTGGAGAACTGAATCTGCGTGGGAGCGAGGCTGCAGTCAGAACCTGTAGGATTCCACCATACAACTATGCAGAGGCAGAACACAACCGCTTCTCCAAATTTTGAAGCTTTTTTTAAATGAAAAAGCACATATATTGCATGGTAAAGGAAGGGCTGGGTCAATGTAATTCACATAGATGTTACGTAGACAAGTCAAACCTGATTAATTGACAGTTTATAGACTCAGCTCCATGGCAATCTGTCATTTACTTTGTAAACTGATTCATACGGTTGGGATATTTATTTTGTAAAAGTTTATGATGATGTCTGTTGAGAGCCATAAAGGGTGTTAACTCCTGTAGTTGTAGCCCTTCTGGCGCTCAACAGAAGATGATAACTGTTGACAAATTTGAGAAGCGCACTGCAACTATTTTAGCAGTAATCAAATTGAGATAATTAAAATCACTTTTATTTTTATCTTCATGCTACATGTATCTGTCAATCACTGGACTATGATAAATGACATTTTGACTACTCCCATCGTGCAAGATTGTTATTGTCATGGTGCTGAGCCTATACCTGCCTGTCAATGAAATCAAGTTCGACTTATCCTCATTAAAGATAAAGTTGAGTTCTGGTCATGTGGTTGCATTGTGAAAGAAATGGGTGTGGAATCTATCAGAAAAGGTTGATCATCTAGTATATAAGTATTCGTGTGTATTGCAAGGTTCTGGAATCATCAAAATGATAAGAAATTTGGCCAAATCTTGGCAAAGTTACAAGCACTGTACACAGAATGATGTATATGGGACTACACAAACACATGGCGAAAAAATTGTATCCAGATTTTCACGATGTTTCATGTCATATTTAGAATATGAAGGCATTTGAAGAGCCATGCTTTTCAGGGAACATGTTTAATCTGATGTTCTTCCACCCTTGCATAATAACAATGATAATGCTCACAAATTATTTTTTACCTCTTCCCAGAACTCAACCTTTTCTTTAAAGGGACTATGTCCCATTTGCAGGCCAAAAAAATGAAAAAGTTAAATTCCAACTGCATTTGAAAGATAATACTAATATAGAACTTCCCTAAAAAAGGTGGGCTTGAAAATGTCTTCAAGTGGGAAAATAACGAGTATTAGTTGTCAAATCGACTTTAGGGCTATAGAGCCCAAAAGTAATAGTCTTGATTTTCAGACAATTGTACCGAATGGTCATACGTTTTATGCTGCGCAAAGATTCAATCAGTTTAATCTTGGCCATCACAAGAAGTGGGTTATTGATGTAGACAAATACTCATGTACCCTTTACAACTCTTTTCATGTATGTTATTACCAAAGAAGAAAAAAAGCCAGTCAGTCACTCAATAGTGTCTGACAGTGAAGTCTAGCAAGTAAACGGTTTTCCTTGCATAATTTGAATATGAGGACACTGCTAATGTTTAAATTTCACAGATAGGACATACATGACATATTCATAATTCCTGCAAAGTTCTACAGCATTTGAGGTTGGCTGCAAAAGGGACATAGTACCTTTAAATGTACAATCTTCATGAAAATTATTTAAAGACGAAAATGGTTTCAAGGAACATAATTTGAGTTCAAATTGTCTGTTATGAGTTAAAGAGGGCTCTATACTTTATGTATAACTACAATACATTTATAAGCAATGCCCATCTAGCTCACATTAGACAATATGCAGTGGGTTTCATTAAAATAAATATATTTAGTTTATTTAGTAATTCCACTTATGATTATTTTTAAATACCTTACATAACTTCTAAAAATCACATTTTGAAGGAAATTGTTCAATCTGCTTCTGATTCCTTTGCCTGTCTGTCAATCAGGTGTTGAGCACCTTGTCCTCAGGGCAGCTAGCAAGCTAGAGGCAGGATGTGAATGTTTACTTATAGAAATGCAGTAATCAAACACTTGATGTGATTTATCTGGAATCAAACAATCCAGTGTTCTCTGTCAATATTTATTGTACAGCTGAATTCCGATTTTTCAAAGGATTAGCGAGTTGTACAGTAAAGGGACAAGTCTCTGCATTTATTTTCATTAAGTGTTCAAACAATGTATTCCTATAAAATTATTTGTTTCTAATGAATTTCCACACAACTGCGCCAGGAGTGTCATTTTTGACAGACATGGTGCATTATAAATGTTCACTATTATTATTATTATTGTTCATGTGAACTAAATTCCAAAGCATATTCCTATAAAGGGATTTTGTTTTTATTGATAATGCAAATTTCCACATTTCTTTCAGAGCCTTTTCTATTAACCATAATATACAAAGATTAAAGAGGAATATATAGAATAATGGCCATAATGATAGTGTTGATGAATACAATACAAAAATTATAATTAGGTCTTACATCAGTATTTCACACTGCTCTTCCTGCTTGCCTTGCAGCTATTATTATTACCCCAGTAACTGCAAGGTACCCATACACCTGGGTGGAGAATGGCAAATATGGATTAATGTCTTGCCAAATGACGTTAGTGTCAGGCTGGGATTTGAACACCCAACCCCTTGGATTGAGAGTAAGGTGAATGAAGTACTTTACCATGACACCTACAGCCTTTTCACACACAGCTAAAATTCTATAAACATGACTAGTATAAACGTGTTTCGAACGTGTTTAAACTAATCACGAGCCTTTCACACACAGAAATTTCGGTGCGATCGTTAATAGTTTCGTGATTAACTACTGCTCGTAAAATGCGCAGTAGTGCCATTGCGCATTGAAGGTCATGTCATATCAATCAATTAAGCGCACGCTCCATCCAGTTTAAACACGTTTAAACACGAATTTCCTTTCACACACAAAATGTCAAGCTCTCTAGATACGAACTTCGTATCTGCAGCCTGCTTTTAGGGACGTATGGATCGCGACTTCGTATCTATCCCAACATCGTATAAACGATGTTCACACTGGGAAATTTTGTCTATAAACATGTTTAAAACTGTTGAGTGATTCTAATCATCTCTAGATACGATGAATTTTAGCTGTGTGTGAAAAGGCTGCTACACAACTACAACTTGTACAAGTACTAGCCTAGTGTAACGATTTCACTCCTATGTTGATCATAACACATACTGCTAGTCTGCTACACGTATTGCTAACAGACTTCCAGAAGTTTTCCTTAAATAATACAAAGTTTTGGTATGGGGTCATGAATTTGGTTCAAATGAACATATTGGAAGCATTTGCGATTTTACAATATTCAATGATCGCTGGCGTGGTTGAAATGGAGTCTAAAGTGATGAAATTGTAAATAATAAACTCTTTAAATTGTATTGCTCCCTCTCAAGGCTTATATTACTTTAGCTTCAAAACAATGTTTCTTGACTACAATCGACCGATTTGCTATTCCCGTTTGGAAATAATATATCAGAACTGCAAATTCTGAGGTTTTCAGGGTCGCAACTACCACGGAATAAGAATAATAATAATATTGGATTCTTATATAGCGCACGTACCGACCTTGCAAGGTCCTCAAGGCGCTATTTGAAATATTTGAAATTTTCCGGGAGCACCGGTAAATTTTGATTATTCAATTTGCTTAAAATTTGCTTAAAAGCAGAAGTGTTTAAGGGGCTAAGTTTTCTAGTGCTTATAATACATCCACAGGGGCATCCAAATATATCATACCAAATTTGTGGTTGATTGATTGCAACTTCAAAAATTCATACATTTCTTATTTTTAATTGGAATTTGCTCAAACTTTCACTGAGTGTTCCTCTCATTTCTCTGCTTTTATTAAACCCAACTTAATATCTGAGTGGACATCCCCTTTAAGCACAATTTACATGATAAGCCTAACCCTGTTGAATTGTTGACCAATTAGCTCTCTTTATACTGTTAGTTCAACAAACAATAAAACAGCTTCACCATACTACTCATTTTCTCATAATAGAGGCCACTCATCAGAGCATTTTGCAACACTTTGCCTCTCAGGCACAATAAAATCAATTAAATGTATCCCTAATTGCTGTAATTTATAGATGCTTCTGCGGTAGGATGAACATTAAGTCCTTTTAATTGCATGCCAGCATTTACAATGTACTCATTTACAATGTACTCTTGGTCAGACATCATTTAATGTGTGGTTTTATGCACAATTAATTTTTCAGGTTAATAAAATATACATAAAATCTACAAATACATAAAATCTACAAATAAATAAAATAATGCCAACATTTTCTCTAGATTATGATTCCAGTTGGGCACTTTTCTAAATGCTTTGTAAAGAAATTAAATAAATAAACAAGTGACAATGGTCAACCATGAAAGTGTTTCCTACTCAATAATAGAGAATCAAAAGTAATCAATGATGCAGGGACTTATTTTACTCTCCATATGATTTTGAAATGAATTGATTTAAAATGATTAGCACATTCTGACCATGTTGAGGATGTTAAGATAAACAGATTGAACATTAGGGGTGGGATGGGAAGGAGGATGTGATACCACCTTGAAACAATTTTCTGTCATCTTCTATAATAATTAGTCAGCGTTATTTTGAACCGACTAATTCATACAGCAATATATATATGACAGATTTGTTTGTTCATAGTAATGCTGATGAATTATAAAACCAAAAAAAGTAAAACAATAAAGCAGAGGACCTTTCTCCTCGTCAGTGAATTTGATTTTCTATATTTTTTAAAGTCTTTTTTCATACTTTTTGGAACTTAATCTAGTACTGTCAACTAAAATTAGAAAGCTAAATACTATTTTATTGGTTTAGTTTTAACTTCAAATTTGTTATATCTTTGTTTGTGGCAAACTTAAAAACAGCTCTTTACAAACTCTCTTTACAAACTCTCCCCCACAATTATTTTGGATTTTCAGTTTTTTTAACATTTTTTTTTTTTGGGGGGGGGGGGGGGAGGGGATGGACTTTGTGGCAAGCGTATAATATCGCATATATTATTTTTCTATTTTTCATTTTTCAGTATTTCAATTTTTCATTAATTTTTTTGGGGGGTGTGGCAAACTTGCTTTCAGACATTCCCTATAAAAAAATGTTCTGGAAATGCCCCTGGCTTTGGCATGACCTTTCACCACTGGTGTAATTTTAGTAATTTGGTTTCAAATGAAGCTGAACCATTCCAAAACTTGATATCACAGACATCAGCTTTGCCAGGTGGAGAAGTGACTGTCGGCAGCAGCTAGGAGAATAAAGGCTCATGGTCAAAGGTCAAATGGTTGACTTGAGTCACATGTCAGGCAGACAAATAACAGTCATGCCAAAGAGAGTAGTGATGACAGACAACAAATAGGATGTCCATGTATTTGGTATAAGTTCACAAGATATTGACAAGAAATGTTTCAGATCTACATGTTTTTAACAAGAAATGCATGTGCAATTTTTATCAAAAACAAAATGAATGTGACAGTGTCTCTATTGCCTCTCATATATACATGTGTATGTACCTGACATAAAGGTATCCAGAGTTTGGGTAAGGGGTCATGAATTTGGTTCAAATTAACATACTGAAAGCCTATATGCGATGTAACAATATTCAATGATCATTACATTGCGGTAAAACCGAGTCTAAAGTAATGAAATTGTAAATAATAAACTCTTTATGTTGTATAGCGCCCTCTCAAGACTGATATTACTTTAGCTCTAAAACAAGGTTTCTTGACTACAATCGACCGATTAGCTATTCCTGTTTGGAAATTATATATCAAAACTGCATATTCTGATATTTTCATGATCGCAGCTACCATGGAATGGCCTTATAGGCGCTATTTGGTAAATTTTTGACTATTCAATTTCTTGAAAGCAGAAGTATTTTAGGGGTTAAATTTTCCACAGGGGCATCCAAATATATCAAAATTTTAAAGAATTACTATCAATCCAATTTTCAAAATTTCCCAAAACTTTGCATTACCTTTAATTGATCAATAAATCCGTGACCATAAGCATCTGACCTCACAAATTTAAACTCTTCTCATTTTAATCTTTGTAATGCTCATACATACTTGAGCCAAGTTTGCTGGCACAGCACCCATTAGTCATTAAGTGTGCGTATCAGTGCCTGCAATGAGACTACAATATAGGCTCTGTACTTTAGCAGCTTTGAAACAGCCAGGAATTGACAGAAACTGACAGATCTAGGCTCTGCTCAAGGATATAGGAACTGTGGTCAAGTGTCAAGTGGCAAATAGTCAGTGCTTGTAGACTTGAGCCCAGTTTGGCCAACATTGGCTCAATTGAAATTATTTTCTACAAATTATCACAGTAATAAGATATTTTCAACACATAGATAATCCTGTAATCTTTCACCTTTGACCTTGTACATGTACACCCAAAATCTAATAAGTTCATCCTTGCATGCTGTATTATGATTCATCTAAATTTGGTTTGAATCCCTTTAATGCTTTTCAAGTTATCGCAGTAACATGATATTTTCATACTTGGTTACACTTTAAACTATGTGACCTATATTTCTAGCAATACTTTACATGTACTTGAACCAGCCATAATCTTGTAAGATGAGATATGTGTGGCGCAGGGTGACTTTTCAATAGTAGTTGTGAGTTTTCTCTAGCCTGCAAAAGCTTGAGTTTACACTAAGATACTCTTTTCACACTCTTTTCACACTGGTTTTGCTTTACCCCGTACTTTGCTTAGCCCCGTACTATCCTTAACCCCGGACTATTTTTTTGGCTTTTCACACACGCTGTTTTTAGTCCCGTACTAGCGCCTATTCCGAAATAAGAAAACTCCCGCTGTTCTCACTGCATTTCGTTAACCCCAGATATCGTGTATGTTATGATTGGACATACTTCGCATCTGGCCAGCTGCGATACGCTCCATTGCGTAGTACCGGACTATTTGTCGTTTCTGTTCTCATTTATTTGCTTAGCACCGCAATTGCGGGGTTAGCAGGAGTTAGCACCACAATTGCAGAGTTAGCCCTGCTATTTTGCAGGGTTAGTTAACCCCGTACTATAGGTGGGGTTAGCCAACTTTAGCCCTCTTTGGTAAAAACCAGTCTGAACAGAAAGTGGAATAGGCTTAACCCCGTACTATAGGTGGGGCTAATACTCTTTTCACACTGGTTTTGCTTAACCCCATTCTTTGCTTAGCTCCGTACTATCCTTTACCCCGGACTATTTTTTTGGCTTTTCACACTCGCTGTTTTTAGTCCCGTACTAGCGCCTATTCCGGAATAAGAAAATTCCCGCTTTTCTCACTGCATTTCGTTAACCCCGGATATCGTGTATGTTATGATTGGACATACTTCGCATCTGGCCAGCTGCGATACGCTCCATTGCGTAGTACCGGACTATTTTTCGTTTCTGTTCTCATTCATTTGCTTAGCACTGCAATTGCGGGGTTAGCAGGAGTTAGCACCACAATTGCGGAGTTAGCCCTGCTAGTTTGCAGGGTTAGTTAACCCCGTACTATAGGTGGGGTTAGCCAACTTTAGCCCACTTTGGTAAAAACCAGTCTGAACAGAAAGTGGAATAGGCTTAACCCCGTACTATAGGTGGGGCTAAGACCCCCCCCCCCCCCCTTAACCCTAGTCTGCAAGCACAAACCCTGGTCAGTCATAAAAGTGAGTCTGCACTATAAGACTACCATAGGCCATGTACTGTAGCTGCTCCTGACACAGCCAGTAGGTAGCTGGGCTAGACTTCTCTCAAGGCACAGTGATTTTTTGATTAAGTGTCAAATTAGGGTCTGTGCCTGCAGACTACCTTAACCCCACCTGTAGTACTGGGTTAAGCAAAATATTGCCAGTGTGAAAACAGTAAGAGATTAGACTAATCAGCCCTTCTCAAGATGGTAACTCATAAAGATGAATACCTAATTACCATACTTGATGTATTTTTTTAGTTTTGGGGTTTGTGTAAACTCACCTGTCTCACATTTCAACCTTATTACCAGGGATAATCTCAAGCTTGGGAATTAATCTCCTAAAAGATTTGCTGGAAGTTTACACCAATTACTTGACCGGTTATTTGAGCTTATAGGGAAACTTCACTACATTGAAATGTCTGAAGGATGGAAATGTAGAAATGGAATCAAATGTAAATGACTTTTGAAGGGGCATTTATCAATGATGCTCAATATATTCACATCTTGATCAAAAGAAATCAAGTATCGCTGATACTTATCTGAAAAGACTGTAAATTACCATCTAATTGAAAAATGAGTAATAAATGGGCAACTAAAAATCCTAGTGAAGATATTTCCATCCTGCGACCTATTAGTTAACTTTGAAATCTGGCATGTCAGTCTCATGTAATGTAATATACACACCTCTCAAGTTGCACCGGAGATTATTAACATACCAAATCAGGGCTAACAATGTGGTTTAACCAAATTGCTTGAAAACCTTCCATTTTGGGCCTGACTGGGCTGGGCTGGGCTGACAGGGCTGTTGCCCAAGGGGGTGTTGGAGTGTTAGCACCTAATCTACCAATTTTTCACCAAAGTCACATCATGCAATGGGCACCTTTGGGGTTATTGTTTGACTATTTTATGTAATTCCCCCCCCCCCCTCCTCTGGCCCCCAGGTTGCGATTAATTAAAATTGATTGTAACTTGATATCATCTGCAGCTATGTACCAGAAATATATACTGGTAGGAGGACTTGCAATCAACCTAAATCAATCACAACATGTTTAGACATGGCCCAGATCACTGATATCAAATCAATCCTTGCTATTACTTAAGTTACTTATTACTAATTTTGTCAGTTAAAAATGGGTTTGACCTCCCGCTTCTTCTTGAAAACGTTCTTCTGGCTATGAGTCGTTAGGAAAAAATTCAGAGACCAGTTCATTCTCCTGTAATTAATATTTGCCAATGATCTACCAATTATCATCCAAATTGAAAAGATTGGGCACATTTTTAAACACTAGTTTCAAAGTTTGAAACTTCAATCCCCCCTGCCCCCCCCCCCCCCAATTGCAAATGCTTTTTTCTGGAAATGCCCCTGTAGGATATGACATTTGACCAGATCAGGGTGAGCTGTAATGAGGTGGTGAGAGGCTTGCCGAGAGTGCAAGGTCATGTCATAACAACTGTCATGTGACCTCTAAAGAGATCAGAGAAAATGCTTTAAGCAAAGAACTCCAGATTTATGGGAAAGTATATTTTGGTGTACATTGAAATAACTTTGCTAAACATGTAGGGCATATTTGTTTGTGAAAGCATGAAGGGATATGATTTGGATATTGAGTTTTATATTAAGTGGGGAAATCAACTATCAGAGTAATTCATACGGACATAATGGGATTAGTTTCTAGTATGATGTAAGATTGTTAGATAATACTCATGATTCATGGAAACCAATTTAACATGAAGCGTAACCTTCATCTTACAAAGATCTTCGCTTCCCCTCCCTCTAAGCTCCACCTACATGTACCCTCTCATTTATCCTTCCCTCAAAAAAATCCCTCCCTTCTCCTCCTCCTCTCCATCCTTCCTCCTTCATCCTACATGTATCTGTAAGGCCAAGGGTGGGGGGGGGGGGGGGAGAAATCATCCACAATAATAGAAAAACTAACAGAATAAACATCTGAGTTAATAATTAATTGTTATGTATTTGCCGTCACCTGTGCCTGGGAGGCAAAAAATGAACAGAATCACTGTAATCCTCAGGTCTCTCCTTCCGGTATTTTAACTGATTGGGGGTGTGCAGGTGGACTACTACACCAGGGTTTCCCGCTACTCTAATACAAATAGTGCAGTGGGGTCTTAACATGCAAAGGGGGTGATTCTTTTCAAACAGAGTCTCCATTTAACTTCCTATCTGAGGGACAGAGTGCTTTCAAATGTAACATATCCTGCGTCTGTGAAACAAGGGAGGGGCACATTAACACACAATGCAGGCTTCAGTCATCCGCCTCTGTTGGATATGAACCCATGATCTTTGGTAAGATAGGCAGATGCTCCTAATTCTTCCAATTTATACTGAATACCAGGTCATTTATATTAGACCTAGAGCAAAATCAAGAACACTGATGTACAAGACCATTACATTTTGAATTAGAACAACAAAATCAACAACAAATTGGTAATTTCTGTCACTGTTTGCTCCAAAAAGATGATAATACTTTGCAGCATGGAAATGGGTAGAGAATAAATCCACCGGGACCCCTCTTGTCAATCAAACATCAGCCTTAAAAAATCTAACTTTCCCCATAATAAAGTCATTAAGTGCTCATTACTGCTCATGTGTACACCACATGTTCTAAATTTGAAACAAGAAAGTTCTTGAGACAGGGATTTAAATAGTAGCTGTAGCCACACAGCAGGCATACATGAAGTCTAAAAAGTAAAAGTAAATTGAATAAGATTCAAACAAGCATGGAGCAACACAACGAATGAGCACATGTCAATTAAGTCAATTAGTTATTAGACAATCATGGAAACAAAGCAAAGCCTCCTTTTGAACTTGCATTCAGGTGCATTCCAATGAGTCTAATTACTATTGTCAAGTGCTGTATACTCGTGATTATTTACAAACCTAGTCAACCATAAATATTGTGTGTGTGAGTTTGTTTGTTTTACCCGACTGCTAAGAAAGCATGTGTACACTTGTAAGTAAGCAAACAGGAGATCGAGGGCTTTAAACAGATGTGGATTCATGCCTTACTAGAGGGCACTAGCGCTTCAACTTGGTCTTGAACCCAGGACCTCCTGGTTACGAGACTGCTGCTCTCTACCACTGAGCCATAGCCGCAAAGAAGATAAAACATGATTGCAACTATTTTCGAAAAATCAACTCAAGGGCAATTTCAATTCCCTATGTCCATATGTCCAATAGAAATCATGTTGAACTGTTTGGGGTCTATACACTCACTGTATTGTAGATTACAACTGAAATGTTCATACCCCTTGTAAATTTGATGTTTTTGTGTTTTTCTTAACTCAAGAATGATAGGTGGACTGGTTAAATTAGGGCAGTTGTTAAATACTTTTAGATGTAAGCATATGTCACATTCTCAATTAATTTGTTTACATACTAAAAAATTACAAAATTTAGTAAGGTTATGAACAATTTAGCTGTTAAAGATAAACTTTAGTACTGGTAATGCGATTGCGTTGTGAAAGAAAAGGTGTGGAAAGGATCAGAAACAGTTGATCATGTAGCATGTAAGTATTGGTGTGCACTGCAAGGTTCTGGAGTCATCAAAATCATAATAAATTTGACCGAGTCTTGGTAAAGTAACAAGCACTCACATAGAAAGCTATATATGGGACAACACACATGATGTCGGGGCTGGTACTACCTTGATTTCCTTGTCTTTCTATGCTCATTACTCAGCCAGTATACATTTTCTTCCAAAATTGTTTGGCACATGTCATTTATTTGTAATCTTGAACATTCAGTGTAAGTTTCATTTGATTCTGTGAGAATTTTTTTTTTTTTTTTACCAGTACTGGAGTTTATCTTTAACTGTATGTCCCTGAGTACTGCAGTTCACTTTCCGGTATGTACAATATACATCATGGGAGTAAAGATTTATTCTTACCATTTACTTTTTAATTCCTTTCATTCGTCAATATATACATTATATCACAATGATAGAGGTAAAGGTTTAGAACTTTTACCAAGTCACTCTCTGGCACTCCTCAGGCCATTGCCCGAAAGTGAGACTAAACACACAAATTGTCATCCCACGCTAACATTTTAATAAGGTTTCCCGTTTCCTCATTTCGATAAAAAAACTCTGGGAGTGAAAGTTTTTGGTCACTGAAAGTCCTGCTGTTTCAGGGTCATGGGTGAAATTCCTTTTTTCATTCTAGAAAAAAGGAAAGCTTCTATTTCATCAAATGGAGAGGATGAAGGTGGATATTTTTTTTTGGTAATGGTCAAGTACACGTAGATGTACCTGCAGATGTATAATACACAATTGGATTAAGTAAAATAAATGGTCTGAATTTTTCACCACTTCCAAACTATAACTGCAGAGGTGGATTGCTGTTTGGTCTACAATCTGTTTGTGACTTCTTTTACTACCTACAGTGTACATAGTAATTAGTCTAATACCCAATTAGTCTATTCCCATATGGTCTACACCAAGCTAGTCTACTATCCACTTGGTCTAATAATCATTTCTTCTACTTATCATTTGGTCTAATCTAATGACTATTTAGATTTACACTGTGTATAGTCATTTGGTGTAATTTCCATATGGTCTAATCTCCAATGTGTCTACTACCCATTTGGTCTATTGTTCATTTAGTCTAATTCCCTGTTTGTCTAAAGCCCATTTTGTCTGCTATCCTTACGGTCTGATAACCATTTGATGATTATTATTATCTATGATTAAATGATAATATGAGACCATATGGATAGTAGACATACGTAATGGGCACTAAACCAAATGAATATTAGCCTAAATAGTCATTAGACCAAATGATAAGTGAACAAAACTATCATTAGACCATGTGGATAGAAGACGGAATGTGTGTATACCTTATGGGAATAGACCAATTGGGTAGTAGACGAACTACATGTAGTTTTAGACCAAATGGCAATAAACCACTGTAGAATTAGGACGGATACAAAAATGAAGGTCTACATTCTACAATTCACCGAGACCCTTTGCACATGCACAGTGCCGTGATATATTCATAGGCCTTATTACTGTCAAATAATTTTTCATGTAGCATCAAAACAATATCTACATGTACTAACCTGGAGGTTTGTGCTTGCAAAGCATTATAACTTTTGTGTTGGTATTGGTTACTCTTATCATGATATCCTAATGGGCAGTTTAACGGCCAACACATTTTTTGTCAACCACTCCCCAAAGCTACAGAAATTAATAGCATGTCTCCCTCCACTAATTCCCTTTTTTTCTTTTTAGCTGGTTGGACAAAATGAATGAGACAAAAATGTGACGCTGCTTTTCATGGCAGGGTTTTTACAAAAAGTTATTCTATTGACTGACTGGAAAAAAATATTGCTTTTGTGTAGATATACATGGTGATAAAATACTAAGCATGGTTTACATTTTCCATGTAGGAAAAGATTCTGTAAAGTGTTCAGCTAAAGTTTTCTCACACATTCTCTGTTTCGAAAGCAAACAAAGTCAAGGATGTTAAGTTTCTTTCAGTTCACCAATGTTGTTATGCTATTCATCATTCATGGCTAGCCCACTGAAGTTTGATCTTGTGCTTAAAAAAACATAGAATCAGATATCCCACATGTAATGTCAACATGGAACTTGCTTGCATCTGCTTGCATAAATATGAGCTAGTGTACAAATGTTGAAGGATGAAGGGGCGAGGGTGGTAACAGTCTATATCCATAAACTCACATCAGTTACAAATACAGAATGAAACTGATGCAAGACTGAGAATTGAGACTGAGAATCGACATAATATACTAAAATGAAAATTTATAAAAGTAAAAAGAAGCTGATTTTATTCATCTAATTCTTCAACATGACCGCAGTCCCCCCCCCCCCCCCCCACTTTTTTAAAAACCTTTAGTAGGAAACACAACCCCCCCCCCAAAAAAACAAAAAAAAAACAACAACAACAACAACAACAACAACAACAACAACAACAAAACACACACAAAACAAACAATACAAATTGAGTAAAACAAATAAGTGCTCTTCCCTAAATCCTGCATTGCTAGATTCTCCTTGAACATATAGTTGGATATTATCCAGGAGAGGGTTTAGCCTCAAAATATCTGATCCATCTTGATATTAACCAGTTTTTGGTAAAGCAAAACCAATGAAAAGAGAAAAATTTTAGTTTATGAAACAGTCCATCATATTACATGAATTCTGGAGCCAGAAAGGCCTTAACTCATATCATTATACACAAAGTTAATACCCTTCTGCTTAACAAAGGACAGTTTTATGCTACAGTGTTCAAACTTATTTGCCTTGGAGCTGGGGTAGAAGGGGTAATACAGTTCCTACCAAAGAATACAAGCAGCAAGTGTGAGATCAAGTTCATAGCCAAGTTTGTATTGTTAACCGAGACCTGCCTCAACCTGTGATATGCAATTGTTATTGAAAATACTTGGTTATAGAAATTGATCCAGGCAAAATTCCTGATGCAAACAAAGTTGTGTTTTTCTTTGTTGGAAGGTGATGGCTAAAATTTAGAAGGACAATGCGGTGCGTTTTTGAGTAGTCTGCATTCGAACAAGATGGATAAAAGCCCAAAATTCATACATAGTGCTAGAATTTGAAGGCTGAAAACTTGAAATATCTTTTTGTATATATCAACACTTACTGAATTTAGTTTTGTGACAGCGTGAATGAAATTTTTGTTCCACTTTTTTGGAACTCATAATTTTTACAAAAAAGTAGTGGCCCGAGTTAAATATTATTCACATAAATTAAATAATAATAGTAATAGCTCACATTTATAATGCACCTACTGTAATACTTTGTTTCTAGGCCCAGTACATGTTATTATCCTGGTCATTAGATTCAGGCTTAACCGCACACAATGTTTACATTCTCCATTTCCTGGGGAGCATTCCGGCCAGTCGCCATTTTACAAGCGCCACTTGCTCATACAACCACATTCACTTTCGCATCCTACCGGGTACCCATTTAACACCAGGGTGGATAGTGGCATAATATAATATATTTTACATTTAATGAACATAAATAGCCACATCTACAGACTCTCAGCTTAGAATTGCCATGATTTGGCACAATACAAATGAAGAGGTGTGAAAGTAGAGAATACAAAAATAGCTGAGAAAAAAGCAACTGCTACTTGAGTGCATGCAGGAAAACAAAACTATTTCATTTTTTCAGTATTTTGGTATATACTGTATATACTGATGTACTATCAGTTTATTAGGAGAAATATTTCAAGTAAACTTTCAGAAGATAGTGTATGCTTCAGAGAAGTGTCTACCATAACTACAGCATTCATTGGGTAGATATTTGGCATAAAGGATAGATCTCTAACCAATATCTTACATCATTTAACATACTGTATATAATATGCAAAAGTTTCTGCTCCTAGCAAGTAAAGATATATGAATTCTACAAGGAAATCAATTTAAATCAATTTATTTAATTCACTCAACTTTCAATTCCATTAGTAAAATCAATCATTACATGCATAAAATGAAAGCCTTGAAAGTAATCCACATGTAGACAAATCTGTACATCTGTGACCCTTTGCAAAGAGTATCCTCCACATACTGTACTACACCCATATAACTGTCCTTAACAATCTGATGCAATATACTTAGCTCAAGAAGCTTAGGAATAGATTAAGATTATTGTAGAAACACCCCCACCCCAAAGACAGTCTGAAAGGGAGTTAATAACCTCCATTCATTGATAGGGAAAACACTCTAAACAGAAAGAAAGCAGCTATTTTGACTAGGGTCTTTAGCAATACAATCAAAGAATCAATCATGCACTCAGTTGAAAAAATATTCCTTCCTTTTAATTCTTTTAATCCTTTCTACATGTTATGCTACGTTTACACTATGTTCCTGGCAGCCATGGCAATCACGTTTCAGACCACCGTGGACAAAACGGGATGGAAGTGAGACAACGCGGTTGGACGGAATGGGCAAACGTGGATACCGGGCCAGATTTTTAAACTGTCAAAAAATTTTGCTTTAAAACGTAGCATTAATACACACTGCTATCAATACACTTTTTCGTAGCTCACAGGGGGTTCATATTATACATGTAGACCTCAGTCACATTGATGAGACCTACACCAGACTAACAACAGACCTAACAAACAATTCGTCCTTGTTTTCACGAAGTGACGGTAGTGAGGAAAATCGTAACGCAAAGTGAATGCAATTTTTTTCACTACCGTCACTTCATGAAAACAGCGACGAATTGCATTACCCCCACGGGCCAAAAGTGGTCCATTTGGAGTCAGTTTGCTGGTGCGACCGAGGCATCGCTGTTGTTGTCAATCCTTAGTACATGTATATTACTGAGAGTTTATGATTTATCCAATTATCAGAAGAAATTCCAAAGATCCCCCTCAGTATATCTGTCAAAATTGCCGCAAGCAAAAATCATTGGTTTTTCTCACATTCCAGTGTTTTGTCAGAAGTTGCAAAGCAAATACCCATAAAAAAAAAAAGACAAAAATCCAAATAAAAAACCAATCTCTGCAGAGTTAAGTCTGGTATTTGGTTTTTTGAAACACCTGCAGAAACTTCACCGGTTTTTGCACCGTAAATGCTTGCTCTCAAAACAAAGATGAATCATTATGGTTTTTGGTCATGTGACTATCTCCTTGCTTCTGTGCAGGGCAGCAACAAGTGGGGCATGCTCATAACTCATCAAAATGAAAGAATTATCAAACACCAACAGTTTCTTATGGGTTTTTCCAGCTTCTTATGGGTTTTTCCAGCTATGTAAATTTTTTATGGCAGTAAAAGAAACCAATTTTTTCAAATGGTTTTGGGGGTTGTGTAATTGGGCCTTATCTCTCTTTTTTCATCATACCATATGAATAGTATAGTGTTCCCCTTGAACTTTTCTTAGTATATTTTGAAAGCTGATCCACTTTACAAAGATAAACTACTACAAGAGTCTCTCTATGTAAAAAGTACAAGTAGAATGTTTTTGTATCCAGAGCAGTACGTGAAGACGAATGACATGTAGGAGTTGATCCATTATTTGATGATAAAAGTTAATCCATTAGGGCCTAGACTACTTCAACTATAAAAGCCCAATGAAATATAAGTTTGTTTGCTCGTTTAGTAGTAGCACTAGTGGTGCACAAGATACATGAATAAGACTATCAAGAGTATGAGAGATTCTGCCATGCTTTTGTTAAATCTGTCATAACTAAGGTTCCTTAATTTATTAAAGTAAAAGGACAACTCTGCCAAAATCACAGAATGAATAAAGTCATTAACCCTCTTACTGTAGGCTATACCTTCAGGGTCAGACAAGCAATTGCACAATGGCAAAATGACAAAGAAAAGGAAAGGTGGAAAGAGAAGTTAGAATAGCTCTCCTCCTCATCATAACAGTTTGCCAAACAATGGCCTTTGTAAACAGCCATCCACATTATACAAGACTTGTAGAAAATGAAAGAAGGTCAATCTATTTGAAGGCAGACAATTACTGTTTGGGTCTTTTTCATTCATAGAAGTGCTCTAAAGAGAGCTCATGATAGACGTCAGAGCAACATGCTTTACGGTACATGCTTTGCTTTGCTTTGCTTTAACACCATCAAATGAAAAACTTGAAGGCAATGAGTAAAGTCATTCTCTAATTGAATTGAGAGTCTGAGAATTCAGTTTAGGCTGACAAAATAAAGTTTTAAAATGTTCTAAAAAGGCCCTTATTTTCCTTTTGCAAACACTGTTGACAATGTATACAATAGGCCTCCTACTCAATACAAACAAACTCTCAAGTATTTTGTTAAACATTCTTTTCATGTGGGCCTATGGTTCTTTTTCACTTTTCAGTCATAGAGGGTTTTAAAAAGAGAACCCCTGAAGTCCTAGGTACTGTACTCATACAAATTACGATGGGGGGGGGGGGGGGTGGAGCCCTCTTCCAGAAAATAAAGCACTATCACATGTAGAAGTAATGCTAACAATGCCTAGAGTTGGTAAGGAAAGAAAAAATCTAAGAAGAAAGCTACAAATACAATTCAAAGTAAACTAGGAAAAGCAGACGATGGAAAATAACCTATCAAAAAATGTATGCAGGCGTGCATTATATTAAATTCCTTTTCAAAACATACATCTTCAAGGCCTGAGATGAGGTAACATTTGATCATCTTCTTCTTGCAAAATCTATGAACTATAAAAAAAATACTGTCTTCTATTTTTTTTTAATGAAGTAAAAGTTCTCGATCGCAAAGCTCAGTGAGCTAGAAATTAGAATAGCTCGATGTAGAAAGAGATGAAATAATGAATGCACCCTGTCTCTGTTCACAGTCAGAGCGCGCACGCAGTAGCGAGTCCCCAGAGTTCAGGCGAAACAAGGTATCACTAGCCCGCTACCACCTGTCCGCCAAGTCATAATAAATAACGAGTTCAAAAACAAAACTTTGGAAGTGAAGAAAAGTCGTTAAAACTCACCAAATACTTCTAGCCATCCTTCCACACGAGCTGGTGGCGGGCTAGACGACGAAGACATGTTTATAAAATCCAGTAAAGAAGTAAAAATCCTTCAAAAGTGCGTTGTCAAAGGTCCTTTGAGTTTTGATGGGCATCCAGTGCCCGGATCGGACACAGTGATTTTGATGACAAGCCGTTCGGAACAGCGGTGTGCGCTGTTGGCCTGTTGGAAGCTAAATATTCACTCAATCTTGTTTGACTTGTCCGCCAATTATCGGAAGCCTACTTCGCACCCTTTGTTACCTAATATTGTGGTATAAACTTCCAACTGACTCTTTCTTTGACATGTCGGTATACTATTCCTGGGGATTAACGATGACAAAGTAGTGCGACTTGTTAATACCGAGAAAGGACAACCTAGTCCGAAACTGGTGAGATAGTTTGGGCCTAATGTTAAAGCATTGATTTTTCTTCCTTCTGAGATAGAAAGAGATGTATACAAAACAAAACTTTTGACCAATGGGGCGTTTTGAGCCTCTATAGTCCGAAACCATAAAAACTGAAACCCGAGGTCCCCCCCCCCCCCCATTTATAATTGAAAGCAACGACATAACCCAGTGGCAGATCCAGCGGGGAGGGGGAGGGGCAAGACACGTGCGGTGTCCTATCCATTTCGATAGGTGTCCCCTTTTCCTCACATCATTAAATGTGCCCCTAATTTAAAGCGAATTAGAGATATTTCAAAGCTTACTCGCTGCACTTAATCGCATTTTATTTCATAGATAACATAATTATGTTACTCATCAATAGTCTTTTCAGTCTTTCGTTATGAGAATGTGCTTATAACCCCATCAAGTTTTTTTTCTTCCCCTCTTCAATAAGATGTAATTTTTCGCACTGCGACCTCACAAATCTTAAAAATTTCCTCGCTCGCTCGCAAATGAATATTCAAATAAATTCAAACCCCAACTGCAAAGTATGATGCCTAAGCACTGTCTCATATATGAAGAGAAACATGAATTGAAATATGGCCTGATAATGTAATTATAATGTAGGGGTATCCACGTCTACGTCACAATCCACTGACCAAACTGCCATTTTGATATTCGCATAGACTTAGTGATCTCATAAGTATTTCACACATTCATAACTGTCTTATGATATTAGTCCGATTTATTTCAAACAACGCTATTATTATGTTTATCATATTTTTATACAAATGAGCTTAATTATTACAGGAGCTGAATTGCCCTTCAATGATAGTTCTGATAATTGCAAATTTAATTTGCATTTAGTTTGATATTTTGTATATAGGGACCTGTAACATTTTACAGATCCCTGTTAATTCAAAAATGTAGAATGTAAATTCTCATATACATCCGCAGTGTAGGCTACTCCTTCTTCTACACGACCCCGTTGTTGTGCCGAGTCACTCTCTCATACCTTTAATCCTGATGGGAGGGCCGGGGGGGGGGGGTCACCCTCACACCCGACAGGCTCAGTTAGGAGAACTTTTTTTGTGATATCCGTTCTTTAGAGACAGAGAAAATAATACATGTATCAATATCAACATTTGATAATCAATTCAATACATGAAATGGGGTTTGTAAAATTAAAAATTAAAATAAAAAATAAAATATTCTAGGATATTAAGGATATTCTTTCGGCGGGGGGGGGGGGGGGTGTCCAGTGGTGAGTAGGGATGTATTACCCATCTTTTATTTCCGCTATAGCCTGATAGTCCCATGGTCCACTGGTATGGTTCATATGATTACTTGTTGATGTAAGTATAAGAATTAATTTCAGCTGTGGTATATTTCATGAGTATAAAGATCTAAATTATGCCTATATAGTAGGAAGTTAGGAACCGTTTGAGTTTTGATTTAAAGGAAGGAGGTTTGGTGCATTTATAATTTTATCATTAAGCAGGTATTCCAAATTTCAGGCCGATGAAAATGACAGTATTTTGGGAAAGAATAGTTTTCATTCGGACAGTAAAAAAAAACCCAGCTGGTGTTCAGATTTTCTCCGATTTTGGGGGGTATATTTTGTTCAGTAACAAGATCGAGCTTGCGCATGTTTTATCTGCTGGGTGCAAGCCAAGAAAAATAACACACAACACAGTGGCGGATCCAGGGGGGCCGAAACGGCCGCGGCCCCCCTCTATTGGTGGCGCAAAAAAAAAAAGAGGAAAAAAAAGAAAAGAGAAGAGAAGAAAAAAAGGAGAAGAGAAAAGAAAGGAGAAGAGAAAAGAAAAGAGAAGAGAAAAGAAAGAAGAGAGAGAGAGAGAGAAAAAAGAAAGAAAGAAGATACCCCCCCCCCCTACCTCACTCCCACTCCGGGGTCGGAGGGACCGATTTTGTGTTCCCAAAATTTACGATAAAGGGTTACTTTTCACGCAACAAAGTCCGGCCCGTAATACATACAAATCCGGCCCGCACTGACTTTACACAACGAAGATAAAGGGGTGCTTTCAAACTGCAGCATCAGAACTGAATACACACAGTCGCTGATTCAGGATTTCTGAGGTGGGGGTGGGGGTGGGGTGGGGGGGGGGGTGGTAATGAGCACTATTTTTTTTGGGGGGGGGGTGGGGGGCACGTGCCCCCTGTGCCCCCTAGATCCGCCACTGACACAAGTTAAAACTTTTACGTTGTAAAAATCACAGAACATTTAGTTGGATATTATTTAAATGTGTCATGTTTATTGTAGGCCTATTCTTAATCATATCTCAATGTTGCACCAGCATAAAGTCATATTAATTCAGTCAAAGGGTATACTATAGTAGTATAGTTAACTCTTGGAATTATCATTTTTTTTAATTTTTTAAACTCTAAACTCTAAAAGAGGGAGTTTTTTTTTCTCTCTCTGTCTTTGGACTCCTAATTTTTTTTTAAGGGGGTCAAAATAACTTGAGTACTATAGATAGGTACAGGCGTGTACGCAGGGGGTGGGGGATTGGGGGTCGAACCCCCACTAACATTTTTGATGTGTGTGATTTTTAATTTAAAAAAAAGAAGAAAAAACCCTTTTTTTGTGTGCAAAAGGGTGACCCCAAAAAGTGACCTTACCCCCCCCCCCCCAGCCATCGAAATATAGGTCGGCCAAATTTTTTAATTTCCGGGAAAGAAAATGTGCTTGCAGTGGCGGCCGGATCCAGGGGGAGGGGGTGCCGGTGGGCCTGTGGTCCCCCCGGAAAAAAATGTGTAAAAACACGTTAATTTTACCTTTTTATGGAGATGGGCCCCCTCCCTGGCGTTCAAGGGGGGGGGGGGGATGCGATTTTCCAAATTTTCAAGGGCCCCCCCCCCAAAAAAAAAAATATAGTATATCCCTATGATCCCCTCCCCCCCACCCCACTGAGCGAATTCTCGGCCGGTGCGATTTTTAAATTTTCCCCACTAAATATTTTCTCACAAATTGGGCCCCCTCCCCTTCCCTGCCGCCGGCTGGATCCGCCCCTGCCTGGTAGCACGGTATGCTCAATAAGCACATCAATTATCGACAGCATATTTTTGGCGCCCGTTGCAGTCAAAAACTTTTAGATTTGCACGTCGACAGCTTTGACTGCAACGTGTGACGTCATTTTAAGGCACTGCGCATGCGTCACGTCGTCTCAGTCGGCGATCGAGAATGCGTCAACCTTGATTTTCCTAAATCTAGTACGGTACTAGTATATGCCGCGTGCGCATAAAATATACAGTTCTACAGGTAGACAAAGGAACATCCCTTCCCTGCTAAGGCTGCTATTATGTAAAAATGTGTAGAACAGGTGACACATGCATATTCACCTGTTCTACACATTTTTACATAATAGCAGTGAAGGGATGTTCTACCACAGCAATAGGCCATTTTCGTAATGTAACCAAATTAATGCATAAGTCTTTGTGAAGTGGCTCAATACAAATTATTTCATTCACCTGATAGGAATAATGGTATTTCAATAGTCAGAATGCAACTGCATATATTAAGTGTTGCTAGGTAGGTCAAGCCATCATGTTGTCCAACCTGGCAACAAGTAATGAATGCAGTTCAGATTCTGTCTATTGAAATACTATTATTCTTATCAGGTGAAGAAAATGATCTGTATTGAGGCACTTCACAAAGACTTATGCATTAAATTTGGTTACATTACGAAAATGGCCTATATTGCTGTGGTGTGTATCGCCGAGTGTAATCTAAAAGATTTCTAATTGTAGTCAACATGGGCAGTTGAGTACGTTGACACGCATGATCAATCGGCGTTCGTCGTGTTCTCGTCTACTCAATCTAAAAGTCCCTCTTGCTTCGAGTGAATGCACTGAAAGTCTCAAATGTGAGTCTGTCCTATAATCTCACACAGGGGCGTACGCAGGATTTTTTCAAGGGGGGGGGGGGGGGGGTTTAAAATCTGGCCCAAAATATTTTGCTCCCAAAAATTTGAAAATCGCGCCGGCCGAAAAGTCGCTCAGTGAGGGGGGGGGGGGGGGGGGGGGGGGGGTAAGCGGACACTTTTTTTCTTGTTTTTTGTTATATGTAATTTATGCTCATTTTCCTTCAGTTTGGTAATTGCTAAATCAACGATGCGCCATATTGCTATAGCGCATGCTCGTACAACAGAAAATGCTTAACCTTCGTCCAATACTAAAACCCTGATTTGTTACAGTATGCATTCATTAACGATACAAACAACATTTGTCTGCTATACAATCGTACCGCAGACAAATAATAGTTCATCCTAACATCGTTTATCACATAATATCACCCATAGCAACCATCACATACAGATGACACTCTGAAGCTAGAATGACTTCCCTCTACACCGGCCACACCCTTATCTCGCATCCTCTCTTTTCATATTCAAATGAAACACCTTCAACGCAACGGAATTGAATAATTCCGTCACGCATGCCAGAGAACAATTAGTGTTCACCACTAATAAAAATCACGTGATGTATTTCAATTGAACATGCAAATAGAGACCGCTCGCGCGAATCGGTTTTAGGTTTCGAGTAAGATGGGAAGCAAGAAATTTACCATTCTCTGCTAGATTCTGTCCTAGACAAGTCGTTTTGAGATATTTACTTAGCTTTTGCTTCGTTCGCCTAGCTTGCTTTGAACCACTGTTATTTCACTTGTGTAATAATGGTCTTTTACGGCAACAAGTTCACCGGGAACTGTGTGATGAATACCCTGGAGGGTACTCGTTGTAGGAGGAAGGCACCCCTGCCTGTTGATGAACCGGATGAGTGCTGGCAACACCGACAGTATGTATATAGTTATTTTCTAAATTAAAAATGAATTTACCAACTCAGTAGTCAGCTCTCATGGAGAATTCGACACCGTTCGGGTGTTTACCCAACAACAGGTGTTGTCAATCACCCGGGTTAGCCTTGAGTTTTATGACCATTAGACCTTATGTAATGCTTTGGTTTCCCCGTTACCCGAAAACTCTCGAGTATTATCCAAGAAATCAGAAGGGGGGGGGGGGGGATTCTTGACTGGCCAACGGGTTTGCTGTGTGCAGATTTGTACCCCCATTAATGGTATTTCCACCAAGTCTGGTGTCAGCGAATTATGGCCTTCTGCGCATGGAAACTGCTGATACAGTCCCTTTAATACACGCAGGATATTGACCCTTCAGTGAGTTGAAAGTTATTTGTTTTGGGTCATTCATTGTAATTACCCTATCGAATCTCTTACCAAAATTGCAACATCTGCACTTTTGTCTTATATATTCGCATTCTATTATTTGCAATCTAGTAGTAATAGACTATATGTCCTGTTTTATGTTTCCTTTATTACAGACAGCCAGCCGAGGTCCAGTGCTCTGCACATATTGGGCTTCATGGGAATGGCAGACGTTGCAGCCGGCGTGGACGTCACTCGCTAGACGAAAACGCTGTTGAACTCTACTGCACGCAACACGGTATGCATTTATTCAAAGTAAATCTCTCACATGTAACTTAGATCTACATTTTAAAAAGGCGTCTTGTGGACCATAGACTATAGATCTACATGTATTTGCCCAGACTATTAGCGGATCCAGAATTTTTCAGGAATCGAGGGCCGCATATTGCCATTGGTAAAAATATTAAAAATGGAAGAGTAAATATTGATTCATGTACATATGTATATTGATTCAAAATATTTTGAAACTAATTACACTGCCCCCCTCCCCCTCCCCCTCCCCCTCCCCCTCCCCCTCCCCCTCCACTCAGTGTTATTTAGGGTAGGCAGCATATATGCATGTTCCCTCCCTTTGAAAGCACCCCCTATCTCCGGTGTGTAAAGTCAATACTGGCCAGATTTTTGTGTATGTACGGGCCTTACTTTGTTGCGTGAAAAGTAGCCTACCCCTTTACCCTGTAATATGGGATCATTGAATGTGTACGTTGGTGCATTGACAGGGGGTATATTCAAGAATAAATGGAGAATCGTGTATTTGAATGTGATCTGTGAAATGCCATGCATGTACTAGTAGCATGTCCTCATTTATGTTTTCGTTTGGTTTATACAGTCAACAAGTTGCATCGCGAGAACGGTCGTGCGGAGGTCGTTCCTGCTCATCGCCAACAGCAGGATGAACAGCGTAGGAGGGCGGAGGAGCGTGAGCAACTCCACCCGAGACGAAGGTCACCGCGTCTGGTAGAGCGAGAGATCGCAGCTGCCGCCGCTGTTCAACTCGCCGCGGAGAGAGAGCAACGTCGTGCCGCCAATCGGGCAAACCAGAACCTGCGGAGGTCGGCCCGGATTGCCGCGAGGCGAGGCAATGTGTGATTATAGCCTGGGTAAGTAAATTTTTTATATGCTTTCCTAATTTTAAGTATTCTAACAATTCCTACCCCCACAACAAAATATAACTAAACAGATGAGCATGCAATGTATTCAATGTACCAAACACAATTTTTTAATTGAAGACTTGACAATGAGCCAAAACTTTACAACATAGCAGCAACTTTTAATGATCAGTTGGATCAAAATGAACTGAGATGCATCCAAGGTTTCTAAATAGTATGATTGTTATTTGTCACAATGATATAGGGGTTTTTCAAAATTCATTTATCTGAAAACATAATCTGTTTTATTTATTTTTAAAAAAAGTTTGAAACTGAAACATCTTGCTCATAATGAAATTAAAGGGGAAGCCCACCATGATATTAAGTGTATTTTTTTAGAATCAGAACATGAGAGAAACAGTTCAGTGAAAGTTTGGGCATAAACCGATTAAAAATAAGAAAGTTATGAATTTTTAAAGGTGCAATCAATTAATGTTTCAATCAAATATTTACCCTAAGTATTATCATTTCAAGTATAGTGTTAAGCAACCCCTGTATGAAATGTATCTATTCCGTCATCAATATCTAAGAAAATGAAAATTCATGAAATTGTCTGTAGCCTACAGAGCAAATTGGAGATGAGCTTGCATGTCACATTTTTTTCACTGATGACAGTTTTAAAATTCATAACTTTCATATTCTTATTGTTATGCTTTTATTACAGTCAACTTAATTTAAGGGTGGACTTCCCCTTTAGTATAAATGATTTTTAAACTCACTTCATTCTCCTTTCCTACAGACTGATTCGCAGAAGCAGCAGGGGGGAGACCGAGGGGGGATACTGGGTCGAACACTGCTGAGGTTCTCGGGACGTAAACGCCTTGCTATAGGAGTAGTAGGGAGGAAGCCGAGACGGGTAGTGCATGGTCACTCAAAACCAGACCCGCTGTACTATCGTAGTCAAGAAAGACTGGGTGTGGTCAGTCGAGGTAGACGCCGGAGGCCATTCCCTTTCTTTGACCGCCTGTAAATTATTCCAAGAAGGTATGTCTACTGTTCATTATTTTGGCTTCATATGTTTAAAATAGTATTAATTCTTTATAGCATTATAGCATTACCTGGCAAAACATGGGGAGTCTTCATCTTTGCTTTTGTTTGCACATGTCCTCATCATTTTGGAGTGTATACCATTTATATGTATCCTCTATGTGGAAAATGTTTATATAAAGTAAAATGTAGGGCCAAAAGGTGAAAAACGTCTTTATATTTTGTCTACATACTCAGAAATAAATCTATTTTGAAATTAATGTATAAACTTGGTATAATCTTTACCTAACAAAATTGTTTAATTTGTGTTTATTTTTACGATATTACCTGCCCATCATATTTCCTTTGAGATGCCTAATACAACATTTCTTTAACCTCTTTATTCCACAGATCAGGCCTCACCGTGGGACGCGCACACACGTCGTAAGTATGCAGGTATTTCAATGTCTACCTTGTGATAATTTATTCCTACTCACCAGATCAGTTTACCCAATACCTCCTAATAGAAGTCATGTATACTTCTGAGGTTTGACATGTAGGTTATTACATTGAGAATTTGAATATTTGGCTGAAAATCTTTTTTAATATACGTTATATTGTTATAAGGGTTCAGAAGTTGTCTTTTTTTGTAAGTTTAGTTATTGGTTTTGCAATCATCCATCTCATAAAAGTAGTTGTACTGATATTTCAATGTGTATTATTTATTGTTATAAGATTTAGTGTTGAGTTTAAAAGGTTAAGCTTAAATTATTAATATGACCTACTCGGTGATTAATGAGCAATGTGTAATTTAAAATGTGTTCAATTGACCTATGCTTTATGTACTGTATATAGTTGTTAGCCATGTGAAGTAAAAAATTCCACGTAATGTGGACAATAAAACAAATCAACAGATCAAATCAATGTATCTTGTTGTAAGAGCTAGACTTGGCAGGAGCTGTCCAATTACCCAGTTTGTAATTAGCACCAAATAACCACTAAATATATATCTGAACATGGAGAGGCCTAATAGGGATTGTAGAACTTGAGGAGTCACATGAATGCCATTTATCTCCAGTTAGAGATGCAAAACTTTACCTGTGTATCATGAAATACCATACTGGTGCATAAAATGAAATGAATGTTTGAACATGTATCCAATATTTTTCTCAATTTGCACATTTTTTAAAACCAAATTTTCAAACTGCAATTACAAACTGGCCTATTATAGGATGTGTAGGATGAAAAACAAAATTTGATGGACAAAATAATTAAATTGAATAGAACACATTCTTTTTTATAAAAAAAAGGTTTAAAATTAAGTTTAAAAAGGATGTGTGTTCCCTTCAAAGTCGAGACGAGTTACACCGGAAAACACTAAAACCACTATAATCCTTTAGCATTAGTGATCATAAAATTCTTGGTAAAGTTTTCCAGTCCCTTAAAAGAAACAACTGAAATCTCATCTTCTCCCATTTGCAATTACTTTTATTTAATCCTATTTTCTTATACATTATATACATGTTATGCATATGTAGGTTCTACTCATATACCGGTAAAGCAAATCCCCTTCTGTTTCTCTATTTGTAGTGGATTATTCTCAATCCTATCTTTTAAAGGGGTGCATTTTCCTGACATGTTACCAATTCGAAGAAGAAACACAAAATCACATATGAAGAAATAAATCACCTTTATGTGGCTGGGGTAAAAAACAAAATTAAATTTAGTTTATTATTCATATTTACCAGAGGACATATTAAGCATTATATCAGACAAAAAATACATCGTGTTCACTATTTTCAGGAATACAGCACCTGTAAATCCCATGTGTGTTCTCTAATAGGATTTGTTAGACTCTCTGTGAAATGAATAGTTTTTTTCCTTCTCTTATCTTTCCAGTTTGTATCTTAATCATATATAATTGCTTTTATTGTGGGATGTTTTGATTTTTCTTATGGTAGGATAGGACTCCTTTAAAATATAATAAAGATGTAATATATAGCTTTTTCTACTTTTCTTCTCAAGTCTTCACTAATATAAATTAATGTTTTAATACAGTAGGCTCTACTTCAAATGTGTAATACCTAATCATTCTCAGTATTGTTTAGCAGCTGTTTATCTTGTCCAATGCTCTCTCTGGTTTACCCTTCTCTCCATTGCAGCAGGGATGTTTCTCGATATTGTAGAATTCTCTTGATAGCTCTTTACATCTTCTAAGAGTATTGAATCTTTCTTTCAATAGGAGAATATCGTATGTCATTCACAATTCAAGGCTTTCGGTAACACTATGTGGTTTGTACACCAAGAATTAGGTCATATGGAAGTAAAAAAGGAAAGGAAAGAAAGGGTGGTCAAGATTGAGAAGGTTGTGAGGAGATCGCAAAGGGTGTAGTTTTGAAAAGAAAATTGTATCTTTCCTCTTTCTATATCATTTTTATCTTTCTATTTGTTTGTATTTTTGTTAATGTCTTCGTCTTTCTTTTTCTTTTTCTGTATCTGTATCTATCTCCCCTTTTCTCTTTTTTACTTTCTCTTACATGTATATTTTAGTCTTATATTATCCCCTCGCTGACGAAGTCGGAGGGGATCTAGTAACGCAGCCGTCCGTCCGTTCGTAACAAATCTGATTTCCGTTTGATAACTTTAGTAATGTTTGGCGGATTTTAATAAAATCTGTTATGAAGGTACATGGTATCAAAATACAGCCTAAGTTCGATTTCAAAGTATGTAGATCAAAGGTCATAGCTTATTAAATATGCAAAATACCCAAATCTGGTTTCCGCTCTATAACTTTAGTAATGTTTGACGGATTTCAATGAAATTTCATATGAAAGTAAACGGTATCAAAATACAGCAGCCCAATTTCGATTGCGGAGTATGTAGGTCAAAGGTCAGAGCTCATTTAATATGTGGGGAAAAAGCTAATTAGAAAATTTGGTTTCTGTTCAATAATCTTAGTAATTTTTCGACGGATTTGAATGAAACTTGATATGAAGGTATATGGTATCAAAATACAGCATAATTTCAACTTTGGAGTATGTAGGTCATAGGTCATAGCTCTTTAAATATGCAAAATACCTATTTATATATGCGAAAATGTGGTTTTCATTCAATAATGTAAGTAATGTTGTTGAGTATGTACGTCAAAGGTCAAAGGTGACAGCTCATAAATATTAAAAACTTGCTAAATATAGGCCATTTTTACCCGGCGAAGGGACGCTACGCTTTGCATGGACTTGCTTTTTTTTCTGTCTCTCACTTCTATGTCCTTTTAGAACATTATCATTTATACTCTTTCTTCTTCTCATACTTTATCATCTTCTCTTCATTATCTTTCCCATCCATTGTACCCATCCATAATAACCATATTTACCACAATAAATCAATGTATCTACCTATCATTTGCTAGTTTATCCAAACTACGCCACAACTCTAAAAACATCACAATCGCGTATGCCCCACCCCCATAATTCGCCTTCCCAGGGTTCATGTGCGCAACGCACACCCGCCATTCATCCTCTTTCTATTCTCGCCTACCGGCAGAGACATCGTTACAGCTGAGTCACATTTAAATTCAAGGATTTTGTCCTTTTTTCGATAGGCTTAGCTCTTTTTACGCATTGAATTCCGTCCTCTTTTTTATTGCTATTAATATGGTGGTACAGGTTCCCAAGTCACATATTTATTTTTGCAGAAATTTGGGTATCATTTCTGCTCCGCATATTTCCACTTTCACGACCATAAATTACAGGCTTTGGTACGCCGCTGGGTTAGGGCGTTTGGTCCTGGCGTTACGGCATTTGCTGTTTGGGATTTCTTACGTGTGGTAAGGCGGTTAATTTATTCACTGACCTAACGTCCCACCTTGGCTTGTTACGCTTCACGGATCACCGCTTCTGCGGCGGGACCTTTTGTCTGTTCGTGATAGTTTGGTTTTATGTTTTGTGACCATGTTGAGCCTATTTAGCTGAACCTTCCAGATTTAGCAAGGCCCTTGAGCAAGCTTCGTCACCCGACGCTTCAGCAAGGGGAACGAAGTTTGTAGTTTGTATTTTATGAGGTTTACTGTAGCCTTCTGATGTCCAGTCTCCGACTGTGACTTAGACGGAGAAGGCTGTGCTGATTTTTAGACCTCAGCCTGCGTTCTCTCCAACCGTTCAGACTGGGCTTCTCGTTGTAACAAAGCATCTTGGTGGGCGACAGGGTTTACCCTGGTCCCATCTGTCTGTTCTGAAGCCCAGTTACGCTTGTCTGTTGTAAGCTGGTACCTGTTTTAGGTTGGGATCCGTCTTGATAATAATAATAATAATATTCAATTTTTATATAGCGTTTAATACAAATGTCTCTAAGTGCTTTACAAATATACTATTACCCTAGTCATTGGATTCAGTGCTTCCATTTTTTGGGGGAATTATCTCTTGGACACAATTCCCCAGCTAACCTTGAGGGTAATCAGAGTCCGTTGCTGATGTTGGGGCAACAGGCTCCCCGGCGGGTTTCCCGTCTCTGGCTTGTTTCAGGTCGGTGGGTTCGGTTTTCTGTCCCTGTTGCTGCGGACATCTGTTCCCTCTCTCGGCCGGACGTGTTGTTCCAGCCTCTGGCGGGGATTCTCCGTCGTCGTCCCGTGGTGCTTGCTCTCTCTGACTGCCAGGACGGTGTCGGGAGGACGTTGACTTCTGGACTCTCTGAAGAGAGTCTCATAGTTTATAGTCCAGAGTCGTAGGGATCCCACAAGGACCCTTTACAACTCTCCTTTGGAGCCCTTCTCCATTTGGTGTTAAGGCCTTGGGGTCTCACCCGTAGACTTCGGCAGGTGTGATAGTGGTTTTTTGACTTACTTGTTTGACAAGGGTAGAGCCCTTTCCACTATTCGTGGTTACCGTTCGCCCTTCGCTGCCACTCATGTCGGGTTTGCCAAAAATCAGTCGCGTCCTCCGGACCGGTGGAGGTTTTCCTCAGTCCCCTTTCGGAATTCTCGTGGGTTGCGGAGGACAAGGTCTGGTGCCCCTTCATGGCACTCAAGTGGTACTTAGATAGAACTAAGGTTCACTGAAAGGATGACCAGTTGTTCCTCATTTTGTGGGAGCTCTTTTCTCCTGCGTCCCGAGAATCCATCTTCAAATGGACAGTGGACGCTATTCAGGCAGCGGGTCCTGAGGCTGGGTCCGAAGGCGATGTATGGGGTGTGGGGCATGCGCGAACGTGACATTATTAAAAAGTTCTCGATGGTGGCGTGCAAATAATAGGTAGATACATAGATTCATATAGTAAATAATAAAATCAGTTCTGATTTTTCTGCTTTCTCTTACCCCACCCTCATCCATCATCTTCTTACTCATCCATCTCCATCGTCCACTTACCCATTCCACTACATCATCCTCTTACCTATCCTTCTTCCTCAGTCCTTTTAATATCCATCCCTCTTCGTCATCCTCTTACCCATTGCTCATTCTCATCATATTACACATCCCTCATATCCATTCCTCATCCCCATCCCCATCTTATCCATTCCTCATTTTCATCATATTACCCATCCATCTTCCACATCCATCTTCCACAGCCCCTTTAATATCCATCCTTTTCCTTATCCTCTTACCCATCCCTAATCTTCATTCTCTTACCCACCCTCTTCCTCATCCTCTTACCCACCCCACCCCCATTCTCATCCTCTTACCCATCTGTCATCCTCATCCTCCTTCTAATACATCATCATTCTCTTTCACCATCCCTCATCCTAATCCTTTTACCCATCCCTCTTCCTCATCCTTCTCCTCATCCTTCTCCTCATCCTTCTCCTTATCCTTCTCCTTATCCCTCATCCTAATCCTCGTACCTGTTCATCTTGCTCATCATCTTATGTATCCCTATTCCTCATCCTCCTACTCATCCTCATCCTCTTACCAATCACATTTCATATCCCCTCCCTCCCTCTCTCTATTTCTCTCTTTCTCTTTCTTTCTCTTTCTCTTTTGATCTCTTGCTATCTTGATCTTTCTCTTTCTCTCGTTCTTTTAATATCTTATATCAGACTTGTCATGTTTACTTTTAGTAATCAACTTTTCCATTCGCTAGTAATGAATTACATTTAGGTGTGCTTCCTTGCCTTGATTATGTCATATCTCTTTTCTTTGTTATAACTTGTAGAATCTACTTTCTAACATTTTATTCATGGCATGATTTTTTTAATCTCTTTGGTAACTGTTTGTAGTTGCAAATTTTCATATACCGGTATACATCTGAATATTGGGATTAATAAGGATATTTTACCTTATTTTTCCTGATATTGCCAGTTACTGAATCTAGATGTTACTGTTTCTCTACAATACTGCTGAATGGCTTGTTCAAATACTGCACGTCAGATACAAAGCAATATTTTTTGTCTTTCTCATCTTGAAAAAAAGTGTACTCATCATATTTATATCAAGTCTGTATATATAAAAGTACTGTTTATCAGATTAATTTGTTATTGTATAAGAGTCATATTTTATTTTAGCTTCCCTTGTTCTCTCTCTCTCTTTGTTGCTTTTTGCGATTATTACCGGCTGTATATCAGCTCTAAATCAAGACCCATCATCTGTTTCCCTTTCTCTCCCTTTCTTCCTATCTCTCACCATGTCTCACACTTTCTTGCTCACTATTTATGATTATGACTTATCAAATCTAGATTTGCTTTTTTGAATAGGATAAATACCATTCATAGCAAGAATCTTTTTTGCCTCCCACTCTATCTCTCTATCTCTCTATCTCCTGAGCGCCTTCTCCCATGGGGTACTATGTCACATTAATTATGGATAGCATATAATTATAGGTCCTCTGAATTGGTCTGGCCAATTTTGAGTACTTCTTGTCTCACAATTGCTACTGTAATGCCGTAGACACTACAGCCAGCGACGTGCAGGGTGATGGATAGTTGTAGATGCCTTGAGAGTTATGGGAGATCAAGTTGGATTATACATGGCTAGCTGTAACTAGTAAGTAGGTTATAACCTGTCTTACTAGAGCACCTGTGAGTGATGTTCTAGCTGGTCTTGTACCTTAAATTGCTGGAGAACGGTGCAGCAAGATCAGGCATTTTTTTTTCCTGGTAGGGCTAGTTCGTAGTTTAAGGTGCTTGCTATGTGTCATCATGCCATTCTCTTCATGCTCGTGACAGCTCAACTGAACCATCACCCAATTAACATAGGGTGTGTAGCCATCCTATAGATCTATAACATATAGAACTTACGGGCGGATGAGCTCACATGGAGCCAACGGCCAGCTACCATGGAAGAGTTTGTTACCTCACCATGTACATGTATATTACCATTGTCTGCAACATCATGAATAAGTACAAACAGAGAGAAAAGCGAGATGCAAGCCTGACTGGTCCCCAAACAATTAGTCCTGCTGTAAATAGCCTTCAGGAAGAGTTGCTGCCTTTTGCAAATAAGGTACATTATAATGACCAACCTAGTTCAAAGCCTTCGGAAAGATTAGGTTGTGATGCTCTGTCCCTGAAAACAAGACATGGAATGTTAGGACGTTGTATAAGGCAGGGAAATTAGATAACCTCATTCAGGCGGCTAATAGGATGAAACTAGATATTGTATTGCAGAAACTAGGTGGACTAATAATGGATGCATGAAGAGAGATGATTATACCTTCATATACTCTGGAGGAGAAAAACACCAACATGGTGTTGGAATGTTAATCAAGAAAAATCTTGAAACACATTCTAGGTTTAATACTGGACATTAAATGAGAGAATGACGTTAATGAAGCTGAAAGCTAAACCGTTTAACCAAGCATTAATTCAAGTGTATGCCCCAACCAGTGATTACAGTGATGAACAAGTAGAAAAATATTACGATCAAATAGATGAAATGCTAAAGCACTGTAAATCAACAGAAGTTGTTATCGTGATAGGTGATTGGAATGATAAAGACGGGGAAGGTAAGGATGGAAAGATTGTTGGACAATATGGACTAGGCCATCGTAATGAACAGGGTGATCGACTTGTTCAGTTCTGTAAGGAACATGATCTAGTGATAACCAACACCTTTTACCAACAACATAAAAGAAGAACCTACACCTGGAAAAGCCTAGGAGATGCAAATAGAAATCAGATCGACTACATTTTAATAACGAACAGGTTCAAGAATTTAATCAAGCAGGTTAAAACATGCCCAGGGGCTGACATAGATTCTGATCACAACCCGGTGATTGCAGAAGTTGAAATAAAGCTAAGAATACACTCCCCAGAACAAAAAGAAACCCTCTTCTGGATGTTAAAGCTCTAAATAAAACAGTCATATCAGAAAAATACCTTATGGAAGTTAGAAATAGGTATAATTGCCTAGTCACAGAAGAAATAGAATAAACAAATAATGAAGTAAATGACATTGAGAAACTAGAAGTGGAATGGAAATGCTTGAAAAAGATCCCCTGGGTCATACATTTTGAAAAATTGACATTTTAGTACTGTTGTGTGTTATAATAAGCTGAATAGTTGTCCGCCACTACATCACAGCAACATTACCGATCAGGCAATTTGAACTTGATTACAGCTTTCAAAAATTCATAACCTTATTGTTTGTTCGATTTCGTTCAAACTTTCACCAATCTGCTCCCTTAATTTAAGAGTAATTTTCCTTAGTTAGAAAAATCGTAATTTGCTTGTGTGGAAAATATTTATGACATTAGCAGTCATGGATTGCATAACTATGCAACCAGTGTAACCTTACTATGCATCAACTTCTTTGTCTCGTTCAATAATTCTCTTGGCAGTCAGAAGATGTTTGCATTGGATATTATTTCACCATTGTAAAATTATGCACTAGATATTCAACTATGATTGCAGTCATCACTCTTTGGCATCAAAAGTGTTTTTAAAGTGAATGTTGTGTATATATCCACATTTCTTCTTTCCTACATCCATTGAGCTGATTGATATCATATTGGATGAGGCACGTTTTTAGTTCAAGAACTGAACTTTTTTTGGTATTTTTTATATTCATGGTATTAGGTGTAGGTAATTACTGGCTGGGAGATGGTGACATGTGAATGATGAGCCTACATGGCACTGTCCCTTAAATTGTAGGTGAACAGACGAAGCAGTCATCAAAATAAAAAAGGCACAATTGTGCTTACCCCACCCCAAGGCCCTGCTATACCACCTGTCACATGCGCACTACGACCGCATGCAAACTTCCTCTCTTAAAGCAGTCCAAGATACAACCAGGGACATGTTGCCAACAAGGAGAGGGGACAGAGGGAGGGACATAGGTAGATACATGTACATAGATTAGTATAGTAAATAATAAATCAGTTCTGATGTAACTAATTTACCACAATAAAGTATCTACCTATTATTGCTTAGACCAACACAGATGAAAGCAGGGGGCATGTTCCAAACAAAAGTTAGCGGGGGACCAGGCCGTAGCAACACACTCCTCACTCGCAGGAATGTCCTAAAGATAACACGAAACAAAGGTGTTAGGTGAAAGCCAGAAGGCAGCCTTCATAATGACATGAAGCGCTACCCCATGGAAAAGAGCCCAGGAGGTACCAACACCCCTGGTATCATGTTTAAGATACAGTTGAATGATATTTAGGAATAACCGAAACCCCAGAGGGGAAAGGAGAAACTGATCCACCTACCGACTCCTCTCACAGAGGAGTAGCAAGGGAAGTGGACGGTGGGAGTCTAGCCACCAACAACGGGCAAAGACCCTAAAAAGGCCAACAACAGCACAGAGCTTCTCAGAAGCCGAGCTTAGCAAGACGGGTCCCAAAACAAAAAGGGAACCTGAACACCAGAAAGTGCAACTGAGTCCAGTCAAGACACCCCTAGGGCAGGGGCACAGCTACCATCATCCCCTGGGTGCCTGATGGACTTCACAGTCAAAGTCACAATCGGAGACTCGACATCCAAAAGCAAACGCTTCCTACCTTACGCCGAAACGTCTGGTGCGAAGCCTGCTCAAAGGCCTTACTAAAGCTGGTAGGTTTAGCTACAGGCCCAGCGTGGTCATTACAACCACGCTACATCGCACCTTAGGCTGAAAAGCTTGATGCTAGAAGCCACCGTGTGACCGGGGGCTCTCTGTCACTGGGGGAAACTCAACTAAGAACCCGAGGCATATCTGAAGAAAACCGCGAGACAGAGTCCCACTCAAGCCGACGGACTGGGGGCACGCACCCCCAAAGATGGGGTAAGGTGCCGATAGTAGCTGCCCCTGGAGGAGCACTAATAATAATAATAATAATAATAATAATAATAATAGTAATAATAGTAATAATAGTAATAAAAATAATAATAATAATAATAATAATAATAATAATAGTAATAATAGTAATAAAAATAATAATAATAATAATAATAATAATAATAATAATAATAATAATAATAATGATAATAATAATAATAATAATATTAATAGTCTGAGCAGGAGCTGGAGGCTTAACCCCAAACAGGGGCCGACGGCACATGGTGGGCAAGCCAACAGCAGCACCAGGCAATCTGGGCCTGAAAGGTCTAACAGATGCCAGAGAAGCAACACCCGAGAATCAAAAATTGAACCCGAACCTGATCAGGTGTGACCGGGACCGGCTGAAATGCCGGCTGAAGCACGGGCAAGGATAGGAGCAAACCTCCGCCTGAAACCATGGCGCCCGTCTACTGACAACTTCAGTAGCCCAAACTTTTAACTCCAATAAACATGGTGACAACTTTGACGCCAACAAACTCAGAGAATACATCTGAAACCGAGTACGGTGTGAACGGGTCTGGTTCAAAGCCAGCCGGGGCACAGGCAGAGATAGGCGCCAAGCCACCGTCCAAAAGGGGTAATAAATTTGATGCCAAACTTTGGCGTCTACCGATACCACTGGTAACCCCAGTTGACCGAGCGAAAAAATTATCAAACCCCAAAACATAGCCGCCTGAGCGGATACAGAAACTGCTGACAGAAACGTTTGACGCCAAACCCTCGCCGTCAGATTACCACTTCGCCTCCTCAGCCTCATGGCTGGTGGGACCGGGGCAGTACCGCCTCACCACTTCACAGAAAGACTTAGCGACGGCGTTGAATGGAACCACATCACTTGAGAAACCAAGGTCACTCCCGAACGTCTTTGTGAAACCCGGGTCATCCTCGCGCCTGATGTCACGTTTTATCTCCAGACCCAGCCGAGGCTCGGTGGACGAGCTCTTTTGCTTCTTACCCCTAAATACAGGAGACAAAGCTTGTTTTGTCTCATCGACAGGTTAACGATGAGCAAGAATTCTGGATCTGGATTCGATTTCCTCCCCCCAGTTACGGCTGTCGTTACCGCCTCACTAGCAAGTGAGTTTAGGTCGGCAGGGGGGGTTGGTAAGGGCATCTAAAGTACAGGCTCGAGACAGGTTGCTCCCCACACCACGTATTTTTGGGCTGGTGTGACTGGAGCTTTGCCCTGTAGTAAGTTGCCAGCGGTACTGCGTCCGGGCCAGCCTGCAGGCTGCGCCCTGGCGCCAGTACGCTGTGATCTAGAGATCCAATTACACCGAATATAGAAACTTCTAATAAGAGGCTTTCCCCCACGGCACGGGGGTTAGTCAGTCTTTTAGAGGCCCTGGGCTTCATGGCCCCTCGCTCTGTTGCAATACAGCAGTCATGCAAAGCACAAGCCATGCACTCAAGCACGAAGGTTGACCTGGTTTACGCACCCGATTCATTTCGGCAGTATTCCTGCTTCCACATTTGAGGTGCCTGAAATCACATAAGTGGAACGCAAAGGTCACAAGCTCGCTGAGTGAGGCTTCTCACGAAGCAATGAAACGAGCAGGCCCCAGTCACACGGCCAGAAGGCTAAGCTTAGGCTCTAGTGAGGCCGTGTAGCTCGTTGTCTTTACGGATGAGAAGCGGAAGAGCTTGAGGCCCTGTTCACACCGCCCGTAAAGCTAAAGTTTAAGCTCTAGTACGGCCGTGAAGCTCACTTCGTTCCCCGTATCTAGGGGTAAGAAGCGGAAAAGCTCATCCACCCAAGCCACCCAAGCTTTGTTTTGGGGTTTGATAGTTTTTTCACTCGGTCAACTGGGGTTATCAGTTGTATTGGCAGACGCCAAAGTTTGGCGTCAAATTCATCACATCGTTTGGGCGGTGGCTTGGCGCCTATCTCTGCCTGTACCCCGGCTGGCTTTGAACCGGACCCGTTCACACCGTACTCGGTTTCAGATGTATTCTCTGAGTTCGTTGGCGTCAAAGTTGTCACCATGTTTATTGGAGTTAATGTTTGGGCTACTGAAGTTGTCAGTAGAAGGGCACCACGGTTTCAGACGGAGGTTTGCTCCTATCCTTGACCGTGCTTCAGCCGGCATTTGAGCCGGCTCCGGTCACACCTGACTCGGGTTCGATTCTTGATTCTCGGATGTTGCTTCACGGGTGTTGCTTCTCCGGCATCTGTTAGACCTTTTAGGCCCGGATTGCCTGGTGCTGTTGTTGGCTTGCCACCATGTGCCGTCCTCCCTTGTTTGGGTTTAAGCCTCCAGCTCCTGCTGCTATTAATGCTCCTCCAGGGGCAGCTATTATCGGCCCCTTACCCCATCTTTGGGGGTTCGTGCCCCCAGTCTGTCGGTTTGAGTGGGACTCTGTCTCGCGGTTTTCTTCGGATATGCCTCGGGTTCTCAGATGAGTTGCCCCCAGTCACACAGTGGCTTCTAGCACCAAGCTTTTCAGCTTAAGGTGGGGTGTAGCGTGGTCGTAACGACCACACTGGGCCTGTAGCTAAACCTACCAGCTTTAGTAAGGCCTTTGAGCAGGCTTCGTCACCCGACCTTTCGGCGTAAGGTAGGAAGCGTTTGCTTTAAGATGTCGAGTCTCCGATTGTGACTTCGACTGTGAAGTCCATCAGGCACCCAGGGGTCTGGTGGGGTGTCTTGACTGGACTCAGTTGCACTTTTCTGGTGTTCCGGTTCCCTTTTTGTTTCGGGACCCGTCTTGCTAAGCTCGGCTTCTGAGAAGCTCTGTGCTGTTGTTGGCCTTTTTCGGGGTCTTTGCCCGTTGGTGGCTAGACTGGATCGGTTTCTCCTTTCCCCTCTGGGGCTTTGGTTTTTCCTTGACAGCGTTCAGCTGTTTCTTATCACGCGGGAGCCCATCTCACCTGCCTCAAAGGAATCTATCTCTAGATAGTTTGTTGAGGTGGTTCAAAGGGCGGGTCCCGAGGCTCTCTCGGAGGGTGTGCGTCCTCGTGCACATGATACCAGGGGTGTTGGTACCTCCCAGGCTCTTTTCCATGGGGAAGCGCTTCATGTCATTATGAAGGCTGCCTTCTGGCTTTCACCTAACAACTTTCGTTTCATGTTATCTTTACATTCCTGCGAGTGAGGAGTGTGTTGCTGCAGCGTCTTTGAGGGCGGCATTTTGCCTGGTCCCCCGCAAACTTTTGTTTGGGACATGCCCCCTGCTTTCATCTGTGTTGGTCTAAGCAATAATAGGTAGATACATATGATTTATTGTGGTAAATTAGTTAAATCAGAACTGATTTTATTATTTACTATATAAATTTATGTATCTACCCATGTCCCTCCCTTCATCCCCTCTCTTTGTTGGCAACATGTCCCTAGTTGTATCTGGGACTGCTTTAAGAGAGGAAGTTTGCATGAGAGTTGGACTAGTATAGATGTAGCATTTTTCCCCTAATTCCTCACAAATTTCAAAGCTGTCGAGTGTCATAAGGATAACATCAATAAATACCTTGTCCTGAAGACCTACAGGATCATCCAAATCAAGCGAACCTTGGATTTTGCTGAAATAGCTGGTTTGTGAGTCACAACTCTCTTTCCTTTGTGTTTAAGCATTGCTGCAAAACTCTTGTCGAATTTTAAAAATCTTCATGCTTAATCATGTTGACATTGTTAGAATTGAGGAAATGACGCTTAAGTCGGAATCTAATAGTTAACATTGACTTCTTCATGTATAAAGAACCGTTCTTCCGTCTATAGCACCAGCTTAAAACTTTTGGAGTAGGCCTAGGCCTACATTGTCCAGCTCTAAATTTGGAAGTTTGTTTATGCTATCAAGGTCTGTGTTGATAACTTGCAGGTCTAGACCTAATCTTCGAAAATATTTATGGGGAATTTCACTGAATTTTTGGTGTTCTTGCTGTCAGCAGAATTAATCAAGTCTTGCAATTGATCATCATCAAGAAGTTGAAATCTAGGAAGAGTTTCTTCTGCCAAATTTAGTAGTACGATAGAGACCGCCGGTCGCCTTATTAAAAAATCTAAAAATTAAGCGACCAATTCACACACACACAAAGTATGGTATCCGCGCTCGCTCAAAGAACATGTTAACACTTAAACCAATGGGTATTTCAGCAAGATTTTATTATTTTCCCGGTAACTGGATTTTTGCCAGGATTTTACTCTTACATAGGTTTGACATTTTTCGTTTCTTTACGGGAATGGCTAAAATCACGACTGCAATTTCAATCAATCAGATGGCTGGATTTCTTAAGTGAGGTATATTCAATTTAAATAGTAAATAATAAAATCATTTCTGATTTAACTAGTTTAGTCTCTATAATTTTATAACTTATTAAGCCTAGTTGTGCTTGTTTGAATAATGTACCCCAAAATGGGTTGAATAGCAACAATTAAAGGAGTGAATAGCAACAACTAATGAGTTGTATAGCAGAAATTAATGGAGTGAATAGCAACAATTCATGGAGTGAATAGAAGAAAAAAAATGAACATGATTATCATTTACGAACAGTGCTCAAAATACACGGGGGCGATGGGCGATTCGCTCCCGTGAGCTACACAATCGCCTCTTGTCAGAGTGCTCACGGGAGTGATTGCAAAATTAAAACTCGCCCAAGTGGAATATAAATAAATCATAAAATAAATAACAAATATAAAATAAAGATTATCCTTTCTGTTATAACTTTCACACAATATTGAGTTTCAACTTTCAAACCTTAAACTATGAAATGGAACTATGGAAGTTATCTTTTAATAGCGTGCAGGATTTCTCGCTCGAATTTTGTTATCTTTTCCTATTATGTTATTGTTTAATGATTATGACTTTATACTTTTCACCAAGGAATGTTGGAGGCCGCGTGTTCATTACTCATCTTCATTACAAAACTGAAAAGGGTCTGCATATAATGCTGAACATTAAGTGTTGAGTAAAAAAAAAGAAAAAAAAGTGCTCACTACCCTCTCTCTCTCTCTCTCTCTCTCTCTTTCTTCCTCTCTCTTTCTATTTTTCTCTCTCTCTCTCTCTTTCTTCCTGTGAATGATTATTTTTCATATTTCTTGATTTTGCTTTTTTGAATACTGTTAATCAGAATTAAGATGAATTATACTTGTTTTCTGTTTGTCACTCTATATTTTGTTAAATGTAGAGATTTGCTAGTTTAAAATTTTGTTTATTAGATTCATTTCAGGAGGTACAGTGTATTCCCCTTATCTCCCTCTATTACCTTGTGTAGTTCTTAGTTCTGAAATTGCTTTACTTTTGTGGATATTCCATGTCCGATTTATTTTCAAAAATTATTCCCATCATGGGTGTCGATCTGTAATTGATACCAATTGTTCAGGGGGGGGGATGATCTATTCATTCATCCCCCTGAACAATAGGTATTACGTAAGGATCGACACCCATGATTCCCATTATCCATTTAAGACATTAATAAAGTAGACATAAGAAAACGTCTAATGTATTAATTATATTACATTAGTCTTCATGATTTTGAATCTTGATTTACTCATTTGAATATTTTTCGTTAATAGTACATTCCAGCAGATTCACAGCTAGCTCTATTCTCATGTTCTATTAATTGTACAATTTTTGTCTTATTAACCTGCTCTTTTCTTTTCTGAACACTGAAACATATTGAAAGGAACAACCATCTTTCTATTTTTGTTTATACATGTAATAATAATAATAATTCTACATTTATATTGCGCACAACTCTGCCAACATAATAGCACTCTTGGCGCACAGATAAACAAATCAAATCAAAACAAATCAAATATATTATATTATGTAGTTGAGACTTTTGAATGTAAGATTTTCATGTTTATTACACATCATATTCAAATCAAGAGATGCCACTCCTCTCTCTCTCTCTCTCTCTCTCTCTTTCCATTACACTATGATTACACTTATTATAAATAATACACTTTATATACTGCTATTATAGGTTTCAGAAGATTAAATAGCCCCTCCTCCTTTCCCCCTCTTACTCTTTGTAATCTATGACTGTTAAATCTAGATATTATATTTTAATAATTTCCTAAAGATTTCATCACAATTATGCCAAGATTTTGTTCTTCTATTTCTTTGTAACTATAAGTTATCAAATTCAGAGTTGCTCAGAGAATGTTTATACATTTTTTATTCATTTAATACATTTTTTTTTATATTGGGACGTATTTATTGCTCGTAGATACTTGATCCAATATATCTGGACACCTTTTGATGCAGTATAACCTTTACAATGACATACATACAAATGTATCTTATATATTATTGCCTTCAAGAAATTAATGATAAACGGACAAAACAATCTACAAACAAAAAGACTTTAAATTAGTAATCAAATAGAGCAGCCTGCACATTCCTAACAAAAGAAGTACCATTTTGTCTACAATGCACCTTCATTATTAATGACATTAGAGGACAACTCCTGCCATAGTCACAACATCTTAAGATAATCTCTAGCTCCGACTTTGATTGTGCAATTCAGCCACATGGTTGTGACATTGATTGTTTAATAAACTGTTTTAAAAATTAATTAATGAATTAGTGTAAATAATTATAGGTTTCAGATTTAAATGATTTAAACCAGATTGATGAGATTGTTTTGTATGGGCAATATTTGGTTCATGATCACCTTGATAATTTAAGGTAAACGAAAAGTCAAACTGGCTTATGTTTCCCATTTATTCTTCAAGTTCTTTTGTGTAATATTTTTAATGTATGGTAATTAGTATCAGTGCCATTATATTATTCACTAGTATTTATTTATTAGTATAGTTATTACTATTTAGACTAGCAGTATTTATTACTATCTTAGACTATGCAAAGTACATGAAAATGTACTATCTTAGACTATGCAAAGTACATGAAAATGTATAATTTTCCTTATTAATGTTCAAATTTGTTTATTATCCGAATTGTCTTTTTTGTCTTGCATCTAAAGCTTGATCTTTTGAAGATTTAAAAAAAAAATTGTTAGGCATCCCACTTGCATTGTTTAAGCAGAAAATTCCAGATGGAGGAATTTAGAGAAAAACAAAAATCAAATTCATCTCGGGACTGAAGATGGAATTTAGTCTCAGTCACGTGTTGCTTATCAGTCTCTGCACAACAATATATGGAATTATACATGATAAAGATCTGTTTGTTAAATTGCACACAAAAAGCAATTTCAAAATGGCTCTTAATATTACTTTGGTTCAGCAGGTAAAGTTTACACATGCAGACGTGCATATGTCAACTTATCCTGAATATGCGATAGGGTTTATTAACCCAGACGTGGGTGAGTAAACTCTTTTTGCATCAGCAACTTTGTTTTCATTTCCAGACGTGAAAGTGTTAATTAAGTTGACGAATAAATTAATAAAGTTGTGCATCATTGTGCCATGCTTTAATTCCTAGTATTGTGAGAGCATGAGAAAAAATTACGACTCAATATATTCCTGGCATCTAAAGTTCATTTGTACTTTGCAAGTGGGAAATGTTCATACCCTGTTACAATTCAGAAATATAGAAATATAACATGACATTGTTTTTTTAATTATTAATTGGTAATTGTAAATCATACATTCCAAGTATTTCTGTGAGACCTTTTTTTTGCCTGTACACAAAATGTTGTACAAGTTTGCTTTTGTATCAATATTAATATTGATATTTTGATAATTTATATTATGAACCAAGTTAGAGCACTATATACTTTGTTATCTTATTGTAGTTGTTATCAAACATTCTGTTCTGCACTGGTTATCATACTAGTTATCATGCTTTACTTTTTATCATAACATAGATTTGATATTTAAAAAAAGATGGATTCATTTATTGTGAAAAAGAGATTATATCGTTGCTAATTGTTGATTGTGAAATGATTTAAATGCAACACAAATTTGCTGTTTATATATTCATGCGTTTATGTTATTGAAGGGATGATTGCAATACCTGATACTGTGTTAACAACACTTCTAATTTGCCATAGTATGTTTGAAATTCTTATATCACATATAATTACTGGTATATATTTGTTAGTAATGGCCATACTCTAATATAATTTGATTGTAGAACCCCATAATCTCCTGTTAACATATCCAGGAGCTCTCATTTTGATGAGGGTGGAGGCTGTAGTCCTCCTGAAGCCTGGCATAAGCTTCCTTGTTAGCTTGGTATGGTGTACATGTATGTACCATATTCATGGATGCATACGTGTGTACCTCTGGTGAGTTAGGAACTGTCACAAGTGTAGCTATACCACAAATTGCATTCATTCTTTTAACCATGTCATACAAGTGTATGTTCCCACTAAGCAGTATTATCTGCTTCATCTTGTTGTTTATACAGGGATATGTCCCTTGTATGTGTACTAGCTTAGGCAAGGTGCCTGTTCATGTTAAAGCAATGTTTGAGAATAAATTTGACTTTGTTTTTCCCTTCTGAAAACAAATGTTTACACTATTTAGATGTTCAAATGGCCTCGTAAAATGTTGGTCAGTAATGGTAGGATACTATAGTGCCTATACATCTGTGATGTCTCTATATGGGAAACATGGTTACACGGTTAAAAGAATGTTTGACTGGTATAGTGCCATCCACTGTATATTTATAGGAGAGTGTATAGCTTTATTGGTAGACAGTTTCCTACCATACAACATTGTTTGTTGTATTGATAATCAATGTTCCACTAGAACAACATACCTTTATGTTCAAGGTTTGATTATAAGATGTTAGCAGAATATGTGAGAGAGGGAAATAGGAGGAATTCATAGTATGTTTCCTCCCATTGTCTTATATGTTTGTGTCACGTCAGTGCATACCCTCTCTCTCTCTTTACTTGACATTTAAACTGCTGCTTTTTACATAACGATGAAGATACGTACATTTTGTAGTATATACCAGTTTGGTGTAGCCAGGCAAGTATGTAGCCTGTTCTTCTGCACCTTTTCCCTGAACTGGTATTTTTGTATGGTTTTAGGATAGACATATATCCTTATCGTTTTCATACAGTGGATGGTTTAGCATTGAAATACCTGCACCCTTTTTTTATCATTTTTTTTTTTTACTACAGGTGGCAAGTAAGCTTTACTGAGATTCTCTTTTGGAACTCTATAATGCCTTTGCCCTTAGAGGGCTGGGGCGTCTGGTCATAACAAATATTTTTTTGAAGGGGGTGAGAATGGGAGGATGGAGCCCCTCCTAGTTGAGCTAAACAACAGGAATTACAGGACAGTGGTAGGGAATACCCAAGTCTGGGCCAATGGATGATAAAAAAAGGCAAAATGTGCCGGTCAGAATGTACCCCTCCCTGATCCTTAAACACAACAGATAGGGAGGAGCTTCAATCAATTGCTCCTCTCATTATCTGTTGTAAGCTAAACGGGGAGGGGAAATGCAGGACACCAACTTCAAATGGGTCCCTCCCCTGCATACAGTGACAGGGAGGAGCTTCAATCAATTGCTCCTCTCATTGCCTGTTGTAAGCTAGAAGGGGAGGAGAAACTCAGAATACCATCTTCAAATGGGTCCCTCCCCTGCATACCAATGCATATATACAGTGACAGGGAGGAGCCTAGCTAGTGGCATATATAAGCAGTGCTCCTACATTGATGGGCTCCTCCCATTATTATACTATAGGGGAGGGGCAATAAAGTACCTCATCCCAAATATACCACGTTCGACTCATATGGGAGGGGCAAAGAATCACATGAGGAATTTCCCCCATCACATACCCCCTTCTAATTTCATCAATAGTTAAATCCTCATCCTATCAAAGTTGGTTGACGATACAAGAATTAGATTTTGAGTTCCACAAGGATAATTTCCAATTGGTACTAGGATGATTATTTCCATTGGACATAATGAAGTTCATTTGTCCAACATTCATCCAATATCTGTACTATTGCATGATCAAGGTAAATCTACTTGCCACCTGTAACCATGGTAACTGCACGTCCTGTGCTATGTAGGACCCACATGACAGGTTTGATGGCAAGAGGAGACATTCAAGAAATGTCTTCATGACATCTCCAGTCACATCGATGTGGGTAGGGGCGCCAATCCATTATTGGGGAAAACATTGCATTATTATGTTCTATAGACAGCTACTTCTAAAGTAAGTTGCAACCCTTAGGATTGACGTCCCTGGGTAATATCATTGTTTGTTTCAATACAATACTCATAACTGATTTATTGAAGCATATTTATACTATTTACTGACTCTATTTGTTTGAACAATGTCAATGTCATTGAAAATCCAGAAAATGCAAATGTAATATATGCATAATTAGTAGAATATTTTGACATATTGCAATAGTGTAAAAATTTGTATAACTCTTATGATTGAATTACTGATTTTATGGGACCAAAAAAAATATAAATGTATTTCACAAATAAAGATAATGTTAATGATATATGTTTATTTTGCAAACAAGTATTATTATGATGTGGGTAGGGGCGCCAATCCATTATTGGGGAAAACATTGCATTATTATGTTTTATAGACAGCTACTTCTAAAGTAAGTTGCAACCCTTAGGATTGACGTCCCTGGGTAATATCATTGTTTGTGTTTCAATACAATACTCATAACTGATTTATTGAAGCATATTTATACTATTTACTGACTCTATTTGTTTGTGAACAATGTCAATGTCATTGAAAATCCAGAAAATTCAAATGTAATATATGCATAATTAGTAGAATATTTTGACATATTGCAATAGTGTAAAAATTTGTATAACTCTTATGATTGAATTACTGATTTTATGAGACCAAAAAATATAAATGTATTTCACAAATAAAGATAATGTTAATGATATATGTTTATTTTGCAAACAAGTATTATTTTTTAACTGTTCTGTATGAACGTTATAAACGATGTAAATATGTTCATGTTAATTCAGGGCCCCATGGAAGGCCACTACTATTGGTGAATGGGCTACCCTGTCACAAGATTAGAAATAAATTAATTAATTAATAAATAAATAAATAAATAAATAAATAATGCTTTGGAATTATTATACACTTTGTGATATAATACATAAAGTACTGTTGAAAGATAAAATGAAATTCTGATACACTTTCTACTTCATGTGTTTTTCTTCAATGAAAATGAGCTTTTCAAACATTTAAAAGATATTTATAATGAGTGCGTGTATGTGTTTGTGTATGCATAAGTCCTTCTTCTGCTACCTTCCTACATCTCATACCCTTTTCCCACTACAGTCAGACTTCCATCCTACGTCTACCCCCATCCTACGTCTACCCCACCCTACCCATTCTTCAATCCTTCCTCTACTACCATCCTACGCCTACTACCACCCTACCCATTCTTCCATCCTAACTCATTTACCATCCTTCGTCTACTACCACCCTACTGTACTTCTATCCTACCTCTACTACCATCTATTATGTCTATTACCATCCTACGTCTACTACCACCCTACGCCTACTACCACCCTTGGTCTACCCCCATCCTACGCCTATCCCCACCCTACCTGTTCTTCCATTCTACCTCTACTACCACCCTACGGCTACTCCTACCTTACCCACTCTACCATCTTACCCCTACTACTATCCTACATCTACCCCATCCTACGTCTACCCCCTACCCGTTTCCCAGCCTACCTCTACAACCACCACGTCTACTATCACCCTACCTGTTCTTCCATTTTACCTCTACTACCATCCTACCTCTACATACCATCCAACGTCCACCCACCCTACCTGTTCTTCCATCCTACGTCTACCCTATCCTACGTCTACCCTCTACTCGTTTTCCCAGCCTACCTCTACTACCACCCTACCTGTTCTTCCATTCTACCTCTACTACCATCCTACGTCCACCCCCATCCTACCTGTTCTTCCATCCTACGTCTACCCTATCCTACGTCTACCCTCTACTCGTTTTCCCAGCCTACCTGTACTACCACCCTACCCCTTCTACCTCCCTACGTCTACTACCACCCTTTCTGTTCTTCCATTCTACATCTACTACCATCCTACATCCACTCTACCCCCACCCTACCCATTCTTCCATCCTACGTCTACTACCACTCTACCTGTTCTTCCATTCTACCTCTACTACCATCCTACATACACCCGTCCCACCCTACCCATTCTTCCATCCTACGTCTACTACCACCCTACCTGTTCTTCCATTCTACCTCTACTACCATCCTACATCCACCCCACCCCACCCTACCCGTTCTTCCATTTTACTCTACTACTGTCCACCCCACCCTTCGTCTACCCCCATTCTATGCCTACCCCCACCATACCTGTTCTTCAAGCCTACCACTGCTACTATCTTTTTCGTCTACTACCACCCAACCTATTTTTTCCAACATCTACCATTCTACGTCCACCCCCACTCTACCCCCACCCTACCCGTTCTACCTCCCTACGTCTACTACCACCCTTTCTGTTCTTCCATTCTACCTCTACTACCATCCTACATCCACTCCACCCCCACCCTACCCATTCACCCATCCTACGTCCACCCCCACCCTACCCATTCTACCATGATACCTCTACTACCATCCTACGTCCATCCCCCACTCTACCCCACCCTACCCCTTCTTCCATTCTACTCTACTACCATCCTACCTCTACTACCACCCTACCTGTTCTTCATTCTACCTTTACTACCATCCTTCCTCTAAAACCATCCTTCCTCTAATACCATTACATCTACCCCACCCTCCCTGTTCTTCCATTTTACCTCTACTACCATCCTACGTCCACCCCCACTCTACCCCCACCCTACCCATTCTTCCATCCTACCTCTACTACCACCCTACCTCTACTACAACCCTACCTGTTCTTCCATTCTACCTCTACTACCATCCTACCTCTACTACCATCCTACATCCACCCCACCCCAACCCTACCTGTTCTTCCATTTTACCTCTACTACTATCCTACATCTACCCCATCCTACGTCTACCCTATCCTATGTCTACCTTCTACTTGTTTTCCCAGCCTACCTCTACTACCACCCTACCTGTTCTTCCATTCTACCTCTACTACCATCCTATGTCCACCCCCACTCTACTCCCACCATACCCACTCTACCTCCCTACGTCTACCACCCTTTCTGTTCTTCCATTCTACCTCTACTACCATCCTACATCCACCCCACCCCCACCCTACCCATTCTTCCATCCTACGTCTACTACCACTCTACCTGTTCTTCCATTCTACCTCTACTACCATCCTACATCCACCCCATCCCCACCCTACCCATTCTTCCATCCTACGTCTACTACCACTCTACCTGTTCTTCCATTCTACCTCTACTACCATCCTACCTGTTCTTCCATTTTACCTCTACTACCACCCTACCTGTTCTTCCATTTTACCTCTACTACCATCCTACCTCTACTACCATCCTACGTCTACCCCCACCCTACCCATTATTCCATATTGCCTCTACTATGATCCTATCTCTGCTATAATCTTTTGTCAACGTCAATACTGCCTATTCTTCTATCCTACCTCTATATACCATCTAACGTCCACCCCACCATACCTGTTCTTCCATCCTAAGTCTATACCCTATCCTACATCTACCCTCTACTTGTTTCCAAGCCTACCTCTACTACACCCTACCTTTTCTTCCATTCTACCTCTACTACCATCCTACATCCATCCCCCACTCTACCCCCACCCTACCCGTTCTTCCATTGTACTCTACTACATCCTTCCTCTACTACCCTCCTACATCTACCCCACCTCCCTGTTCTTCCATTTTACCTCTACTACCATCCTACGTCCACCCCCACTCTACCCCACCCTACCCATTCTTCCATCCTACCTCTACTTACCACCCTACCTGTTCTTTCATTCTACCTCTACTACCTCTACTAGATTCGTACATCCACCCCACCACCACCCTACCTGTTCTTCCATTTTACCTCTACTACCATCCTACCTCTACTACCTTCCTACATCCACCCCACCCCCACCCCACCCTACCTGTTCTTCCATTTTACCTCTACTACAATCCTACCTCTACTACCATCCTACGTCCACCCCCACTCTACCACCCTTCTTCCATTCTACCTCTACTACCATCCTACATCCACCCTACCCCACCCTACCTGTTCTTCCATTTTACCTCTACTACCATCCTACCTCTACTACCATCCTACGTCCACCCCCACTCTACCACCCTTCTTCCATTCTACCTCTACTACCATCCTACATCCACCCTACCCCACCCTACCTGTTCTTCCATTTTACCTCTACTAGCATCCTACCTCTACTACTATCCTACTTCCACCAACCCCCACCCTACCTGTTCTTTGATTTTACCTCTACTACCATCCTACATCCACTCCACCCCCACCCTACCCATTCACCCATCCTACGTCCACCCCCACCCTACCCATTCTACCATGATACCGCTACTACCATCCTACGTCCATCCCATCCTACCTGTTCTTCCATCCTACGTCTACCCTATCCTACGTCTACCCTCTACTCGTTTTCCCAGCCTACCTGTACTACCACCCTACCCCTTCTACCTCCCTACGTCTACTACCACCCTTTCTGTTCTTCCATTCTACCTCTACTACCATCCTACATCCACTCCACCCCCACCCTACCCATTCTTCCATCCTACGTCTACTACCACTCTACCTGTTCTTCCATTCTACCTCTACTACCATCCTACATACACCCCGTCCCCACCCTACCCATTCTTCCATCCTACGTCTACTACCACCCTACCTGTTCTTCCATTCTACCTCTACTACCTTCCTACATACACCCCGTCCCACCCTACCTCTTCTACCATCCTACCTCTACTACCATCCTACCTCTACTACCATCCTACATCCACCCCACCCCACCCTACCCGTTCTTCCATTTTACCTCTACTACTGTCCACCCCACCCTTCGTCTACCCCCATTCTATGCCTACCCCCACCATACCTGTTCTTCAAGCCTACCACTGCTACTATCTTTCGTCTACTACCACCCAACCTATTTTTTCCAACATCTACCATTCTACGTCCACCCCCACTCTACCCCACCCTACCCGTTCTACCTCCCTACATCTACTACCACCCTTTCTGTTCTTCCATTCTACCTCTACTACCATCCTACATCCACTCCACCCCCACCCTACCCATTCTTCCATCCTACGTCCACCCCCACCCTACCCATTCTACCATGATACCTCTACTACCATCCTACGTCCATCCCCCACTCTACCCCCACCCTACCCCTTCTTCCATTCTACTCTACTACCATCCTACCTCTACTACCACCCTACCTGTTCTTTCATTCTACCTTTACTACCATCCTTCCTCTAATACCATCCTACATCTACCCCACCCTCCCTGTTCTTCCATTTTTACCTCTACTACCATCCTACGTCCACACCCACTCTACCCCACCCTACCCATTCTCTCCATCCTACCTCTACTACCACCCTACCTCTACTACAACCCTACCTGTTCTTCCATTCTACCTCTACTACCATCCTACCTCTACTACCATCCTACATCGACCCACCCCAACCCTACCTGTTCTTCCATTTTACCTCTACTCCCATCCTACCTCTACTACTATCCTACATCTACCCCATCCTACATCTACCCTATCCTATGTCTACCTTCTACTTGTTTTCCCAGCCTACCTCTACTACCACCCTCCCTGTTCTTCCATTTACCTCTACTACCATCCTACGTCCACCCCCACTCTACCCCAACCCTACCCATTCTTCCATCCTACCTCTACTACACCCTACCTCTACTACAACCCTACCTGTTCTTCCATTCTACCTCTACTACCATCCTACCTCTACTACCATCCTACATCCACCCCACCTCAACCCTACCTGTTCTTCCATTTTACCTCTACTCCCATCCTACCTCTACTACTATCCTACATCTACCCCATCCTACATCTACCCATCCTATGTCTACCTTCTACTTGTTTTCCCAGCCTACCTCTACTACCACCCTACCTGTTCTTCCATTCTACTCTACTACCATCCTATGTCCACCCCCACTCTACTCCCACCATACCCGCTCTACCTCCCTACGTCTACCACCCTTTCTGTTCTTCCATTCTACCTCTACTACCATCCTACATCCACCCCATCCCCACCCTACCCATTCTTCCATCCTACGTCTACCCACTCTACCTGTTCTTCCATTCTACCTCTCCATAACTATCCTACTACCTCTACTTGTTTTCCCAGCCTACCTCTACTACCACCCTACCTGTTCTTCCATTCTACATCTACTACCATCTTATGTCCACCCCTCACTCTACCCCCACCCTACCCGTTCTTCCATTCTACTCTAACCATCCTTCCTCTACTACCATCCTACATCTACCCCACCCTCCCTGTTCTTCCATTTTACCTCTACTACCATCCTACGTCCACCCCCACTCTACCCCACCCTACCCATTCTTCCATCCTACCTCTATTACCACCCTACCTGTTCTTTCATTCTACCTCTACTACCTCTACTAGATTCGTACATCCACCCCACCACCACCCTACCTGTTCTTCCATTTTACCTCTACTACCATCCTACCTCTACTACCTTCCTACATCCACCCCACCCCACCCTACCTGTTCTTCCATTTTACCTCTACTACCATCCTACGTCCACCCCCCCCCCACTCTACCCCCACCCTACCCGTTCTACCTCCCTACGTCTACTACCACCCTTTCTGTTCTTCCATTCTACCTCTACTACCATCCTACATCCACCCCACCCCCACCCTACCCATTCTTCCATCCTATGTCTCCTATCACCCTACCTGTTCTTCCATTCTACCTCTACTACTATCCTACATCCACCCCACCCCACCCTACCTGTTCTTCCATTTTACTTCTACTACAATCCTACCTCTACTACCATCCTACGTCCACCCCCACTCTACCACCCTTCTCCCATTCTACCTCTACTACCATCCTACCTCTACTACCATCCTACCTCCACCCCCACTCTGTGTCAATATTGTTTCTGAGATTTTAGAAGAACACATGTAAAGCTTCAATCAAAAGAGGGCGCCAGATGGCCCCATCGGTATTAAAAGCTACTCTCTCGTTACTATACCAATCTGACTGTACTATCCTTTGTCGTCTGACATTAAATGCCATCGAACTAAGCTTGAAACATGATGACAGCGGTGAAAGTTTGTAAATCCATGTAGGAAAGTGTTTGTAATACACCTATAACTCTATTATGCGTCTGCATACCGTGTTATGAACTGGAATTCACCTGTTTACTTTGAGAGTCAACTCAACGTATAGTCAGCCCCGCTCATGTAAGTTTGTGTAGTGTTACTTGCATGCAAAGCATTGAAATTCGAGATCTCTGTCTGAATTGTTTGCTGTGGTGTACAACATGCCTGACACTGTGTCTCCTGAGGGTACTGAGGGTACTGAGGGTGATTTGCAAGGGGCCCATTTCGTAAAGCCTTCTGTCCAACCCCCTGGTCATTTCCATGCGGCTGCGGGAAATGTAGGTCTAGTTGAAGGGTGGAAAATCTGGAGACAGCAATGGGACAACTACACTATTCTCACAAACCTCTCCAAACAACCAGATCGGTACCAAACTGCACTACTACTGCACAGTGTGGGACAAGATTGTCTGCGTGTCTACAACGGCATGAAGTTTGCTAATGCCGCTGAAAGTGTGAAATGCTCTGTGATACTGGATAAGTTTGATAAACATTTTCTTGGTGAGAGCAGAGAATTCTTTGAAAGATTCAAGTTCAATCAACGCAGTCAGGAAGATGGTGAATCTATTGAACAGTATGTGACAGCTCTGCGTACAATGAGTAAGACGTGTGGATTCTGTGACTGCATGAATGACAAATTGCTCGTTGATCGTGTTCTACTGGGAGTACGTGATGATCGTATGCGAGAACTACTCATCTCCAAATCTGATCTTGACCTCTCTACTGCCATTGATGTTTGTAAAGCAGTTGAAGCGACGTCTACTCACATGAAGGCGTTGAAAAGTGAGGAAATCAACAGGGTGAATCGAAAACCTTTCCCTAAACATGCTAAAACTGGAAGTGGAAAGCAGAAGTTTGTAAAGCAGAAGCCGAAAGAGCTCAAAAAGTGCAAGTTCTGTAATAAATCACACGAAATGAAGAAGGAATGCTGCCCTGCATGGGGTCAAAAGTGCAATGTGTGCCATAAGCCCAATCACTTCAAGGGATCTGCAGTGTGTACTTCCAAGAGTGTTCACCAACTCGAAGATGATGAGTACTCCTCCACTGAAAGCATCAGTGTTGTACAGATAAATACAGTAAGTCCTGAAGATGGACCAATTTTTTGCAACATGCTACTAAATGGTCGAAGAGTACAGTTCCAGTTGGACTCTGGAGCAACAGTGAGGTTCTCCCACAGAAGTTTCTGTCTGAAGAAGATGTAGTGAGAAATGAATGCATCCATCTCCGGATGTGGAACCACTCTCCGCTACTACGTGCTGTGGGAAAGTGCAAAGTCGTGACAAGGAATCCAGCTACTGGAAAAAAGTACAGGATTGACTATGTCATAGTTAAGGAGGATCTGACTCCACTGCTAAGCAAAACAGCTTCTGAGAAGATGCAGCTTATCACTGTTCACTACGAATCTATGGAAATAGTCCACAACATATTTCCTGAGAATGTCTGCAACCTAGCTCCTGAGAATCTTCACAAAGAGTATCCTGTGGTCTTCTCATCCTCTGTGACTGGTACTCTGCCGGGGAACGATGTTCATCTGACTGTTATGGATGATGCTACCCCTAGTGTTCGTCCTGCTAGAGTGATACCAGAATCCTTGAGAAGTATTGTGAAGGATGAACTTGATGCACTGCAGACAAGAGACCTGATTGAGGAAGTAAGTTCTCCAACTGACTGGGTAAGCCAGATGGCTGTTGTACAGAAGAAATCTGGTAAAGTGCGTGTGTGCTTAGACCCTAGACCACTCAATCTCGTGCTGAAAAGAGAACATTATCCTCTGCCTTTCTCGATGATATCCTGCCTCAACTGTCCAATGCAACGGTCTTCTCCATCTGTGATCTAAAAGATGGATATTTGCATTGTGTTCTTGACGACGACTCAAGTCTGCTAACTACCTTTGCAACACCATGGGGAAGGTATAAATGGAAACGTCTACCATTTGGCTTGAAGGTTAGCAGCGAAATCTTCAAAAGAGACTTCATCTAGCACTGGATGGTCTTCAAGGGGTACGATGTGTGGCAGATGACATCATAATCTGGGGTAACAGTGATGCTGAGCATGATACCCGACTACAGAGTCTTCTACAGAGATGTCAAACTGTTGGCATAGTCTTGAATAAGGAGAAATGCCAATTTCGACTGAAGGAAATCTCGTTCCTAGGCCACATAGTATCCAACTCTGGACTGAAAGCTGATCCATCCAAGATCGATGCAATCCTGAACATGAGTTCTCCAACCTGCAAGGATGACATCCATCGCTTACGTGGCATGGTCAATTATTTGGCCAGGTATCTGCCCAAACTATCTGATGTCATGAAGCCTCTCAATGACTTAACCCACAACAACTCTGCGTGGACTTGGGACTCCAACCATGACAAAGCCTTTAGGTTGCTGAAAGAGATGCTGATACAAGCTCCTGTGTTGGCGTTCTACAACCAAAGCAAGCCACTTCAAATCCAAACTGATGCCAGTGCTACAGGGTTAGGTGCTGTGATGCTACAGGATGGTCAACCAATAGCATATGCCAGTAGGATGCTGAGTGATCCTGAGACCAGATACTCTGTCATTGAGAAGGAGATGCTAGCAATAGTTTTTGCACTGGAAAAGTGGAATCAGTTCACTTTTGGTCGTAAGACAACAGTATATAGTGACCACAAACCACTGGAGTGCATTGTGAAGAAGGCCCTGGACAAAGCTCCCAAACGCCTACAAGGAATGTTACTACGCGCCATGGCGTATGATGTTGAAGTGAAATACCTTAAAGGGAAGGACAACATCTTGGCTGATGCACTAAGCCGTGCTTCTCTTCCGTATGAGAGCGGACAGCATGATCTAGAGGTGGTGAATGCTGTCAAACTCTTGTCTCTCCCTGATGACAAGATAGCTGAGATAAAGAGACAGACTACCCAAGATCCAACTCTCTCCCAGCTCAAAGACACCATACTTGATGGGTGGCCAGACAACAAGACAAAGCTTCCTTTGTCACTGACTCCATACTTCAGTTTCAGAGATGAACTTTCGGTGACTGATGATCTGATTTTCAAGGGAGAACGGCTGGTAATCCCTAAGCAGATGAGGCGACAGATCAAGGAGGAGTTACACATTGGCCACAATGGAGTCGAAGGAACTTTGAGAAGAGCCCGTGAATATGTCTATTGGCCAGGTATGAACAAGGAGATAAAGGAGTGGATCCAGACATGCGAGACCTGTCAAGAAAACTCAGTCTCTCAACCTGCCCAACCTTTGATGTCTCATCCTATCTCTGACAGGCCATGGTCAAGAATTGGAATCGATCTCTTCCATCATGATAACGAGAACTATCTCATTATGGTCTGTTACTACTCCAATTTCTTTGAGATAGAAAAGCTACAGAGGACGACTGCCCCCGCAGTTATCAAGCGACTGAAACGTCACATCGGACGCTATGGAGTGCCAGAGATCATTGTCTCAGACAATGGACCTCCTTCTCTTCAAGGGACTTTGCTGAGTTTGCCAAAGAGATGGGAATCAAGCATAACACCATCTCACCTCACAACAGCAAGGCAAATGGCAAGGCAGAGTCTGCTGTTAAGACTGCCAAAAGACTGCTTACCAAATGCAAGGACACTGGAGATAACGTTGATCTAGCCTTACTCAACGTTCGTAATACACCAACTCAAGGTACCCAGACCAGTCCTGCGCAAAGGTTCATGGGTAGACGAACACGTACACTCCTACCCACCACAACTCAGTTGTTGATGCCTGATCGTGACTCAGGACCTGATGTCGAGAAACTCAATTCAAACCAGAGACGACAGGAGAAGTATTTCAACAGAAATACAAGGAAGCTCAAGGATCTTCCACTTGGAGCAACTGTACGTGTGAAACCATTCAACCATAGAAAGAAATGGAAGAAAGCGGTGATCCTGAAGAAAATAGACGATCGATCATATGAAGTTCGCTGTGATGGTCAAACACTTCGTAGAAACAGAGAACATCTCAGAGCGACCTCATCCACGTCAGATACACTTGATCCTATTCCCAACATGTTTAACTGGGAATGCCAGGACAACAACCAACCCAAGGTGAGGACTACAGAGCAGCGTCAATCTACCACTACAAGTCCTGTGAAGTTTCGCGGTGATGGTACATCTGAGACGCTTGACGAGAACAACACAAGCTCGCTGAGACGTTCAAACAGACAACGTCGAGAACCGCATAAGATGAAAGATTTCGTAACATTTTGAACACTTAAAAAGAGAACATTCGCGAGATACGTGAATGACATCACTTCATCTAACTCTGTTTTGGACATTTGATTTTTTTTTAAATTTGAAGAAACTGGACTCTAAACACAATCCCAAATCTTCTGACACTATGAAGACTCACAAGAACTCAAAAGGACTCTGATATTTTTTGCTTTGAAATATTATTTGTGCAGTTATATGATTGTAAAAGATCTCATAAACCAATTTTTTGATATTCTTTAATCTTTTATCTGTTTTGGTACCAGGTTGATATTGACCTCCAAAATTGAGACATTCTCCGGCACAAAGCTCAAAGAGGGGAGGATGTGTCAATATTGTTTCTGAGATTTTAGAAGAACACATGTAAAGCTTCAATCAAAAGGGGCGCCAGATGGCCCCATCGGTATTAAAAGCTACTCTCTCGTTACTATACCAATCTGACTGTACTATCCTTTGTCGTCTGACATTAAATGCCATCGAACTAAGCTTGAAACACACTCTACCCCCACGCTACCCATTCTTCCATCCTACCTCTACTACCACCCTACCTCTACTACCACCCTCCCTGTTCTTCCATTTTACCTCTACTACCATCCTACGTCCACCCCCACTCTACCCCCACCCTACCCATTCTTCCATCCTACCTCTACTACCACCCTACCTCTACTACCACCCTACCTGTTCTTCCATTCTACCTCTACTACCATCCTACATCCACCCCACCCCAACCCTACCTGTTCTTCCATTTTACCTCTACTACCATCCTACCTCTACTACTATCCTACATCTACCCCATATAGTCTACCCTATCCTACGTCTACCTTCTACTTGTTTTCCCAGCCTACCTCTACTACCACCCTACCTGTTCTTCCATTCTACCTCTACTACCATCCTATGTCCACCCCCCACTCTACTCCCACCCTACCCGCTCTACCTCCCTACGTCTACTACCACCCTTTCTGTTCTTCCATTCTACCTTTACTACCATCCTACATCCACCCCACCCCACCCTACCCATTCTTCCATCCTATGTCTCCTACCACCCTACCTGTTCTTCCATTCTACCTCTACTACTATCCTACATCCACCCCACCCCCACCCTACCTGTTCTTCCATTTTACTTCTACTACAATCCTACCTCTACTACCACCCTACGTCCACCCCACTCTACCACCCTTCTCCCATTCTACCTCTACTACCATCCTACCTCTACTACCATCCTACATCCACTCCACCCCCACCCTACCCATTCACCCATCCTACGTCCACCCCCACCCTACCCATTCTACCATGATACCTCTACTACCATCCTACGTCCATCCCCCACTCTACCCCCACCCTACCCCTTCTTCCATTCTACTTTACTACCATCCTACCTCTACTACCACCCTACCTGTTCTTCCATTCTACCTCTACTACCATCTTTCCTCTACTACCATCCTACATCTACCCCACCCTCCCTGTTCTTCCATTTTACCTCTACTACCATCCTACGTCCACCCCCCCCCCCCCCACTCTACCCCCACCCTACCCGTTTTACCTCCCTACGTCTACTACCACCCTTTCTGTTCTTCCATTCTACCTCTACTACCATCCTACATCCACCCCACCCCCACCCTACCCATTCTTCCATCCTATGTCTCCTACCACCCTACCTGTTCTTCCATTCTACCTCTACTACCATCCTTCCTCTACTACCATCCTACATCTACCCCACCCTCCCTGTTCTTCCATTTTACCTCTACTACCATCCTACGTCCACCCCCACTCTACCCCCACCCTACCCATTCTTCCATCCTACCTCTACTACCACCCTACCTCTACTACAACCCTACCTGTTCTTCCATTCTACCTCTACTACCATCCTACCTCTACTACCATCCTACATCCACCCCAACCCAACCCTACCTGTTCTTCCATTTTACCTCTACTCCCATCCTACCTTTACTACTATCCTACATCTACCCCACCCTACGTCTACCCTTTCCTATGTCTACCTTCTACTTGTTTTCCCAGCCTACCTCTACTACCACCCTACCTGTTCTTCCCTTCTACCTCTACTGCCATCCTATGTCCATCCCCCCCCCCCACTCTACTCCCACCATACCCGCTCTACCTCCCTACGTCTACTACCACCCTTTCTGTTCTTCCATTCTACCTCTACTACCATCCTACATCCATCCACCCCACCCCCCACCCTACCCATTCTTCCATCCTACGTCTACTACCACTCTACCTGTTCTTCCATTCTACCACTACTACTATCCTACATACACCCCACCCCCACCCTACCTGTTCTTCCATTTTACCTCTACTACCACCCTACCTGTTCTTCCATTTTACCTCTACTACCATCCTACCTCTACTACCATCCTACGTCTACCCCCACCCTACCCATTATTCAATATTACCTCTACTACGATCCTATCTCTACTATAATCTTTTGTCAACCTCAATACTGCCTATTCTTCTATCCTACCTCTATATACCATCTAATGTCCACCCCACCATACCTGTTCTTCCATCCTAAGTCTACCCTTTCCTACGTCTACCCTCTACTTGTTTTCCCAGCCTACCTCTACTACCACCCTACCTGTTCTTCCATTCTACCTCTACTACCATCCTATGTCCACCCCACCCCCACCCTACCCATTCTTCGATCCTACGTCTACTACCACTCTACCTGTTCTTCCATTCTACCTCTACTACTATCCTACATACACCCCACCCCCACCCTACCTGTTCTTCCATTTTACCTCTACTACCATCCTACCTCTACTACCATCCTACGTCTACCCCCACCCTACCCATTATTCCATATTGCCTCTACTACGATCCTATCTCTACTATAATCTTTTGTCAACCTCAATACTGCCTATTCTTCTATCCTACCTCTATATACCATTTAATGTCCACCCCACCATACCTGTTCTTCCATCCTAAGTCTACCCTTTCCTACGTCTACCCTCTACTTGTTTTCCCAGCCTACCTCTACTACCACCCTACCCGTTCTTCCATTCTACTCTACTACCATCCTTCCTCTACTACCATCCTACATCTACCCCACCCTCCCTGTTCTTCCATTTTACCTCTACTACCATCCTACGTCCACCCCCACTCTACCCACCCTACCCATTCTTCCATCCTACCTCTATTACCACCCTACCTGTTCTTTCATTCTACCACTACTACCTCTACTAGATTCGTACATCCACCCCACCACCACCCTACCTGTTCTTCCATTTTACCTCTACTACCATCCTACCTCTACTACCTTCCTACATCCACCCCACCCCACCCTACCTGTTCTTCCATTTTACCTCTACTACCATCCTACGTCCACCCCCCCCCCCACTCTACCCCCACCCTACCCGTTCTACCTCCCTACGTCTACTACCACCCTTTCTGTTCTTCCATTCTACCTCTACTACCATCCTACATCCACCCCACCCCCACCCTACCCATTCTTCCATCCTATGTCTCCTATCACCCTACCTGTTCTTCCATTCTACCTCTACTACTATCCTACATCCACCCCACCCCCACCCTACCTGTTCTTCCATTTTACTTCTACTACAATCCTACCTCTACTACCATCCTACGTCCACCCCCACTCTACCACCCTTCTCCCATTCTACCTCTACTACCATCCTACCTCTACTACCATCCTACGTCCACCCCCACTCTACCCCCACGCTACCCATTCTTCCATCCTACCTCTACTACCACCCTACCTCTACTACCACCCTCCCTGTTCTTCCATTTTACCTCTACTACCATCCTACGTCCACCCCCACTCTACCCCCACCCTACCCATTCTTCCCCCACCCTACCCATTCTTCCATCCTACCTCTACTACCACCCTACCTCTACTACCACCCTACCTGTTCTTCCATTCTACCTCTACTACCATCCTACATCCACCCCACCCCAACCCTACCTGTTCTTCCATTTTACCTCTACTACCATCCTACCTCTACTACTATCCTACATCTACCCCATATAGTCTACCCTATCCTACGTCTACCTTCTACTTGTTTTCCCAGCCTACCTCTACTACCACCCTACCTGTTCTTCCATTCTACCTCTACTACCATCCTATGTCCACCCCCCACTCTACTCCCACCCTACCCGCTCTACCTCCCTACGTCTACTACCACCCTTTCTGTTCTTCCATTCTACCTTTACTACCATCCTACATCCACCCCACCCCCACCCTACCCATTCTTCCATCCTATGTCTCCTACCACCCTACCTGTTCTTCCATTCTACCTCTACTACTATCCTACATCCACCCCACCCCCACCCTACCTGTTCTTCCATTTTACTTCTACTACAATCCTACCTCTACTACCATCCTACGTCCACCCCCACTCTACCACCCTTCTCCCATTCTACCTCTACTACCATCCTACCTCTACTACCATCCTACATCCACTCCACCCCCACCCTACCCATTCACCCATCCTACGTCCACCCCCACCCTACCCATTCTACCATGATACATCTACTACCATCCTACGTCCATCCCCCACTCTACCCCCACCCTACCCCTTCTTCCATTCTACTTTACTACCATCCTACCTCTACTACCACCCTACCTGTTCTTCCATTCTACCTCTACTACCATCTTTCCTCTACTACCATCCTACATCTACCCCACCCTCCCTGTTCTTCCATTTTACCTCTACTACCATCCTACGTCCACCCCCCCCCCCACTCTACCCCCACCCTACCCGTTTTACCTCCCTACGTCTACTACCACCCTTTCTGTTCTTCCATTCTACCTCTACTACCATCCTACATCCACCCCACCCCCACCCTACCCATTCTTCCATCCTATGTCTCCTACCACCCTACCTGTTCTTCCATTCTACCTCTACTACTCGTCGCACGGCTGGTAGAAGGGCGTTAGCGCGCGTTCGACTCGAAAACTACTTTACGAGTTAATCGCATTTAAAGATTTGTTTTATATTTAAACTGCTTTACGTCCCGAAATTTGATTTGAAACTTATTGGACTTATAAAAATGTTAAGGCAGAACACGGCCACACATTTTTTTCCCGGAAATAAGTCAGTTTTATACAAGTTTGAGGCGATTTAGTGCTAACGCCCTTCTGCTTAACGCATCATTGCGCGTCTTCTTTCAAGCTAAAGGGCGCAAGCCGCATAACGCCCTTCTGCTTTGAGTAAAATAGATACGCTTCGGCGCGTAAAGCTTGTAAAAGGGCGTAACGCGCATGGTGTAGCCGGATGGAGCGTGTTGTCATTCAGACTTTCTGAAATAAAATGCAGACGCATGCAAAGTTTGTGATGATAAATTATCAAATTTGATTTTTCGTTTGCTTTTGTTTTAGCATGAATTAATAGTATTAGGTTATGCTTTACGGATTTCACTTCCAATATTTACAAAAAACTCATTCAATTTATCAGCAATTGCTTTTAAATCATAATGTATCACGATAATTTATTAATTATTATGTAAGGGTAATTCTTAATGCATTAACCAAGTACATCGTTTATAATAATATCCAAGGTATTTTTCATGTTTCCTTAAGCTATTTGGAATTTCAAATAGTAATAATTACTTTACGCTGATTTCCGGAATTTATTCCCATGATTTCGAACTCTATTATATTTCCTCTTATTCGTATCTCTATACAAAGAGGTGAATATATTCAAAGAGTAATAGAGTAAAAAATAAAATTACACTGATCAAATCACTCTGCCCCATCCTGAAATTTATCTTTAATCCTTCACAGAATGCAGGAAATGCATTTATTTGTTAGAGAATGCCATTTATGTCTAGAAATGTATACTGTACATTGTGCTTCATAATATTATGTGATTTAAGTTTGATTGGATATTGTTGTCAATGAGCAAAAGTATATTTGTATACTTTTTGGGGGGGGGGGTGGGCACACCAAGCACTATGTACAATTTCTTCTCAATTCTTTCTCTTTCTGTCTCTCTCTCTCTTTCTATTTCTATCGATCTCTCTGTCTATCTCTCTTTTTCTTTCTCCATTAAACACATCTCATAATCGTTTGTTACCCCTCTTTTGCAGTCGCGTGTCTATCTTCTTGTCACATTAGTCATTTTTATTCTAGTACATTACTCTCTCGGACACATTTCTCCCATGAACAAATGTAACTATATAAGAATAAACGTTAAATAGCACAAAGCAATCAAATGTTAAGATGAACACTTCCGTCATGGTTATGACTGAATTTATTTCTTTGCAATATAACTGGAATCCTTTTTGTACAGTTCATTTAACAATTCTATGTACAATCATTCAAAATTGATAAATCATAATGAATCATGTTTAAATATCAAAATTGGAACTTATTTTAAAGCTAAAGACCAGTTATGGTCATGAGATTGCATTGTGAAAGAAACATTGTGAAATCGATCAGAAAAGGTTGATCATCTAGCATAGATGTACTGCAAGGTTCTGGAATCATCAAAATGATAAGAAATTTGGCCAAGTCTTCATAAAGTTAAAATCACTTTTCACAGAAAGATGTATATGGAACTACACACACGTGCGCGACACGTGCATTTGTATCTCTCAACAGACAAGAGATACACTAATTTACTAAATATATCAATTAGTAGGCGGTTTCCCGTCAACATTTTTATCATGTATTATTCAAAACATATTATTTCACATGAATGGTAATAAGAGCTTCCATTTCATTTTTTGAAATTGGGGCGTTTCCAATACTGGTCTTTACCTTTAACTGTAGCACATGCTCATGGCAGAAAGAACAACATTGTAGCTCTCAAAAGAAAGTTTTGTATTCTGCATTGAACCTGTTCTAGCTCTAGTGAGCTTTTGTAGCATAGTTTTAAAAACTGTGCAGTAAGTTTACAAAAAAGAAAATACTTGTACAATATTTCAGCATTATTATGATAATGCTGAATATTGTACAAGTATTTTCTCTTTTGTAAACTTACTGCAAATAAAATAAAATAAAATAGTACGACAACAAGTGAAACTGTAGCACACGTTCATGGCAGAAAATACAATATGGTAGCTCTTAAAAGATCTTTTTGTATTCTGCGTTGAACCTGTTCTAGCTCTAAAATGAGCTTTTTGTTATTCATATACTACAATACTGCTGGATTATATTCAATGCATAATAATTTGAATGAGCTTTTTACAGTTCATGTTCAGAATACTTAATATTCAACTCATTCAAATTTTCTTCTTGTTTGCCATTGTACAGTGCGTCCCAGATAAAACGAAACCGAGAATTATCGATGTTTTATCATAACTTAATCACAATAATAATTGATAAATGACACATATTTGGGAAGCTTAGATCCTCCTCTTTCATCTGATGCAACTCATAATAAAGCATATTTCACGCATGAGTGATTAAAATCAATTTGAAGAGAGGAAAACAAAAAGTCATTTGGCAGACGATATCTGAATTTCTAACAAAAAATCACATTTCTAGAAAGTTGAGTTTCTGCCCTTTCACATGACACCTCAATCAGGAAAATCGGAGCTAGGAATAACAAAGTTCTGTTTGTTTAAAGTAGTGCTTGCATTTCCATAATTTGATTAAACAAATTCCTTTTCACTGGCTGCCTGCCGTATCAACAAACAAAATTAACAAAAGACTTAACTCTGTTTCGTTGACAATCAGCCTTAGACGAAAGACTTCATACATGGCTGATTGTCAACGAAACGGAGTTAAATCTTTTGTCAATTCTGCTTTTTGCTACGGCAGGCAGCCAGTGAAACCGTATTTGTTTGCTAAAATTATGAAAATGTAAGGGCTACTTTAAACAAACAGAACTTTGTCATTCCTTGCTCATTTTTCCTCATAGAGGTATCATATGAAAGGGCAGAAACTCAACTTTCTAGAAATGTGATTTTTCTCTTTGAAATTCAGATACCGCCCGCAAAACGACTTTTCGGTCTCCTCTCTTCAAATTGATTTTAATCACTCATGCATGAAATATGCATCATAATGAGTTGCATCAAATGAAAGAGGAGGATCTAAGCTTTCCAAATATGAGTCATTTATTAAGTATAAATGTGATTAAGTTATGATAAAACATCGATAATTCTCGGTTTCGTTTTTTCTGGGACGCACTGTATATACAACAATAGTAGCTATAAAGCAAACGTAGAAATCGCAATAACTGTGCATTAAGTTAATTTAAAAAAAGTATGACAATAAGTGAAACTGTAGCACACGTTTATGGCAGCAAGTACAACATGGTAGCTCTTAAAAGAACTTTGTGTATTCTGCAGTTAACGTACTGTGCAGTAAGTAAACAAAAGAGAAAATACTTGAACAATATTTCAGCATTATCAAAGGCAATATAAAAAAAAAGTATGACAATAAGTGAAACTGTAGCACACGTTCATGGCAGAAAGTACAATATGGTAGCTCTTAAAAGAACTTTGTGTATTCTGCAGTTAACGTACTGTGCAGTAAGTTAACAAAAGAGAAAATACTTGAACAATATTTCAGCATTATCAAAGGCAATATAAAAAAAAAGTATGCCAATAAGTGAAACTGTAGCACACGTTCATGGCAGAAAGTACAATATGGTAGCTCTTAAAAGAACTTTGTGTATTCTGCAGTTAACGTACTGTGCAGTAAGTTATCAAAAGAGAAAATACCTGAACAATATTTCAGCATTATCAAAGGCAAATTTTTAAAAAAGTATGCCAATAAGTGAAACTGTAGCACACGTTCATGGCAGAAAGTACAATATGGTAGCTCTTAAAAGAACTTTGTGTATTCTGTGATGAGCACGTTCTAGCTCTAACATGAGCTTTTGTTTATTACTGAACATGTACGTAGCTCTGAAAAGAGCTTTTGTGTACAAAACCATGAGAACAGAACATATCTGTGCTTTCAAAAAGAGTTTATGTGTACATCATTGTACATACAGCTTTAAAAAGAGCTTTTGTGTTCATCATTGATCACGAACGGCTTAACAGAGCTTAAGTTCAGAACTGTTGGCAGCTTTATTGTTCAAATAAAGCAATGTTTTGCTTAAGACTCAAACCATGACATTTGATCAAGTCAAGTGTCTAAGTTAAAGCATCAACTTTCTTTTTTACTCACCTCAAGACCGTCACATATTACAGGCAGTGAATATCCTGTGAATGAAACAGAAGACTGGAGAAAAAAAAACGTAAAAAATAAAATTACACCGATTTCAATTTTGACTTTATCCCATTTTCAAATTCCTTCCTGTTACAACGCTCTAGATTTCCTTGTCCGTAAATCCCAAGTTCCTTTTCATGGAATAATCATTTTCATCTTCTGCTATTATTTCAATATATGCAATGGAAGAATATTTTAATAAGTTTTCAAGTAGTCTGAAATACCAATTGCATTATTCACTTTGTCAGTTTATTGTGGAAGATTTAGTAATTGGAGGTATTGTAATGAATTCACCGATTATTTGTTTTAAGTTGCTTTTATGTAATGATTGGCCAGTGAATACAATTATTGTACAATGTTTGTACTTCGATCAGATTAAAGTTATAACATAACCCATTTACACATCTTGTAACAGAGCACTGTGTCAGTGTCTTAGTGTATGGTGATTTGTCATTACTTCAATAATGCTTTTTTTTATGTTGATTTATGCAATGATCAATACAACAGACACAGCAGACAAACTTAACAATAATAATTGGTGAATTCATTACAATACCTCCAACTACTAAATCTTCCACAATAAACTGACAAAGTGAATAATGCAATTGGTATTTCAGACTACTTGAAAACTTATTAAAATATTATTCTTCGCAACAAGGAAACAACATGTGATGCACCTCAAGAAACTATACTTTTCATGAGTTCCTCATAACAACGAAATAACAGATCATTCTTCTGGGAATGTCTCCAAGTCTTCATCATCAGAGGCTGGCAAAGCTCTGTAGAATGCCTGGTATGCAAGAGGTATGACATTCTGGTCACACAAGGAAACAAGGTCAGCCTTCTTGACTGCACTGATCTTGAGCAGATCATGATGAAGAACTTTAAGTCTCAAGTTACTCATCTTGCGGGAGGAAGACACCCTAATCTCTCGCATCTCTTCCTCAAATGAGTACCTAAACTGCATCACATGGGGGTTCTGCTTCTCAAATTTCAGGTGCTTGATTCTGGTCCAGTAGACACGATCACCTGAAATGTCCTTTACCGTATTTTGGAGAAGCTCTGAAGCGAGCCTTTTGAGATCCACAAACTCATGATGGTGAAGTTGTGTGACATGATAGGGCTTCTTCCTTCTAGCCAGACTAGCAATAGTTGCCCACTGGTCAGGGTGGTACACAGGGACTTTCTTCTTGACCGTCTCTATGGAGCTATGCATACTGTCAACCTACATCTGCGTATGACCAGATTCGAGAAACTTCTGCTCAATAACAGAAAGAGAAGAAGTACGTACAACATAGAGTAATGCTGCAGCAACATACTTGTTTCTGTTCTGCCCAGAACAGCAATCACTGAAAAGAGTGACATGGTCAACACAATCAGGCAGCCCTTCAAGATGATTGACAAGGCATGAGCCTATCTCACAAGAATCTCTCCCTCCATCAATCTCGCTCCACAAGAAACAATGGCCATTGCCATTTCCTTGATTGTATAACGTGAAGTTATATGTTGACAGCTTCCTCTTGTAAAAAAGAAGGGAAGCATTACAGGAAGGGGTTGACAAAACCTGCTGTAAGTCGAAAGTAAATGATTGAAAACTGTCGTCCTTGCTTGCACGCTGCTTGTCCTTCTCTTTCTCCTCTCTGGCTTTGATTTTATTGTGAACATGATCATCCTGGTCTTTTTTCAAGCCTTCTTTTTCATTTGGTGAGGCATTATCAAAGGCTGTGCATTTCTTGCATTCATCTTTCTTAGGCACATGGAAGCCTAAATTGAATTCACTATTGAACACATATCTATATGTGGTCAGGGATTTAGGATTTACAGTTTCCTTTACATACATGTCATACATTTTATTAACACTAAGATTGCCAGGGAGGTACTGACGCGATGTCGTACTCCTGCAGTAATGAGAGGGGACAACTTTGAACTTCTGGATGTGGGCCCTGATACAATCAAGTTCAGCCTCATTGCTTTTATTATGTGGCTGATGATGCCCTCTCTCATCTTGTGCAAAATTAGCCTTTTGGGCAAGGGTGTATCGCACTGTCTTCTGGGAGATAGCCAAAGTGTTAATGAAATAGAACTGGCACACTTCAATTCTCTGACCGTCTATAGGGAGAGATATATTCTGGTGATGCGTGATGCCTTCTCCTTTGAACCATGTTTTTTCCCCTTTTTCTTTTCTGACCCACACTGTCGAATGAAATCTCTTCGTTGTTCATAAGATCCTGTTGCCCAGTATTCTTTGAAGATTTTTTCCCTCGCATCTGCAGTAATACTCTCTGAACATTTGAACCTACATGAATTGGGACAGCATGGACCCATCTCTCTCACCTCCCTCTGCTTCCCATCTCTTGAGGTATATGCCTGGCCCAGGTTGCGATTCTTCCTCTGGACGTTTTGTTGCCAGCTGTTTGGATCTGCAAAACGTTTCCTGGCTCTCTTATTCTGTATTAGAATAAAAATATAAAAGTGGTGGACAAAATATTAGTTTAACATATTCATGCTCTGAACTGGTGAAGGATGAAGGAGTCAACACTGCAGCAAGTCAATGTAAATGACTGTAACCTTGCAATCTGGCTGGCATGCTTCTCTCCTTTTGATTCTCCTCTCTTGCCTTGATTTAATTAAAAAATACAATGATTCACTCTCTCCCCTATCCCACATTCAAACCCAGCCATCATCAAGAAATTAGGGAGTGAAAGAGAAAGAGAGAGAGAAAGAGAGAGAGATGGAAGGAGAAAGAAGAAAATTGCAGTACTTCTGCATGGTCATTTGTCCCAGAACCCCTCAATCAGAGGGAAGTAGAGCAATTATTCCAATTACTGTGTCTAAAGAGCTGTACACCAGCCATTTTCCGGTACAACAAAAATACATTTATCTTTGTCAAAGAAAATTCTCCACTCCCTGAGCAGAATTTGTAACAGGCAACCATTTTAAAGCTTCAGACTTTTACCTCACATTGTTCAGGACGTTCTCCAATATCTCTGTGTAGATCGGGTTCCACTTCAGCATTGATGGTGTGATAGGCAGAAGCCACTCTCTGTAAAGTACACAAGAATAAACTTTATGACATAGAAATGTAAAACCAATTTTTGTAGTAAATATTGTAGGAGAAATAAATGATTCAAAAGTTTGCTTAAAAGGTTGTTGTTTTGATTAATGAATATTGTAGAGGTGTCTGCAACAGCATAATTCCAACAAACTGACATATAATGCCTAAAGACATTGCCCACTGTAAACTACAAACTCAAATTGGTGACATTTGAGACATTAATATTTTTCACTACTCCTCCCATGACCTTCACTGTCTGCTTGGATAACATTGGTATAGTCACCTCTGGAACTATGTCAACTGTCTCCTGCACTTTGATTGCTAAGGGAACGTCCATCATCAATTCCAGAACTGTGTCGATCACTGGATGATCTTCTGAAAGCCTCTCCGGAATTTGAAGTAGATGCTATGGTAGTAAAAAAATATGTGTAGCCAGAAATAATATTATAAAGAGAGCACTGTAATCTTTTGTAAGATAGTTGGCATGATACCTTCATCTTTCAGCTTTGCCGCAGTCAAAACTTAAATATACCGGTATCCATAACCAGGGGAGTGCCACTTACATTCATTTTTGAGAACTTTTTGAACATATCCTGAAATTGTCATGGCAGCAATGACGTTAAAGTTAACAGTTTTATTGTTTTTGTGATTTTAAACAATTATCAGGGGGGCAGATACTTTTGACTATTGCAACATCTTCAAAAAAAGGAAGCAAACTAGCAGAAACAGCTTAAGGAATGATGTAACAATTATCATGGATTTATAACTTCTTTTTGACCCTATAACTACTGTATAAGGGCTTTACGATAATTTATAAGGCATTTTTAGTGAAATCAACATTACATTAGTTTAACTTACAGCTTAGTTATTGTGGTTTGCACATGGGTCGTCCTCTTTGAAGTGGTGTTCACACAGGAAAACAAGACACTGGGAGCATGTACTAAACACTTCATGTAAACATGTGAAATGTTCACACATCTGAACTTCATGAGGCACGTCTATGAATTAAAAGAGAACATTAAAAAAATATAGAAAACAAAGAAAAACTTGAATATCACTTTATCAACTATCTCAGCCTGGTTTATTAATAGGCCTAAATAACTAATATATTTAACTTTACTAAATTGAAAATTTGATGAAAACTTTATAAAAAAATGGCACTTACTGCATATGAATACAAGCTAACAATGATCATCAAATCATTTTTAAAAGTATGTAAGCCAACAATGTTTCTTCGTGACATTACTTTTCATTGCTTTACATCTCCATCATAAAGCCTACCGACACTTGGTTGATCTGGTAGAGGTCCATGATGTACAATGAAAATAATTCAGAAATATTCATTCAGAAATCATGAAACTGTATAGCATTTCAGTTCAATGATTTCTATCATATAGTTATCAAACCAAACAGAATAGTATGTAGGCCAACAATGTTTCATAAATAGTATCATACATTACCTGTCATTGTGACACCAACATCTCCAATGTCAAGCCTTGGTTGATCTGGTAGAGGTACATGGTCTACAATGAAAATAATTCAGAAATATTCATTTAGAAATCATTATACTCTATATAGCAACTTAGTTTAACAAGCTACTAACTCTTAAACAATAATGTTCAAAGGCCAAGACTAAGAGAAGCAGATAATATACGTACAATTCTCATGTTTTTAAATTTAAATTTTGCTTAAATTCATTAGAAACTTGTAGACACTTCAAAAATATGAGAAGACACTTCCAAAATGTTGGGAGGCACTATAACTTTTATTTTGTGTGATGACAGATAAATGAACGACAAATATTTAAAAAAATAATTACACACTAAAAACTAATGAATATTACGTTTCTTGAAATCATTTATCTCTTGTATATATGAGAATTGTTATTAAAGAGTATGAGTACAAGAAGATAGACCTGGAAGCTCGACTGCTGTCTCAGCATTCTTCCAGTATTTGCAGTAAAGGTAAAGGTAAAGGTATATACCTAATTTTTTTTCCCTTGAGTTTCTTTAAATGTGAACTTTTACCTGTTCAAGACTATTCCCGAGATATCTCGGGCTGGAGTTTATTGTAAATGCGTGTTATACCAGAATTAAACCCATCTCAAACGGGGTCAAGGACTGTCAAAACTTTGTTGTGCACTTTCATATTCTGCATTGTCACAAGTCTACTTGTCAACATAAAATCTTACCTTTAATTATTAGTTGAGCAAGTGGTATGCTGTCATCATCACTTTCCTCAGACTCATCATCCACTGCCAGGACAACTCCCTCCCATCTCCTGCCTTTCCAAGGCATGAAGACTTTTGTCCCTTTTATTGGAATACAGGGACATTGAATATCTCCATACACTACCACGTTTTTGGAGCCATCTTTTTTCCACTGAACCAGCAATTCTGTTGTTTGCTCCATGCTGTAGCCTAGCTGTGCAAATCCTGAACAAGTGAGGAAAACAAAAGGGTTACATTAATTTGACTGAAAGTAGATCTAATCCCAACTTACAAGCTACTTTACAATTGACCGTCCCCAGTTCCAGTAGCGGGAAAGTAGAAACTTAAGTTGAATGTTAGAGTTCTAGACATGCAACTATCATTTGAGATTGCCCTTGATTAAAGTTGAACAAACTTCAACAAAGCCACTAAAAGACAAAGGTATCAAAGTTCAAACCATTCTCCTTTCATATCTGTACTATCATTTTTGCAAATTTAATTTGAACAATAATCTATTAGGGTCTAGACTTCTAGAGTCTAGAATCTGCTTGCACTGTTGCAATTAATATAATAATACCTGAATACGGTATACTACTAACAATCTGACATTTATTTAGATCTAGGCCTAACTAATTTTGTAGATCTAGATCTACTCTAAGTTAGTCTAAGCATGCTTTCAAATTTCAATCCGTACCACTGTCTTTACAAATTGTTGTCTTGTCTCGTCTTTCCATGAGAGCGAAAAAACAATGAAATGATTATCACGGCACATATAGATTGACGACTACTCCTACATACTGTAGGCCTACATGTATCTTGCTCTAACTGAACAACATCACACGAACAACATCACATCCCGCACCCAACTCTCTACGGGAACTGATGTTTCCCTCGGGACAGTAACTGCGTGGAACATCACCCTTGACTTGAGGCTTGAAGCTTGTTGCTAGACCTAGACTTACTTCATATTTGGAGGCCTTCAACTTCAAGGGAGCGCTTCCATTGCCACCCACTCCAGCATCAATGCCACCCAACATCCACCCCAGCACAGCATAGAGAGTCAATGCTAATGCGTAATGACTGCTTAGAATTTGTCCGTGATACCATATAAATCAATACACGGGGCAACGTATTAATTATCATCATTATACATCGCATTTTTACCCGATAAAATCAAAATATTCTTACAGTCCTAATCATAATGTAATCAGTGTGACCAAATATATCAAATCTTCCAGATAATTTGACATTTACAACACGTTATTTAAAAGACGAAGCAGTCAGCTTCGCGATAACGGCGATTAACGCCCTTCTGCTTTGATCAAAATTTACGCTCGCGCCCAATTTGCAAAGGGCGTAGAGGGCTTACGCCCTTCTGCTTAGCGCGATATCTGCCAGTTTGTGCTAACGCCCTTTTACTATTGTCGATTACGTGATCATTTACTTCGTTTTATGCTATCTCGATCACATCATTTGAAAGAGCTTTGAAAACTCTATTAAATGACATGAAATATCAAAAATCGATTTTTGACCCAAAATTCGAGCTAACGCCCTTCTGCCAGGAGTGCCAGCCGTGCGACGTACTATCCTACATCCACCCCACCCCCACCCTACCTGTTCTTCCATTTTACTTCTACTACAATCCTACCTCTACTACCATCCTACGTCCACCCCCACTCTACCACCCTTCTCCCATTCTACCTCTACTACCATCCTACCTCTACTACCATCCTACATCCACCCTACCCCACCCTACCTGTTCTTCCATTTTACCTCTACTATACCATCCTACCCTCTACCACTATCCTACTAATTCCACACCCCACCCCCACCCTACCTGTTCTTCCATTTTACCTCTACTGCAATCCTACCTCTACTACTATCCTACGTCCACCCCCACCCTACCCCTTCTTCCATTCTACCTCTACTACCATCCTACCTCTACTACCATCCTACATCCACCCCACCCCCACCCTACCTGTTCTTCCATTTTACCTCTACTACCATCCTACATCCACTCAACCCCCACCCTACCCATTCACCCATCCTACGTCCACCCCACCCTACCCATTCTACCATGATACCTCTACTACCATCCTACGTCCATCCCCCACTCTACCCCACACTACCCCTTCTTCCATTCTACTCTACTACCATCCTACCTCTACTACCACCCTACCTGTTCTGCCATTCTACCTCTACTACCATCCTTCCTCTACTACCATCCTACATCTACCCCACCCTCCCTGTTCTTCCATTTTACCTCTACTACCATCCTACGTCACCCCCACTCTACCCCCACCCTACCCATTCTTCCATCCTACCTCTACTACCACCCTACCTCTACTACCACCCTACCTGTTCTTCCATTCTACCTCTACTACCATCCTACATCCACCCCACCCCAACCCTACCTGTTCTTCCATTTTACCTCTACTATCATCCTACCTCTACTACTATTCTACATCTACCCCATATAGTCTACCCTCAACTTGTTTTCCCAGCCTACTTCTACTACCACCCTACCTGTTCTTCCATTTTACCTCTACTACCATCTTATGTCCACCCCTCACTCTACCCCCACCCTACCCGTTCTTCCATTCTACTCTACTACCATCCTTCCTCTACTACCATCCTACATCTACCCCACCCTCCCTGTTCTTCCATTTTACCTCTACTTCCATCATACGTCCACCCCCACTCTACCCCACCCTACCCATTCTTCCACCCTACCTTTACTACCACCCTACCTGTTCTTTCATTCTACCTCTACTACCTCTACCAGATTCGTACATCCACCCCACCACCACCCTACCTGTTCTTCCATTTTACCTCTACTACCATCCTACCTCTACTACCTTCCTACATCCACCCCACCCCACCCTACCTGTTCTTCCATTTTACCTCTACTACCATCCTACCTCTACTACCTTCCTACATCCACCCCACCCCCACCCTACCTGTTCTTCCATTTTACCTCTACTACTATCCTACGTCCCCCCCCCCCCACCCTTCGATGCCTACCCCCACCATACCTGTTCTTCAAGCCTACCTCTGCTACTATCTTTCGTCTACTACCACCCAACCTATTTTTTCAACATCTACTACCATCCTACATCCACCCCACCACACCCTACCTGTTCTTCCATTTTACCTCTACTACTATCCTACGTCCACCCCACCCTTCTATGCCTACCCCACCATACCTGTTCTTCCATTCTACCTCTACTACCATCCTACCTCTACTACCATCCATCCACCCACCCTACCCCACCCTACCTGTTCTTCCATTTTACCTCTACTACTATCCTACTTCCACCCCACCCCCACCCTACCTGTTCTTCCATTTTACCTCTACTGCAATCCTACCTCTACTACCATCCTACGTCAACCCCCACCCCCACCCTACCCCTTCTTCCATTCTACCTCTACTACCATCCTACATCCACCCCACCCCTTCCCTACCTGTTCTTCAATTTTACCTCTACCACCATCCTACAGCTACCCCTACCTTACCCACTCTACCATCTTACCTCTACTACTATCCTACATCTACCCCATCCTACGTCTACCCTATCCTACGTCTACCCTCTACTTGTTTTCCCAGCCTACCTCTACTACCACCCTACCTGTTCTTCCATTCTACCTCTACTACCATCTTATGTCCATCCCCCACTCTACCCCCACCCTACCCGTTCTTCCATTCTACTCTACTACCATCCTACCTCTACTACCATCCTACATCTACCCCACCCTCCCTGTTCTTCCATTTTACCTCTACTACCATCCTACGTCCACCCCACTCTACCCCACCCTACCCATTCTTCCATCCTACCTCTACTACCACCCTACCTGTTCTTTCATTCTACCTCTACTACCTCTACCAGATTCGTACATCCACCCCACCACCACCCTACCTGTTCTTCCATTTTACCTCTACTACCATCCTACCTCTACTACCTTCCTACATCCACCCCACCCCACCCTACCTGTTCTTCCATTTTACCTCTACTACAATCCTACCTCTACTACCATCCTACGTCCACCCCCACCCCACCCCACCCTACCTGTTCTTCCATTTTACCTCTACTACAATCCTATCTCTATTACCATCCTACATCCACCCTTCCCCCATCTACCTGTTCTTCCATCCTACCTCTACTACCATCCTACCTCTACTACCATCCTACTTCCACCCCACCCCCAACCTACCTGTTCTTCCATTTTACCTCTACTACAATCCTACCTCTACTACCATCCTACGTCCACCCCCACTCTACCCCACCCTATACCCCTTCTTCCATTGTACCTCTACTGCCATCCTACCTCTACTACCATCCTACATCCACCCTTCCCCCACCCTACCTGTTCTTCCATTTTACCTCTACTACCATCCTACCTCAACTACCATCCTACGTCCGCCCCCACTCTATCCCCACCCTACCCCTTCTTCTATTGTACCTCCACTGCCATCCTATCTCTACTACCATCCTACATCCACCCTTCCCCCATCTACCTGTTCTTCCATCCTACCTCTACTACCATCCTACCTCTACTACCATCCTACTTCCACCCCATCCCCAACCTACCTGTTCTTCCATTTTACCTCTACTGCAATCCTACCTCTACTACCATCCTACGTCCACCCCACCCTACCCCTTCTTCCATTCTACCTCTACTACCATCCTACATCCACCCCACCCCCACCCTACCTGTTCTTCCATTTTACCTCTACTACCATCCTACCTCAACTACCATCCTACATCCACCCCACCCCACCCTACCTGTTCTTCCATTTTACCTCTACTACAATCCTATCTCTACTACCATCCTACGTCCACCCCCACTCTACCCCCACCCTACCCCTTCTTCCATTGTACCTCCACTGCCATCCTATCTCTACTACCACCCTACATCCACCCTTCCCCATCTACCTGTTCTTCCATCCTACCTCTACTACCATCCTACCTCTACTACCATCCTACTTCCACCCCACCCCACCCTACCTGTTCTTCCATTTTACCTCTACTACCATCCTACCTCTACTACCATCCTACATCCACCCCACCCCCACCCTACCAGTTCTTCCATTTTACCTCTACTACCATCCTACCTCTACTACCATCCTACATCCACCCACCACACCCTACCTGTTCTTCCATTTTACCTCTACTACCATCCTACATCCACTCTACCCCCACCCTACCTGTTCTTCCATTTTACCTCTACTACCATCCTACCTCTACTACCATCCTACATCCACCCACCACACCCTACCTGTTCTTCCATTTTACCTCTACTACCATCCTACATCTACTACCATCCTACATCCACCCACCACACCCTACCTGTTCTTCCATTTTACCTCTACTATTAAGAGAGGGAACATACATGCGCGTACCCTAGATAACACTGAGTGGGTGGGGGGGGGGGGGTGGGAAGGGGAAGAGAAAAGTCGGGTGAGAAAGGGGAACGACAAGGAAATGGCGCTAAGTGACAGCAACGACGAATAAGGGGAAAAACTGTAATCGGGAGATTTGGGGTCATTCCAGAAGGCTTGGGAAACGTTATTGAATAGAGGGGGCCGGGCCGGCCGCATAAAATCTCGAGCCACGGATTCAAAGTTAAACGTTACAAACAGCCCCTGCTTTTTGAAAAAAATTGAAAAGGGCACAATATTTTGGATGTCTTTCAAATAGAAGTTATATACTAAACAGTCAAATTTTAAATTAACGGTAGGGCCGCTTCACAAACTCTTATGTTGCCCTTCATTTGGATTCAGCTCATACCAACTCGCTTGTGCTTATATTAAATTTTGAAGTCATGTTAGTAGTGATAATGGACAGCGGCGGCGATCCTGGGCCCGATAGAGGACACGTCCCCCCGGAAATTTAGATATATAGCTAGAAAGAAATATACATGTAGCGGAAAGAACGTACATATTGGACTAAAGGATTTTCTAGAATGCATAATTTCAGCATTCTACATTGCAAAATCTCGCTTGGTCTCTACGCCCCGCGGCCCTCGCCCGATAACACAAAACTAAGATATGACGCTCCCGGTCGCGATTATTTCATGGTTGGTGTATAAATAGATCTTTTTCCCCCTTTCATTTCTACTGACCTAATGTATGCTATCACAATCATGATTGTTTCATTTTCCCTTTAAAGCATCCGTAGCTAGGGGCGGTAGGGGCAGTAAAAGGACATAGGACGAAAAAGGAGCAGACAAAGAAACATTTTTGACAAGTCTAAAACGGTACAACAAATCATCTTCTTTCTCTAATAATTTAATGAAACGTTAAGCTTCTGCGCTTTGCGCTGGAGGGGGTAATCTGAATTCAGAGAAGGATTAAGAGTCGGGAATGGAACAACGAATTATCTTCTTTCTCTAATAATTTCATTAAACTATTAAAGTCAAAGCTTCCGCGCCTCGCGCGGAAGGGGGAAAATGAATTCAAACAAGGATTAAGAATCGAGAATGGGACAACGAATCATCTTCTTTCTCTCATAATTTAATGAAGCGTCAGAAGCTTACGCGCTACGCGCGGGAAGAGGAAAACTGAATTCAGACAAGGATTTTAGAGTCGAGAATGGAACAACGAATCATCTTCTTTCTCTAATAATTCAATGGAACGTCAAAGCTTCCGCGCTTCGCGCGGAGGTGGGAAACTGAATTCAGACAATAATTAACAACCGAGAACGGTACAACGAATCGTCTCCTTTCTCTAATAATTTAATGAAACGTTAAGCTTTTGCGCTTCACGCGGGAGAGGGGGGGGGGGAACTCAATTCAGACAAGGATTAAGAGTCGAGAACGGTACTCTTAATTCTCTAATGATTTAATGAAACGTCAAAGCTTCCGCGCTTCGCGCGGGAGGGGGTATGGAAACTGAATTCAGACAATGATTAAGAATCGAGAACAGTACAACGAATCGTCTCCTTTCTCTAACAATTCAATGAAACGTCAAAGCTTCCGCGCTTTGCGCGGGAGGGGGGGGGGAATGAATTCAGACAATGATTAAGAACCGAGAACGGACCAACGAATCGTCTTCTTTCTCTAATAATTTAATGAAACGTCAAAGCTTCTGCACTTCGCGGGAGAGAGGGGGGGGAACTCAATTCAGACAAGGATTAAAAGTCAAGAACGGTACTCTTAATTCTCTAATGATTTAATGAAACGTCAAAGCTTCCGCGCTTCGCGCGGGAGGGGGTATGGAAACTGAATTCAGACAATGATTAGAATCGAAAACAGTACAACGAATCGTCTTCATTCTCTAATAATCTAATGAAACGTATAAGCTTCTGCGCTTTGCGCTGGAGGGGGTAATCTGAATTCAGAGAAGGATTAAGAGTCGAGAATGGAACAACGAATTATCTTCTTTCTCTAATAATTTCATTAAACTATGAAAGGTCAAAGCTTCCGCGCTTTGCGCGGGAGGGGGAAAACTGAATTCAGACAAGGAATAAGAGTCGAGAATGGTACAACAAATCATTATCTTTCCCTAATAATTCAATGAAAAGTCAAAGCTTCCACGCTTTGCGCGGAGGGGGGGGGGAATGAATTCAGACAATGATTAAGAACCGAGAACGGAACAACGAATCGTCTTCTTTTTCTAATAATTTAATGAAACGTCAAAGCTTCTGCACTTCGCGGGAGAGAGGGGGGGGGGGAACTCAATTCAGACAAGGATTAAAAGTCGAGAACGGTACTCTTAATTCTCTAATGATTTAATGAAACGTCAAAGCTTCCGCGCTTCGCGCGGGAGGGGGTATGGAAACTGAATTCAGACAATGATTAAGAATCGAGAACGGTACAACGAATCGTCTTCTTTCTCTAATAATCTAATGAAACGTTAAGCTTCTGCGCTTTGCGCTGGGGGGGAATCTGAATTCAGGGAAGGATTAAGGGTCGAGAATGGAACAACGAATTATCTTCTTTCTCTAATAATTTTATTAAACTATTAAGGGTCAATGCTTCAGCGCTTCGCGCGGGAGGGGGAAAACTGAATTCAGACGAGGAATAAGAGTCGAGAATGGTACAACAAATCGTCTTCTTTCTCTAATATCAATTAATGAAAGGTCAGAACTTCCGCGCTTCGCGCGGGAGGGGGGGGGGGGTGTGGAGCAGGGGGAGGAACTAAATTCAGACAAGGATTAGGAGTCGAGAATGGTACAACGAATCCTCTCCTTTCTCTAATAATTTGCCCGAATCTTTTCTCGTATATTTTGGTGATAAATAACACTTTCACAAAATACATATTATCCTAAAATTTTTGCTCGCTCGCTTCGCTCACTAGCCGAATTGTGAAACCAGAAAATTACTTTTTCGGGCAAAAGGCTTCAGCCCCCCCCCCCCCCGATGAAAATGTCAAAAATTACCGGTATGGTGCTTCTAATATGACTTTGTCAGTATTGGTATGTTGAGTTGAAAAACGGTCTGCGCAATTTTCAAATTTCCGGCCCCCCCTACTGGAAAATCCTGGATCCGCGCCTGCGTGCCCCCCCCCCCCCGTAAAAAAAGGGAAGAATGAATGAAAATAGGAAGGAAAGTGGGAATAAATAGGAGAAAATAAAAAAAGGAAGAGAAAGGGAAGGAAGAAAAAAAGGAAATGTAGAAGTGTTCTCGGGCAATTTTTGCCCCGGCAGATAATTCATTTTACAGATGTAAGATATTACTTACATTATAATCTATTTATCAGTTCTAATTAAATATAACATTTTGTTACTAGGCTTAAAGGTACTATGTCCCTTTTGCAGCCAACCTCAAATTCTGTAGAACTTTGCAGGAATTATGAATATGTCATGTATGTCCTATCTGGGAATTAAACGTTAGCAGTGTCCTCATATTAAAATTATGCAAGGAAACCCGTTTACTTGCTAGACTTCACTGTCAGACACTATTGAGTGACTGACTGGCTTTTTTCTTGTTTGGTAATAACATACATGAAAAGAGTTGTAAAGGGTACATGAGCATTTGTCTACATCAATAACCCACTTCTTGTGATGGCCAATATTAAACTGATTGAATCTTTGCGCAGCATAAAACGTATGACCATTGGTACAATTGTCTGAAAATCAAGACTATTACTTTTGGGCTCTATAGCCCTAAAGTCGATTTGACATCTAATAGTTGTTATTTTCCCACTTGAAGACATTTTCAAGCCCCACCTTTTTTAGGGAAGTTCTAAATTAGTATTATCTTTCAAATGCAGTTGGAATTTAACTTTTTCATTTTTTGGCCTGCAAATGGGACATAGTACCTTTAACGAAATTCTTTTTTTCTTTCTTTTTTTAAAACTTTGTAAATAGTGTAAATAGTTCACTACAAAACTTTAGGAATTTTATTTGTCATATATTATATATTTGAAAGGTGTTGTAACAATTCAAGCTCTATTTGCTTATGTTTCATCACCTTTGTGTGTGCATTCTTCAAACTGTATATAAGTTGCAACTTGTTATATTCTTTTTCACGTGAAGTTAATTCAAATATATTGTAAAATTGAAAATGATTTGTCATCTTATATTAATTTTTCATGTGATGTTAACTTCAATGAATTGTGAAATTGTGAACATACATAAATAAATAATTATTTGATTATTTATTTATTTAAAAACAAGATAACAGGCACTGTCACACTCACACCCCTACCCTAACACAATCCTGGATCTGCTCGCGACGCGAGAAGTAAGAAGGGAAGGAGAGGACAGTGAAGTTGCGTCACTAGTTTACATTGTATTTAATTTAATTCCTTTTAATTCCACTGTCCATAATTATATCGAACAACAAAAATTAGATTATAGTATAAGCTAGACAAGGGGAGTGGGAGGGTGAGTTGTAGCCCCCATTTTTTCTTAAATTATTGCGGTATTGCAATCATGCTTTATTTGCATGCTCAGCGCCCCTCCCCCCCCCCCCCCCACCCTCATATACTTTGAAAACCGCTCCGTTTATCGTACTCGAATATTTATATTGTGAAATGGTATTTTTTATCAAACATTCACATACAAACTTTCATCTATACGTGTGAAACAAAACAAAAACGTGTAGTTTCTGAAGGGGCAATTACGAAATGAGGGATATATACCCAATGTAAGATTAGCGTTTCTACAACTGAAGGATTTACTCTTTCATGAATTTCAATTAAATACCATCCAGTGTTTTGGGTTATGCAGGGCTAAAAATAGGTGGTCCGTCTTATTCCTCTTTCCTATGAAATATGGACACTTTCTAATACATTTTGTTATAATTTATTAAAGAAATATATAAAGATGCCAACCATCGGCCGTGAATAGAGAACAAGAAAATAGAGACGGATCCAGGTGGGACCGAATCGGCCGCGGCCCCCTCTTCCGGAGGTTTTGAAAAAATAAAGGAAAACAGAGAGAGAGAGAGAGAGAGAGAGAGAGAGAGAGAGAGAGAGCGAGAGAGGGACGGAAGAAAGGAGAACAAGAAATAGAAAAGAAGGTAAAAGAAAAGAAGAGAAGAAATGGAGAGAGGAAAAGGAGAGAGAGAGAGAGAGAGAAAAAAAATAAAATGACCCGAAAAAAGATCGAACCCCCGACATGGGTCCTAGGGCGGGCCCCTAGACCCCACCCTATATCTCAAAACGGCTACCTTAAAAGTTCTGATTCGTAAATACTCGAGAAATTATGAATATGTTTAAAAGATAAAATAATTGAATTAAAAGAAGAGTGGATTCCTAAAATAGCAGATAAATAATTACTGTGGGAATTTCTCAAAATGAACATGACGGAATATAATTGTTAGTTATCAAACTTGAAATCGATAAAATAGAAGTGCAAACTAGATATCTAGAAAATCAGCTTTTGGCTGTACCGTCTATACACCCATAGTTTTGCTTATTCAGTCTTCTTTAAAAACACAGGGTAGCCCCATTCTATGCCACCAGGCCTGCTTTACAATGGCCCCTGTATCAAGTAGATATTACAATGTATAAAGTTAAAACAAAACCTATGAAATAAACAGACAAATACGTAGACTACATGTGCAATTAAAGCATAAATGTACATCAGAGGTATCATAATTCAGAAAAAACTTGGTAGTATAAAATAATTAAATTGTAGTAGTAGTAGTAGTAGTAGTAGTAGTAGACTTTATTGGATATCTTGTTTAACACAGGGCTAATCTGCCACAAGGTGTTGTCGTAGGCAATTTTTTAAAATATATGTAATGTGGGTGATATTTGAAAATTGCATTGGTAGTGAATTCAAAAGTTTGCTTGCAGAATATGAGAAGGAGCATTCTTTATATTCAGTTTTTGGTTTCGGTAGGTATAATTGGCAATAAATGGTATATCGAGTGCAATAGGCTACATTGCGTTTGGATACTTTAGATTACATAGAGGTATTGTTGAGCAAGATTGTCCGATAGTTTGTACGCCATAACAAAATAATGAAAGTTTATACTTTGTTCAATTGGCTGCCATTTAAGTGCATGAAGAAGTCCTAATGATGGTGCATTATAGTCAGCATTCAAAAACATTCGAGCGTATATTTTGTTTCGGCTTCTTTGTATCCTCAACATATCATATTTGTTAGAGAGCCCCAAACAGTGCAACAATACTGTTAATTGAAAATGAGGGGGTAAATCTATATTAAACAAAATATATGATTATTCTCGAAAAGGTTTAGGAATTCGATCTATAGGGCCGAGTGGTTTAAAGAAGGAAAAAGAAAACATAATATTCTGAACAGTTTATCAAAATCCAATAAAATGAAACGTGTGATTAAAAATTATATATAATCAAGATGCACAGACAAAGAAAGGAAATATTTAGGACAATTAAATCTTATTATGAAAATTGGTTTAATAAATAGACTAATCGCTGATTAAATTCTTTATTTCTTAATGACATTCCTAAATTAAGCTAAGAAAAGTGAAGGTTAGTACAGTGGTGGATTCAAGGGGAGGCCGGGGGCCCGCCCCCCCCCCTGGCAAAAAAAGGACAAAAAAAGAAGGGCAAAAAAAAGGGGGGAAAAGAAGGAAAAAATAAGAAGGAAAAAAAAGAAGGAAAAAAAATAAATAAAAGGGGAAAGATATCAAAGGAATCAAAATATGCTCATCTGACCGTAATTAAATGCCTAAAACCCCATGACTTCCGGTGGCTCTGCCCCCTGAACCCCATCTAGGGCCCTAAGGCGGACGGCTGGATGCTAATCTGACGGTAATCTATTGCCTAACACCCCTGAACTTCTTTTACCTTTTTTGGAGATGCCCCTGGCGTTGAAGGGGGGGGGGGGGGAAGTGCGATTTTTCAAATTTTCGAGGGCCAACAAAAAATTAGTGCTCACTACCCCCCCCCCCCCCCCCCCCCCCCCCCCCCCCCCCACTGAGCGAAATATTGGCCGGCACGATTTTCAAATTTCAGCACACTAAATTTCAAATTGATTTTAAATTTGGGCCCCCACGAGATCTTGAAATCCTAAGAAATCCTGGATCTGCGCCTGGGTAAGTAAATGAATATGTCAATGTTTTAAAAGAAATGAAATTAAACCATCAACATCGCAAAAGCAAGGTGTAATTACGTCATTAAAATATTGGGTGTTCGTTTTTCTTTAGATGTTAACAAAATAATTTCTACTAATAGTAGTCCCTCAGTGGTTGTTTACTGAGACTATGATTATGATACGCCAACAACAAAAATTACACTGAAAATGCCACCATCTTAATCAGAAGTGTCGAAGGTTTGACAGGATATAGACAAATATAGAAACTCTGAAAGTGTAATGAATCCAGTTATATCAATAATAATAACAATGTATACAAAGTTAAATATTTTTTATAGTGATTTATCTGATAAATGCAAATGCTACTGATATTTTTTTAAATGGTCATGTGAAGCATGTTGCTCATTTTCGAAGTGGTAGGATTAACGCTAATCAATTGCTTCAGATAATTCATATGGTTCATGCCAAGGGTGTCGATTTGTATCCGTGGTCGGGGGGGGGGGGGGGATGATAGGTGCCAAAATATTTTCGCAATGGATCAAAGCAACCAAGAGGTAGAAGCGTGTGGCAAGTTGCACCCCTCCCAAGCGCGTAGCCAGTATTTCGTTTGAGAGGGGGGGGGGGGGGGGAGCGGTAGTGAGCACGCGAAGCGTCCGAAGCGCAGTCCCTATGGGGTTGGGTGCAGGAAGGGGGAGTCCCCCCCCCCCCGCGAAGCGTGGAAGATTTGACGTTTCACTAAATTATTATAGAAAAAAGATGATTCGTTGGACCATTCTCGACTCTTAATTCTTGTTTGAATCAAGTTCCCCTTCCTCCGCGCGTAGCGCGGAAGCTCTGGCGGTTCATTAGATTATTAAAGAAAGAAGACGATTCGATGTACCATTCTCAACTCTTAAAGGAACTTTGTAACATTGTTCAGATGAGAGATAGTGGTGCTAAGGTAGTGACTTAAATGCTAGATGTACAATTAAAGATAATCTGAAAATTTGAGTGAAAACGGATCATTATTCATGGTACAAACTGGGAAAAACTGATCTGATCGATTCCTTAATTCTCCCAACTATATTATTCTACTTCTATTCTGCTACTTGTCGAAGCCTGTTCAGCACCAAGACAAGGACAATTTAATTACATTTTAGGTGAATGTAAATCGTCACAAAGCAATAAAATGGCTCTACATTCCATTCCAGACAGTTAAGTGTTGAAGCTCTCACGTTTTATTAGATTATTAAAGAAAGAAGACGATTCGAAGTACCATTCTCAACTCTTAATCCTTGTTTGAATCACGTTCCTCTTCCTCCGCGCGTAGCGCGGAAGCTCTGGCGGTTCATTAAATTATTAAAGAAAGAAGACGATTCGATGTACCATTCTCAACTCTTAATCCTTGTTTGAATCAAGTTCCCCTTCCCCCGCGCGTAGCGCGGAAGCTCTGACTTTTCATTAGATTATTAAAAAAAGAAGACGATTCTAAGTACCATTCTCGACTCTTAATCCTCGTCTGAATTCATTTTTCGCCCATTCTTGCGCGAAGCGCGGAAGCTTTCACATTTTATTACATCATTAGAGAAAGAAGACGATTTGTTGTATCGTGTCCTTCATGAATTCAGTTTCCCCCTACCTTACCTAGCTTTAACGTTTCAATAAATTATTACTCTTAATCCTTGTCTGTATTCATTTTCGCCCATTCCGCGCGTAGCGCGTGAAGCTTTCACGTTTCACTAAATTATTAGAGAAAGAAGACCATTCGTTGTACTGTTCTCTATATTAATCCTTGTCTGAACTCAGTTTCCCCACTGAAAATAAGTTGTGTCACAAATAAGTTGTGACATAATAATCGTTCTCCAAAAATGAAAAATGTTTTAGTAAATATATGGGGAATAAAATGAGTGAAAAAAAATAAAAATAAAGATACAATGGCAGGAATTTTAAAAAGTGTGAACGGAAACAACATAACAACTAGTGAACTATTTTATAAGTCATACTCATGTCCGAAAATCTTTCTCCTTGTCTCCGATCTCATCACGAAATCGTCACAGAGTTCATCTATGTTTACACTGTCCAGGATTGTGTGATGTGCATTGCAGATTGCTTCTTTTGCGCTTCGCGCTTAACATTCAGCTCATTGTTTTTTAACGCTACGTCTTTGCATTTGGCGCACTGCATTTCTATGATGCTGTTGATTGAACAAATTGAATAAATTCATCAATTCCTGATGAAGCCGTATGAGCGAGAATTCAATTTATTCTTGTCTCATATACGGTTGTCTTATTTACTTCGTATATATGTATGTATTATGAAAATGAGATAGCAGAATGTGTATATTAATGGTCATCTTGCGAGTAATAACCATTAACTACTCTCATCGGGCTCTCGTCATTAATTTTTCTCTTCATTTTTTTTTGATGGTGAATTATTGGGGGGGGGGGATGATTGTACAGGCCATTCCCCCATCTGAAATATTGGGGGGGGGGGGGATATATTCCCCCCATCTCCCCCGGATCGACACCCATGGTTCATGCTATACCAACTAGTTGGAAGAACACTATACTTCCTATGTCAAATGTCAGCAAGTTGATTTTAAAGATGTTAATATAAACTCGAATATTTCATGATTATAATAGAAAGGTAAATTTACAATTGTGTAGTCAAAGATTCACGTGAATCGTATAACTTTCTAATAGGGGATGGTTATATATACATCAAACTTGACTTTACGGTTGAAGAAATAAGCAAACTTTTTGTCAGAGCTGGGACCACACTCTCAGGAAACAGAGAGAATTTCAGTTCATGTTATTCCATGGATTCTTATACAAAAAATAAGAACTAATGAACTTCGCGTCGACCGATATTTCGCTCAGTGGGGGGGGGGGGGGGGGGGGGGGGGGGGGGAGGGGGAGGGGGGGGGGGGGGGGGGGGGGAGAAATGCGAGGGACGAGGGGGGATGCGAGGGACGAGGAGCAGTGGCATAATGGGCAGAAACGTTTGGGGGGGGGCAGAAACAAATCCGCATCACCACCACTCTTACACGTTACGCAGGCCCTGGGAACGTTTTTCAAAGTGGGGAGGGGGGAGGGGCTAAAGTATTTACGATCAGGTAGAGCAAAGCAAAGTGGAGCGTACATTGGCGTGGGGTCCAGGGGCAAAGCCCCGGCAGTGGTGTCAATGGGCGGAGCTTAATGAAGCTCAGGGGGTTTAGGCATTTAATTTCGGTCAGATGAGCAACCAGGGGCCTGACTTCGGGCCCTTGGTGGGGTCTAGGGGCAGGGCACCTGGAAGGTCAGGGAAAAATCATGCCATTTCTACAACATTTGTAAATCACTGGTATCGAATTAGAATTAAACCACGTTTGAATTTCATTTGGGGTAACTGCCCCCCAAAGCCCCCGCCCCCATCAGTACGCAGGTGAGAGGAGTAATAGTGAATGAGAGGGGTGAAGGTGACGGAAGTGACTACCCCCTCACAGGTTTTTTAAGTTTTGTTGTATTAAAAAATTACATTCCTTAGCAAAACTATAGTATAAACGTTAGCAATATACTTTTTTTTTCACCCTTCAATTTTCTTGGTATTTACTTGAACATTTTGAAGGATATTATGCGAGGGAGCGTAGCTACCGAGTGAGAAGAATTTTGCAGTTTTATTTGTTTAAACGCTGCACTCTTCGGCCCTCCAGAGCCTAAAAGTGTGTTGCAGTCTTTAGTCAGTATTTGCTATACATTTTGTGTGTGTGCACTTTTTCAAATTTTGAGGGGGGAGGTGTCCCCCGCCCCGGGATCGCCGCCCCTGGGGGGGGGGGGGGTAAGTTTAACCCTAACACACCACCCCCCCCCCCCCTGCGTACGCGCCTGTGCAAGACTATACAATGCAAACCATACAGGTCTGGGAATGGCAGAATACCATTTGACCCCACGCTAGTTCTGCCCCGACCAAGAAATCTTGGATCCGCCGCTTTAACATTTATCAACGTTAGACGACAGGGCATTTTGAGTCTCTGTAAATAGGCCTCGTACTCCCTTCGTTTCTTCGGATCTTTGGGTCGAGTAGCTTATCGAGGGTAAAATGGTGCGCTGATTCCAAGGTCATTGACCCTACTTACATTTTGGCCACTGACCATTATGGTCACTCTTGGTCAGGGATAAATTTTCTAATCGTTATTATCAGCAAAAGAAATTTGATGTGCTTAATTATTCTACTTATATTCATATTCCTGTTTTTCGCACGATGTGTGCTATAAGCTGCTTTAGTTGGGAACACGACATCACTTTTTATTTGAAAGTTACGAGTTCTGACATTTTTGAAAAACTTTCAGAAACAAAGCAAGTACCAATTAGTACAAGGATCATGCTTGCTTGTGTTACCCGGGCCGGGGTAAATAATATAAATTCTGAAAAGAAATGAAGAGGCTGGTCAGAATAAGTGTTTACTGTGAAGCATCAGGTATAGAACTCCTTTAATAACATAAACAATAAACATGGAATAACATATTCCACTAACGAAACTAAATACAAGTAATACGGATTAAATATGAATATAACCACAGCTAACTCTAAATTCATAAACAACATTGGCATAGGCATCTGACTGCTTATCTTCTAATCTGAACACGGCTAACTTTAATTATAGACCAAGGTGAACCAGTTAAAAGTCGTTTTGTGTCTTTTTACACAATAACCCAACTTTCTACAATATTCCGACCTGTCTATAGTCGCAGTAACCCTAACATCCTTTTCTAAAATAATACACGATTACTTTCTCAATTCTAGCAAAACTCTATTTGCAGGGACAAAAGTAAAACAAAGGATACAAGGAATATATTCTAACAAAATCACACTCAATCTTCAAACATGATATTATAACAGTTAAAAAGAGAAACCAGAAATAAGAGGGAGTAAAAGAGAAGGACATGAGAGAAACCGAAAGAAAAAGAGAAAGAGAGAGAGAGAATGAGAGAGAAACTACAAATGCATAACAACTCATTTATCAAAGACCTGAATCTTGAACTATGAACCCAAATTCTCTCTTTTCTACGATATCCCTCATTTGTCCAGTTGGTGGACTACTGCTGACCACAAGTCATTAGTCATAGCATGTCACAGTTATCTCTGATAAAGACCAGAGAAACTTCTCCCAATGCACAGACTATTGAATTGGTATCAGGATTAACTTTACTACTACTCTTGTATAGTGGGGTATGAACTTGTCACTATACATCTCACATCAAGCATACACACATTATGAGGCGTGTTCACACTAGTTAGTTTAACCTGACTTAGTATGAATATATAAAGATTTACTACTTCTACTACATAATAATACGACCATTATATAATCTAAATGCTTCATAAACATAACTAACACCTTACAATAGATACATGTCACGTAGATACATATGTTAAACCTGCATCTCTCATGATCAGTCTGGTTTAATAAAATACACTTAATTGGTTCTAATATCACTAATAACATTCACTCATTAAACACGAGTTGCAGCACAACAATGTAATATATGAATCGAACAATTATAATTAACTTAAACAAACAAAATTGAAAAAGATTAAAAGTTGTAATTTCTTACCTGAAAAAGAAATGAAGAGGCTGGTCAGAATAAGTGTTTACTGTGAAGCATCAGGTATAGAACTGATGCTATCAGGCAGAAACCGCTGACATGACCAACGCCTTCGATTTGGTTTCGTTTTGGGGAGAGGGCACAATATGAGTCGCCACTTCTTGGAAAACAGGGGTTGGGTTTCTGCATCTTTGCAGCAAGCAGTGAAGAATGTGTAAACTTTTTAAGGAACTGGTGTGTAAAATATATGACAATACTAACAGGATATATGTATACAAAATTTTGAGGGAGGCCTATTTTCTAGGGCCTTACACTTGGATATCAGAAAATTATTTGTTTCACTGGCCATATGAAATTCAAGAGGTCAAGGGGTGCGAGAAGATGGGTTGGATTTGGCATCCTCCCCTCCCAAATGCCCTGACTGTGTATTTATGCTGGCACCGTCTCCAACTATTTTCCAATCTCGTTCAATCTCTAGTTGACTCTCTCCCCTTGCTGTCTTTTGCCCTCTACCCTTCCCCCTTTCGCTCTCATTTTCACAAAATCATCTCTTTTTCTCTCTCTCACACACTCACAACATTCTTCCCCTCTCTCTGGCACACACACATCCTAGGTCAGGGCTTTTTAAAGAACATGTACAACCGTCTGGCATGATTGCCATTTTAAACCAATTGCACGAGGATATAAAACACGACGTGTGTTATAAGTCAACATCACCTTATGTTGGGGGAAGTTAGTTCGACAAAAACTGAAGAAAAAAAGATATTTTGAAAGCAAAGTGTACTGCAATTTCCACAGCAACATTTTACTAAACAAACTGCATCTTTATCAATAGGACAAGTTAAACTATTATCAACAAATTCATTAAAACAATTAGATACATACTATTTCACACCCCACCCCCCCCCCCTCCTCTTTCTAGTATGGTTCCTTTTGGTGCTTTATCTCATAATCTCTCTCTCTCTCTCTCTCTCTCTCTTTACCTCCTTTTTCTTGTTTTTAGTCTCTCTCTCACCCATATACAGTAAGCGTAAATGTGATTATTTATGCACAGCTCTCTTTTTTCAGAACAATCATACTCTACATGTATGTTGTACACACATGACCAAAGATCACACAAATATAAAATACAACAAATTAAGAAATGTCATATAAATGTAAATTTATTGTACAATACTGTGAAAATTAACCAAAATATAAGGAATGCAATATATAGTACACATACAATGTGTGGGCTAAATTGTCACATCACATCAACAACATTTGAAAAGAGGGGACCAAACACAAGATGCCCCTAATGTAAGGTCAAAGAGCCTATCTTTATTGTAATGTGAAAAAACATGTACCTTATCAATTTATATACATTTAATTACTTGATTTCATAGCACAAACCCTACTTACTGTATGGGTTTTGAAGGAGTTTCATCTCTTAAATATTGGCAATCGTAGATTAAATATATTTCATTTTTAAAATTTTATTTAAGGAAGTTTGTTAAAAAAGCACGAAATTATTTAAAGTGAAAGGTATATTTAGTTGCATCTTTACAAAGCACTCAAATCTCATACAGATACAAAAAACACTTTTTAAATCTGAAAACACTATATTTTTGTCCCTAATGAATTTCTGAATGATAATACTCTGTCAAGGTGACATTCACATTTTAACTTTCACAACTCTGTTTTAAGTTATACACAAATTGCATGGCAGAACAGGACACAGTAATTCTAATTATTCTTTATTCAACAATTTATTAGCCATCGTAAAATAATTATAATCTTGGTTTAAAGTGCATTCAGCATTATCAAAATAGACACAAATTGACAAAAAGAATTGGGAATAGATTTCTTTACATTTGGCCTTCTATTTACATCGATAAGAAAGCAAAGTGTACCTCATGTACACAATGATTTAATTTCAAATTCATACAAATTCTTAATCCCAGGAAGAGGGGGAGGGGGAATGTCTTACTGAGGCCTGTACATCATCCCCATACATGAACAAAGGGTAGAGGTGTTCATCACCAGCGCTTAACTTGCATATCGCTTAACAGGACAAATTCTGGAAAAAGGCTATCACAGAGCTGCCAACATTTGATTTGGGTAATCAGGGAGATTTCTGAGAGAGCAGCATCGAACGACTTCATTGTTGGCGGGAACCAAGAATGGCCTTTTAGTGCCCCTGGTGGGGGGGGGGGGGGGGGGCAGGGGGCAGGCCCCCAAAAGCTCTTGGTTTTAAGCCTCTTTGAAACCCTTTTAGAACACATTTTTTCAATGATTTCTCAAAATGGAAGGCTTTGATATGGCACATTTTATTTGCATACAATTGATAACATATGAACTTCACATCATATTTCAGACTATGAACTCCTGTTACCTCTATTGTGAAATGGGGGATGTACTTGTGGAAGGCAAGGACTGGGGTGTGCTTGAGGGTTTTCCTTGAAGTGACTGGTAGGTTGCTTGCTTGAGTTTGCTAAGGAGGTCCTTGCTATACTCCCTTTGGTAGCATGGGACATCTGTGTTGGCAATTTTCTCTGTTAGGAGTGCTTGAAGTGTTTTCAAATTCATTGATCCCCTGAAATCAGTTTTGTTCTTCCTAACAATGCTAAAAACTCTTTCACATGAAGCATTGGAATGTGGTATCACAAGCAAAGATTTCATCACTTTGCTCAGAAGTGTGTATTTCTTTGAGCCATTGCCATCCTCCATCTTTGAAATTGCAGACCATTTCTTGTCTATTCTCAAGTTTTTGTTCAGGATCTCTGGTTCCCCTGAAAAGTCTTCAACCTGGTATTGTGCAAATTCCAGCTCAAGCTTGTCCAGGTCTCCATTCTCTGATTGTCTGTTCAAAATGCAAGGGTACTTTTCAACAAAGTATTGCACAGATGAAAATGACACATCTCTTCTGGAACTGACATCAATCACTTCAGCCTCCTTAAGGAACTTAACATCTAGTGGCCAGGTTTTCAAGGCATAGTCACATGCTGATTCATAATACTTCCTCACCGACAAGTAGAAGTATGTCAAATCAGCATCTGTAAGACGAAGGGGAGAATCATCTTCTGGGCTTGTTGTACTCTCCAGGTATTCCTTGGCATCTTTTCCAATCATTAGATCTTTATCTGACTTCTGGCAATCTCTCTTACCATACTGCACTTTCTTGACATCAGAACATTCAACAATCACTGTTGGCTGCACGAATCTAACAAGCATATCTTGGAAGGTTTTATTAAGCTGCTTATTAAGAATGTGAATGCAGGGTTCTTCTCTCTGTAGGAGTAGGTTGATGTCATCAAAGATCTTGTTACTGTATTTGAGGAAGTAACAATACAGTTTGGTTTGGGGTGATATCAGCAAACGATGGACTCTGACCAGACGTGATTCCTGAAGAATTGGTGCAGTCAAGGTTCCAGCTTTCAGAACAGGTCGCTTGGCAGGTAATGCACCCTGAGGCCCGCTTGATTTCCTTTTCAAAGTCCTTGAAACCGATGAGTATTGCTTTGATGTAGCTGTCAACGAGCTGGTTGATGTAATGGATGTCTTGGCAGTCTTCTCAGCAGATGGTCCTTTCTTTGGTGCAGACATCGAAGTGCTTGTTGTGCTAGATGACTTGGAAGTCTTCTCAGCAGATCCTTTCTTTGGTGCAGACATCGAAGTGTTTGGTGTGCTAGATGACTTGGAAGTCTTCTCAGCAGATGGTCCTTTCTTTGGTGCAGACATCGAAGTGTTTGGTGTGCTAGATGACTTGGAAGTCTTCTCAGCAGATGGTCCTTTCTTTGGTGCAGACATCGAAGTGCTTGGTGTGCTAGATGCCTTGGCAGTCTTCTCAGCTAATGGTCCTGTCTTTGTTGAAACTGGTCTTCTGGTCATTGTGCTACCCTTCATCTCTTCTTTAAAAAAGAGTTGCAGTGGTTGCCACTGTGACAAAAGTCTGTCAATACATAGCCCGAGAGAAAGCCATCGAGTTGCTCCATGCTTCAAAATCTTCCGAACACCAGTATCACACAAAATCTGTAGAGATTTTAAAGCTTTCTGGCGCTTACTACTCTTATCCAGATAGTAGTAAATGTCAATGAGTAGTTCATCAATGGCTATTGGAAGCGCTTTAGAGGCTTTCTCAGCTGTATTGTGCGCCATGTGGCATGGGCATCCTACGACATAACATTCAGAATGTTCCTTCTGTATAAAGGCCGCTACACCCTTGTGTCTACCTAGCATTACGGATGCATTGTCTGCAACAAAGGATATGCAGTTGCTCCATGGAATCTTTTCCTTTGACAGTTCTCTATTGAGAAGCTGGAATATGTTTTCCCCTGTTGAAGCACCATCTGTAAGTGCAGGCAAGCTTAACAATGCCTGAACAACTTTTTCTTTTGTTTCATCAAAATAGTTAAGTAGCACGGGATATAGCTGTTCAGAGCCGCCGTCATTTGACCCATCAGTCGCCAAGCTGAAAACCGAATTCCGAGCCTCTTCAGCAATCAAGGCAGATGTATTCTTGCTCATCGCATGGATCATTGACGAAGTTTTGGTTCTTGCAGAACCGTACTTGGTAGCAATGTTCGAGTCGGGAAACATTTTCTTGAAAATGGGGCCAGCGTGATCTGAAGCAGCAACTGGTAAATTGTGCTCTACCAGAAAGCCTGTAAACAGAGCTTCGGCCTTGGTTGCACTGTCATCACCAGCTGCTGACCTGAAGAAAAAAAACGATATAAAATTAAATTTAAGAAAAACTTTGAAAGGAAAAAAAAAATCAGATTGCAGTTTACATATTCTCTTTAAAAGTTTAAAGGTTAACTACAGTTTTGGTAAAAGCGAATATTTTTATCCCCGAAATTTGTCTTAAAATCTGAATAAAATGAAAAATAGTATCAAGCATATGTTGCACAAAATATTGTGAGAAAAATAAATGAGTATTAGTAAAGCTATTACCTAAAATGTGCTCAAAATATTCATTATCGTTATCCCCGATAATTAACCAAAATCTTCTTCCTTGATAAAGAACACCTTCCCATGCACAGAATTGGATGAAAATTTCAGAATTTATTCTTTTTTATCATTCTGTGGTCAAATCTTTTAAATAACCTTGCATATGCCAGATAATTAACAAAACATCATTGTTACCGAGAGAGGGCGCTAAATACGATTTAACGGTCAAATTCGAATTTTCAAAACTAAGGATCGAAGCAATTCATAAAAATGATGCTATTGTCTTGCAATGTGTGTAACCTAACAAACTATTAAAGTTCATGATACTGGCATAAAACAGTCAACGTGCAGATTAGTATTTCAAATAAAAACATAAAATCGTGAGAAAATCCACCCTTCAAGTCCCGCACACGTGTTTATGAGTAAGTCTAAGTTTTAGGGAGATTAATGAGGTCCCCAACTACTGACGAAATGAACTCAGGTCTATGGTATAGAGGGGTAGACTATTTCTCGATTTTACAAATCTAAGAACTGTTCATACTAACCTGAAAAAGCTCTGTATTCCTTTTGTATTGCCCCTTGCTTTCGCGGTTTGCTTGTGTTTGTCAGATGTGATGTGGCGAAATACATCATTTCTTCCCCCACTCTTGATGGAGATATCTGCGCCGCAAACTGTACAAAATGCGTAGTATTCGCCTTTCGTAGATTTCCCAACACAAGGCCATTCCAAGTGGTAGTCATCTTTATATTTCTGATAATATTTCGACTTCGACATTGTCCTGGATGATATTTTAATACTCAAACAGAGAGCAAAATACAGCCTTGTTTTGGACAAAGTTGACTTACGCCTTCGGAAGATGCAAGTTATATCGATGCGTTCCCAACGGCAAAGGAGATCAGAAAAAAAAAGTCGGCTTCAAAATCCACTCTGCAGTAACACTGCCATGTTGGTATCAAATGATAATCCACTTAAAAATCACATCGCAAAAGTCCCCAAATCAATCCAAAAACTGATGTTGAAATGTGCAGTTTTTTGGGCCGATCGCAGCAGACAAAGTCTGCTTGTTGTATCAGTGCAACTTCTGGCTGCTCTGACGCGACCGATCGGAAACCGGCACCAACGTACCGGGACGCTACGGGGGCCGGCGAGGAAGCCGCCCGGCAGAGCAAGCAGGCGAATTGCTATCACACAAACACCACTCACATTATCACATGTTCCCAATGGTTTGTTAGATTAGCCCGCCAGTCGTTCGGCGTAACTCTCATTTATTACGCTGTTAAATAAAGTACGATATCACGGTAAATTTATATTCGACGACTGGATAACAGGAAAATTCATATTACAGAATTGCCGTGTGTTTGTATACGTACGTACGAACTCAACATGCTAGTCTTGTGAAACAGTCGTTTATGAAAATAATACAACTTAAAATCTGGAAATCCGGGAGATTTTTGCATGGGGTCGGGAAAACGGGATATTGGGTCAAAATCCGGGAGTCTCCCGCAGGATCCGGGAGACTTGGCAGCTCTGCTATCAATTCACTGGTGATAAGAAGATATGTGGAAGTACTTGGGCTTTCCGCTTTATATTACTTTTCCTGATATTGAAATATGGCGTACACAGACTTCTTCTAAAGTGATAAAGAGGTCAATCTGCTGTTCTAGTCTAGCAGCTTTACTGTCACCCTCCAGGTGTAAGGTGTACATCAAGCTGGAATCATTACCAGCACTCAGAATCTAATCCATGCTCTCCTCGATCTCTTCTTTGACAGGCTCCAGTGCTTGCCTCTCTTGGTCTTTCTTTGCTTTAGCTTGAAGACATTGTTTGATCTCCATGCCGATGGCAGCAGCCATGGGAGGGGGTACTGCGTTGCCAATCTGAGGAATAAAGATTTAACAAAAGAGAGTGAAAGACCTTGGTATTAAGTTTGCATCTAGGAAATACAAAAATTGTTTCGTTTTTAAAGTATTGTTAGTAATAGATGAGTACTTGCCGTCAGAATGAGAAGGAAACTATTAGTTTGAGTGCTAATTCATGTGCTATGTATGAGTCTATGGCATGCCCACTGCCTAGGCTATGTCAATGTCAGTGTCACTTAGCTGTGAATGAGATTTACAGCGGGTTTGCGCTGATCCTCACACTCTCGCCAGGCCTAGACTCTAAGCCCTGTGCCATAGCAGCACGCAGCATGGTATAGGGGCTGAACTCACTGCTCACACTATGGGAGGGCCTTGTCTTTGGTCTGTCAAAACTTTCATCTCAGGTAGATGTGGACTCATAATTGTCTATCACTTCTGTCAGTTTATCATGTTAACTGTTATCATCAAAACTAAGTTTGATCTAAATACATATATCTACTGGAGTGATGCTTTATTTTCTGTAATCACTAGCCATTTCACAGGTATTCAGGTATGAAGAAAGTACATCTGTTAGCTGTTGATACTACCAAATCATTGTAATGGGTAGTCACTGAGCATATTCTGTCTACAACCTTGTTGCATTTTTAGTTGAAACAGGAAACCTGAAAATTAGCAATGTTACTGCTTTCTCTTCATTTGACAGATGTCACTCACAGCCCGAGGAGAGGGGCAATGAGTCTGATAGAAACTGCAGTGAGAGTAATGAGGCATGTGCATAGAAGCTGAAGATGGGCAGAGCTAAGCCATAATCAACTAGATGGATCTTCGACTGCACGCAGTTAAGATCCATGAAGCCATGAAGCGATTTTACAAACCAAAACAAAGTAATTTGTAAAATTCAAGTTTGATTGTAATTCATTAACAGGTTCTCAGGATATCCTAATTACAAGCTTTTTTTCCTCTTAAATGTATGACCCTTTGATCTTTGACCTCAAGACACTCAAATCTAATCAGTTCATTGGCTCTGCAAGATACATACATGTCCTGAGTTTGATAGTAATCCGTCCACCAGTTCTTTAGATAACGCGATCACAAGCTATTTTTGCATACATATTGAGCCCTCTGACCTTTGAACTTTGACCTTGCGACCCAGAAATCTAATCAGTTCATTGGCTCTGCAAGATACATACATGACCTAAGTGTGGTAAGAATCTATCAATCAGTTCTTGAGATAACGCGATCACGAGAACGGGACGTACAGACGGACAACCCGAAAAACATAATGCCTCCGGCTACTTCGTAACAGAGGCATAAAAAATCAACCCTTTTCGCCCATTACAACTCCTTTACTGTTGTCCTCATCACCCATTTCCCACCTGGTTGCCATAGTTACTAACCTGTCTGTGCTTGTCCAGGATGGAACCAAAGAAGCGATAGGTATCTGGGAATCCCTGTGAGCGTGCACACTCCCTCACGCTGACAACCCGGTGCTGCTCAGGGTGGAGGACACGCCCCTTTCAAGATAAGAAAAGAATCTTTTTATTCTCTCATATTTTCAATTATTCTACAACAAAGTAGAAGACAAGAGTAAATATCTAGTTACTTATGTGCTGAGAGTAATAAGTAAATGACAGCTTTGGGGGAAAAGATTCACTATTAAATCCTTTTATTCATCATACATCGATGGGATTATATTTAAATAAGTAACTAAATGTATTTCAAATTTAAATTAGAACTCAATGAAGGGATATATCAATACCAAGAAAACATTCTCTATGAGATTGGTAATTAGCAATGAGGAGGAGGTGATTAAAAGCACCATCAAAGTGCACTCAGATGTGAATTAGTGGAGTAGTCTAGCAGTCTGCTCTCTGTCTTTACCTACAACTGACTAAGATCAACTTCAGTTCACAACTCTGGGTCAACGGTAGATTCCAAGATGACAACAATCACACATGTATTTGATTGATACACGTCTGTAAAAACCCAATTGCACACTTAGTATCACGGACAGCATCCTTTCCATGTCTTAAAGTGCTATCACTCTCCTCTTCTCCTTCTTAAAGTGCTATCACTCTCCTCTTCTCCTTCTTAAAGTGCTATCACTCTCCTCCTCTCCTTCTTAAAGTGCTATCACTCTCCTCCTCTCCTTCTTAAAGTGCTATCACTCTCCTCTTCTCCTTCTTAAAGTGCTATCACTCTCCTCTTCTCCTTCTTAAAGTGCTATCACTCTCCTCTTCTCCTCCTCTTCTTTTGACCCACCTGTTTGCCCATAGGCTCAGGGTTGGTGACCGTGGTGCTGAAGAATCCGTCCCACTCCAACCGTCCATACAGCCCCGCCCAGTGGTTGTGCCTGTTACCTGTGTGAGGTAGACACCAGGGGATGAGGGTGCTGAACTGACGATCTGAGGGGTCACACGCCTCCCCCTCTGCACAGGAGCATACCCCTTTCAGAGCACCAGAGGACAACTTGCCGCTCTTCGTGTCCCTGTGAGTGTAGCGCCTGTAATAGGATGGTGAAGCTTATGTTAAATATGACAGCGTTTAAAATTAAAATTAATTTTGAGAACTTGCTGTGAAGCTTATTTGTGGTTTAAGGCGATTGATGGAAATGCGAAGGTCGAGGGTTTAAATCCCGACACGGCACTAATATCCTTTGGCAAGATATGAACCTGCACTTGCTACTCTCCACCCAGGTGTTAAATGGGTACCCGGTAGGATGCGGCCATCATTGTTGGTCAAACAGTTTTTGAGTAATGGCTGGCTGGAATGCTCCCCAGGGAGTGGAGATTGTGCACAGTGTGTGCGCGCAAGCACTGAATCAATGACCGGAGTAATAGTATATTTGTAAAGTGCTATATAAAAACTAAATATTATTATTATTATTATTATTATTATTAGAAATGGGATCTCAGGGGGATTATGACACCATTCGGTTGTTTAAGGCCTTGTCTGACATTGGCACCACCAAATGACTCTCTGTGAGACGAGGGAGTATTTCTTTATTGGCCTACGGGTTTGCTGTGTGCAGACTTGTACACCCATCAATGATATTTCTGATTTCAGCGAGTTGTGAACCTCTCCATATGGAAACGGACAACCCACCCACTTCATGAAAACTTCTTATTAATCATTGCGTCTACGAATGTGACCATTACATGAATAGAGACGCTCTTTCTTCAATGTACGATCGATCCCGTTCTACCACAACGTCACTGCATCAGAACAGCGCCAGCTATGACATAGGTCTGAAGAAACTTGCAACACAGCAAGTGAAAGCTTACCAAAACAGGTCATTTTTCCACAAATTGAGAAGAAAGAACAAGATTTCAAGTTTCAGTACCAATCAGATGATAATTATGCTGGATTTTCTTAATATATATTTTTAAATTGTTATGAGAGCTCCATAGTATTATATCAAAAGCAAGACTTACAGTTTCCTACACGTGGTTCCATCTTTGAGGGGGACAGGAATGTTGGGTAGGTCACGCCAATCTGACCCCGGCGCCAATGGGATGTGCTTCATACGAGCAGCTACGAGAGCGCTCATGTCCTTACACATGTGATCACGTAAGATTGGCTGGTATTGGTTGCCTCGGATCTAGGGGAAATAACAATATATTCTACCAATAGTGACTGATATACAGGAAAAACCAGACTTTTATATGCATGAAATATTTGCTAATCTTGGAGTGGTTCAGATTCACCCAGATTTCATGCCATAAACTTTGTTTATTTGCAGTGAGATGACTTGTGGATGATTGTAATAGACTGTAATGTTTTATCCATTTGATTGTTGTGTATTCTCATCTTTCCTTTTTGTAATCTTTGTAGTTGTCCTACTGAAATTTATAGATTGGAATAAATGTAACACTGACAAATATAGAATCTAGACTACTTATAATTATGCCTATCTTTATATCTATATAAAAGTTTCCTCTAAATCAAGATGCAATTCACCTTCTTTTGGAAGTCTGATTGTGGTTCACCATCATAGGAGATCTCCAACTTCTGAGCCCCGTTGCTGATTGTGGGCAGATCAGACATGCTATCCCTCACAGAGATGGTGCGATAGGGAGCTGATAGGCACCACTGGTTGTTAGATTGGATCTTCTTATCACCGATCATCACACTGAGGGAGCAGGCTCGAGGGGAGAAGACATGGAGGGGTTCTGGGTAGAAGGGAAGCTTCTCGCCCGGTGCTGCAGCCAGGATGATGGCTCTTCGTCTGGTCTGCGGTACACCGTATTGACCGGCTTGGAGAATGCCAAATGTACACTGGAGAAAGACGAGAGAGAGAGAGAGAGAGAGAGAGAGAGAGAGAGAGAGAGAAAGACGAGAGAGAGAGAGAGAGAGAGAGAAAGACGAGAGAGAGAGAGAGAGAGAGAGAGAGAGAGAGAGAGAGAGAGAGAGAGAAAGACGAGAGAGAGAGAGAGAGAGAGAGAGAGAGAGAGACGGGAAAGATATGAATAGAAGGGAAAAAACAGACAAAGCAAAAACAAAAAATAAGATAAGAATGAAGTACAAACTGGGAGGACAAGATCTTCTCTAGTGAAAACATGTAAATTTATTCTGTATGGAGGTTATTTAGAAATTTGACGATTAAAAAAAAGAGAAAATTCAGCCACGAGTCATTCAGATAAATCACGTTTGTACACCAGAAAAACAAACAAATCAACACCAGCCCAACAGTAGACCAACAAAATGTAACATCAGTTATTGTGTGACTAGGGTATTACAGGGAGGCGCAATCAATTTGAGAAAAAAAAAAGGGGGGGGGGGTAGAAGTATAAAAAAACAAACCTGATAGCCCATGCGTATCAGACAGCGCAGAGCCAGCTTCAGAACCATGTTTTTCTTGTATGACACAAAGTTACGAACGTTCTCCAGAAGGAAGAAACGAGGGCGGTAGTAGTCGCAGTAGCTCAGGTACGAAGATATAAGGGAGTTCTGTGGAATAAAAGAAATATAGATTCACGATTCATATTCCTTTAAGAAAGATGTAAGTATGGGAATTAAAGAAAAACGTGTGTAGATCATGGAATGGAACACTTTATTATAAAACTAAAGTTTTCAGAATGAATGAAAGAGGTTTTTACCACAAAAACCATTTGAGAAAATAATAATGAAACAATTATAACTGGGGATTGACAATAATAAAATCATAAAGATGAAATACAGGGGGAAAAATAACTAAGAGTAATAAATACTGTTTCCATGGCAATGACTTGACATCACCCAATCAACAAACTTCTACAAAACATGGAGATCAATAGATCTAATTCACAATTCACAAACATTGAAATCTGACAAAGTTTATTTTACTCCACAACGTTTTGCAATAAATGAAAAAACAGCCAGATTTTATATACCATATTCAAACTTCATTTGTTCAGCATTGACCAATAGCTTACCTTGAATTTAGAATATTCTCTGGAGTTGAATCTGTTCATTCCACTGAAACCCTGGCATGGTGGTCCACCACATAGGAGTTCTACATCACCCTTCTGAGGTAACTTCTGCCCAGTACGACTTGTCTTGTCTCCCTGAAAAAGTTTCATTGAAAAGCCAGGTTTATGCACAACATTATGGCGAGAGTGCCTGTTTGCGCACAGCCCTTGTCTGTGCATATTCAAGTTTAACTGCGTGATTCTAATAAAAGAAAGCATGCAACAAACACAATTTGTTTTCTTTCTATTGTATATATTCGTGCAAAAACAATGTTTCAGACTATCATTCTGGATTTTGTATTTGTTACAAAAAAATGTGATCAAAGAACAGCTTCAAACTTTCAGCACTTGAGGCACAAAATCCTGCCACATGTACAATTTTGCATCAGTTATGTTTACCTTACCCTTCTTCCTCAAATCCAAAATATGGGTTCTAAAAGAAGAATAGTGGTCACAGGAATCCCCATTTAGGATATGTCTCTTGGAAATATATTTGAGACAATGTTTTCAAAATTCATGGTGAGATGAAACTAAATCCCAAATTACCTCTCTGTCCTGGAATTAATACAGGAACCACCCAATTCATGAACAGCAAAAACTTGATAAATTTGGGCAAATGTTGTATTAACAGTCTCAACCTAATGTTGGTTACTGAACAATGATATTCAATATAAATTTTTCTACTAGTACATGATGAGTATTACCTGCATAACCAGCCTGAGTAACTCATTACAGTCATCACTGAAGACTGTAGAGCCTGGATTGTTGAGTCTGAAGGCTTGTGCAGCAGGCTCCTCCTTCTCTATGGCCCAGCTAGATTCACAGATACCAGCTTGATGGAATCCCTCAGATAGACCTGATGCAAGTAAACAATGATGTCATCACATTTCAGAATCAACATTATTTTTATCCCAGTTATCATTTGGGGAGGGTGGAGGGTGCTAGCTTTTTACTTTTGTTCTATCCCCACACACTCTCTCTCTCACTATCATCACTCTGGCAGTCATTTACTAATTCTATCATCGTCATCAACATCATACAACTTGTTTACCACACTCCTCCTCCTCCTCCTACACATCGATCATCATCATCATCATTTTGGCCATATCTCCATTACCATCATGATCACTTCATTAATTCTGCTGCATTACCATATAGGTTCATAATATATAGTACATATATTATACATAATTTTTGATATACATTTTTTTTTCTTTCTTTCTTCCCCGTAGCATGAGAGTAATTTTAATTGCTTCATTCTTGTAATTAAGTGAAATGTTATTCGTTATTGTATAATTGTGTTAAGTGGGGGCACGCAACAAGAGTCCTATCTCGCACCCCGGGGCAACGTGTCTGACACGGCCGGTTGTAGCAACTACTTCGAAGATCAAGATTAAGATTAAGATTGAGAATAATAATAATTTAGACTTAGACTTAGAGTAATATTAAGATTACGATTAAGATCAAGACCAACATAACATAATGAAAATGCCCAATAGAGCAGCATCCCAGAGCAATTCCGCTGAGGGACCCCTCTCACGACCGGCCCTGACGGTGCTATCATGGAACGCCGAAGGTATATCAGATGCCAAGGAGGAAGTCCTTGCACATATGTGCAAACGAATGAACTGCGATGTGCTATGTCTTCAAGAGACTCACCGCGGCAGCGACAATCCACGGCCCAAGATCAAGGGTATGAAGCTTGCCATCGAGCGGCCACATCGCCAATATGGAAGTGCTATCTTCATGAACGAGAAGATCAGACCGGATTCTACATCCTATACCCACAATAACGACATCGAAGTGCTGAATGTGACAATCAAAGGACTAACGATCTCCTCCATCTACAAGCCACCAAACATAAGTTTTTCGTATCCTTCCACCACTACCAATAGGCATATTGTAATTGGCGATTACAACAGCCACAGCACGCAATGGGGATATGATACCACTGGAGATGATGGAGCACTAGTTGAAACATGGGCCCAAAACAACGACCTAAAACTAATCCACGATCCAAAGCTCCCAAAGTCTTTCGCCAGTGCCCGCTGGAAGAGACGTTACAACCCGGATCTAGTTTTCTGCAGCAGGCTGCTTGCTCCCACCAGTCGTAAGTTTGTAGCTGAGCCGATTCCAAGATCCCAACACCGACCCATCGGCATTCAACTGACTGCAGTTATCACACCAAACAAGACCCCGTTCAAGCGCAGGTTCAACTTTGCTAAGGCAGACTGGCCTGCTTTCACCGAACACCTTGATCATGCCCTAACACATCTCCCTGCAGATCCAAAGAACTATGAATCCTTCATAGATATAGTCAAGAAGGTGTCACGTACACATATCCCAAGAGGCTGCCGCACGACATACATTCCAGGCATCGATGAGGAATCAAGTCAGCTTCTGGCAAACTACACCACAGCCTACGACACAGATGCCTTCTCAGAGGATACCATCAACCTTGGAGAAGAGCTTATATCAAGGATATCTCAACGACATAGGCAGATGTGGCAGCACATGATTGAAACAACAGACTTAAGACACAGCAGCAGGAAAGCGTGGGCCACCATACGCAAGCTCGGAATTGACAGCACCAGAGCTCAACAGCATTATAATGTTACGGCTGACGAAGTAGCAAATCAGCTGTTGAAAAATGGAAAGGCCCCCAAGACGACTAATTCACACAGGCACAAACTACCTGGAGTTGACCAGAACATGTCTCTTTTCACAAGACCTATTTCTGAAGAAGAACTACAGAAAGGTATCTCCACGCTACACGTCAACAAGGCGGCAGGCATCGATGACATCAGATCGGAGCAGATCAAACACATGGGCTCTGTAGCACAGAAATGGCTGCTAGACATGTTTAACAACTGCATCGAGAACACATGTGTCCCAAAACAGTGGCTCCGAACCAAAGTCGTCGCTATCCTCAAGCCAGGAAAGGACTCGAACGAAGCCAAGAACTTTCGACCGATCTCGCTCCTGTGCCAAACATACAAGCTGCTTGAACGCCTTATTCTCAACAGAATTGGGCCTCACGTTGACAGCCAACTGAACTGTGAGCAGGCAGGTTTCCGACCAGGAAAATCCACCACGGGACAACTTCTCAACCTGACCCAACACATCGAAGACGGTTTTCAGAACAACCTCATCACAGGTGCAGTATTTGTGGATTTATCTGCGGCTTATGACACTGTCAATCACCGAAGGCTACAGACAAAACTTCATGACATCACAAATGACCTCAAACTCACCAGATTCATTCAGAAGATGATGCAGAACAGACGCTTCTTTGTCGAACTGGATGGGCAGAAGAGCAGATGGCGGAAACAGAAAAACGGTCTCCCCCAGGGTGGCGTCCTGGCGCCAACACTCTACAACATATACACTGCTGACATCCCTTCAACAGAGAACACTCGAAACTTCATCTATGCAGATGACACCTGCATCACAGCCCAGCATAGTACCTTCGAAGCTGTTGAACTCCATCTCAACACAGCGCTCGCAAGCCTTTCGGAGTACTACAGAGCAAACTACCTACGGGCAAACCCATCCAAGACTCAGGTGTGTGTTTTCCACTTGAAGAACAGGGAGGCAAAGAGAGAACTGAAGCTAAAGTGGAACAATGTGCAACTTAACCACTGCGAGCATCCAGTGTATTTAGGTGTAAAACTTGACCGCACTTTATCCTTCAAGAAACATATCGAGAAGACAATAGGCAAAGTAGAATCTCGAAATGCCATCATCGGGAAGCTAGTATCTTCACACTATGGCGCTGACCCCAAAACTGTACAAAGTGCAGCTGTTGCTCTATGCATGTCATCCGCAGAATATGCTTGCCCAGTTTGGAGCAGATCAGCCCATGTGAAGAAGCTTGACACCACACTCAATAACACATATCGAAAGATAACAGGATGTCTGAAACCAACAAAAGTTGAGGAGATATATCACCTCGCTGGCATTGGATCTCCTAACCAAAGGCGCACTAACACCTGCCTAAAGGAACGGATGAAGCAGGCGACAGATGACAGACACATGCTACACGGATACTTACAACCCCACAAACGACTTATATCCCGACACAGCTTCCTCGATTCTGTCCCACCACCTGAACAGAATCCTCCACCATCAGTCAAGCCCGTACTCATCAAAGGTCTTAACCTGAAGTGGCCGGAGTGGCAATGCCTAAATCGAATGCGGACGAGAATGGGACGGTGTAAGGTCAATATGGCAAGATGGGGCTATGCCCATGAAGGAGATACTCTCTGCGACTGCGGAGAGACTCAGACGATGGACCACCTCTTGCAGTGCGGCGGAACGGGTTGCACAGATGAAGACCTGTCCCTTGTTAATGAAACGGCCATTGCAGCAATCGAGCGATGGAAGAACTTAATTTAATTTAATTTACTTCTAAGTTAAGGAACTTTACATTACTATCTTGATCTAAGGAGACACGAACGAACGAACTTCATTATTTTCAAAACATCAGAACCTCAACAAAAAATCATGCGCTGTAGAAGCTCTGACTCGCTTTCTTCTTTCTTAAGATTACTTCCTTTAAAATACAGTACAACTGACACTCATCCTTGAATGAAGTAATTATATTGTCTATTTGGAGCTAGATGGGTGTTAACTCATATGCTTAGTGTTAGGGTCCTTTTAGCTCTGATATGTTGACTCACCTCCACATCCAGCAAATACATCCAGGCATTTCAGTTTCTGGAAAGGATTATCGGTTGATTCTTTCTCTTCCTGCTTCTCCGTCTTTCCTTTGGCCTTGCCTTTACCTTTTCCTTTTCCCTGTGAAGATACCATAGCAGACAGTATTTCTTTAGAAACAGATCAAGAAGTAGTATCACTCAAGTAATGTCAAAATATTTTCACATGACGAAAAAAAAAAAAAAAATCGAAGACAAAACATCAATTTTACAGTAGATTAACAGAACTAAATATGTAGAAAATGAGATTCTCAGGAACTTATGAAAACATTTGAATAAATATGATTACTTAACCTTTTCCGTTTCAAATGAAACATTCATAAATGTGAAGAGGTGTTGCCTAAATAATGCCTAATTAGACCAATACCCAACAACTTTTTCCTAATATCCCATATCTGTATCTTGAAAGATCAATTATCACCCCTTCGGTACCATGGCAGCAAATCCCACTTGAGAATGTATAGGCCTGGATTAAAGATGAGTAGTTTTGCCTTGTCTCTGTGAAACAGAAATAGAATCTTACATTCTGGAAAATATCAATATGGGAGTAATTTTACAGGTATGCCTCCTGCAACAGCGAAACAAGAAACACAAATTCAGAATGAAACTTTTGAGGATCACTTATGAAAATTGTGTGGATACACAGTAGCACTGAAGAGGTTGAGCAATTTCGGTATCTAAAACTGTGATATTCTGTGCCAAACTTTTGCCTCATTGCAAGTTTATTCAGTGTGTCTAGCCCCCTCTCTCAGTATAATTATTAAGGTCTCAACTTGTAGATCACATCAACAGAATATTGTTACAAGGTTGAGCAATTTCTTTGCAAAAAAATGAGCAAGACCGTACCTTTCCTTTCATCCTGTTACTGCGTGATTTACTAGGAGGGTCTTCAAAACACTTCCTCTTGCTGTCATAGGCCTGATAAACATCAAAATAGAGATAGATGTCAATAAGCATTATTAATAATAAAGCTTTGAAATTCAGAAAAAAAGTTACTAATACAAACTAAAGAGAGTCCATTGCAAACTCCTAAATTGTGTACACCACTAGAATGTACAAGCACTGCAAAGTCACAATTTCTCAAACATATACTTTTGGGTTGAAAGAAAACCTCTAATAGACTAATTCTAAACATTTAGATAATAACAAATTCACTAAAATACTGGAAATGAACTAATTCACATCATGAACATTGTAGTTAGTTTTAATTCTAAACTAGAAGATAAAAGTTTACAGAGATTATTTGCACATAATTATGTAAATTTCACTCTGCATTTCCAAATTGTTAATCTGTATCAAATATTCAAAACCTAGTTTCTATATATTCACCTCTCTAAAATAGAACTTGTGAGGGCCTCCTGCACTGTACTCGTCTACACTGACATTGAGATCCTCTGCACAGACCACTGAACATTGACCCTGTACATCACTCAGCTCAACTATAGCCTCTGGTCATATGGACAGAAATGGGAAAGCATGCAGATTAACATCATAATTAAACAAGTATTATCAATGATAAATAGATTCTTATTTCCTTTACATCGTAGAAATAAAAAATAAATATCTATTAAAGAGAAGGTTGAGTTCTGGGAAGAGGTGAAAAATAATTTGCGAACTTTATCATTCTTATTATGCAAGTGTGGAAGAACATCAGGTAAGACATTTTCCCTGAAAAGCATGGCTCTTCAAATGCCTAATTCTTATTCTAAATATGTCATGTTCGTAAAACTCGGGGGGCCGGTTTTTTACGCCAAGTGTTCATGTAGTCCCATATACATCTTTCTGTGTACAGTGTTTGTAACTTTACCAAGACTTGGCCAAATTTCTTATCATTTTGATAATTCCAGAACCTTGCAATACACACAAATTCTTATATGCTAGATGATCAACCTTTTCTGGTCGATTCCACACCGTTTCTTTTACAATGCAATCGCATGACCAGAACTCAACTTCATCTTTAAGATATTTCATTGACATTAAAAGAGAAGGAACTTTCAGAAAGGAATAAGTGTTGGTATAAAAATGTGCAGACATATCAAAAGAGATCATTAAGTGTAGAAATGTATTATTAAAAAAAAAAGTAGAAAGACAAAGACATGTGTAGGCATGCAGCAATATCTGTATCTTTCAACACACACACAAGAGCGAATATGCTTTAGGGTCTTTTATTGCATGCAGCCCTTTTTGCACCCCTATTCATCATTCAATTATTTGACACTTGCTCTTGTGACAAATGATCAGTATTCCAAAACCGAACTTAGCAGCAAAGACTACCTCTCACTAACCATAACCGTAACCCTAGTTAGATCTAACTGAAACCTTACCCTCGCCCTATATCCTGGATGAAATAAAGCCCAGTGCAAATGTCCGGTCACAAATATGTCAGGTGACATCATGCACATCATATCATTGGTAGAGCAGTAGAGCACCTTTTCCACTCTAAATAAAAGTGTAAGATTCAAGTTACCAAGCAGTTTCCAACAGTATCCGGATACCTCCCTTCAACTTGGCACCAAACACTACATCTAATCATAACCCTAACCCTAATTTGATCTAAAAACCATATAAAGTGTGAATTCAATGAGTGCAGATGGTTTCCGATGTGAACATATTATTTATGAAGAATGATTTACCTTCTTCACTCCAGTATAGGACATTGAGGTCAGCTTGGTAAGCAGCTGTCCTGCCTTTGTGAGTATTCTCAGGCCGGTACAGCTTGTTGACCTGTAGCTTGACCTTAGAGTTGGACTTGGTTGTGTAGATGGCAACGATCTTACCGATCCGGAAGGGTTCGGGACACTCCAGGTTGCTGCCTTTGACGTACTCTGAATGTTTACGATAGTTCTCAGGGTACAGGTCCTCGTCCTATTTTGAAAGGTTTTAAAAAATATTACAGAAATATATAACCAAATCAAAAATGATTTCCTTAGCTTTGAAAAGCTCTGATTAATATTTATATAAGTTTGATATATTACCTTTCATTAAATTGAATGGCAATTATTCATAATGACAATGTATAGGGATTAATTACTTATTTTAATTTATCTATTTTTTAGTGGGGGGGGGGGGGGCGGCTCATATTGATTAAAAACATTACTGCATAAATATAACATTTTTTTACAGGTCCCTTGCTCTTAAATGAAAAGTTATCAAAATAGAAAGTATAGAATTTACAAAGAACTATATTATTTGTTAGATTAAATATCTGTAATGACACTATAATGCAATGTATCAAACATACCACATCTTTCTTTGATATTGGTTTCTTGGTAACAACTTTCTGTTTGATGTTGAACGAGAATGCTTCTGGGAGGAGGTAGACACCGTCACCAATCTGGAACTCATTACCCTTGAAGTGGCAGGAGCTAGTCAAACATGGAAACGTTATGAAAATTATGTGAATTTGTGGTAAAAGGTATGATGTATTCAATGTCACCATCCTCTTCACCCTCATGGACATCATCACTGTCATCACCACCATCATCACTGCCATCTTCATCATCATCATCATCATCATCATCATCATCATCATCATCATCATCATCATCATCATCATCATCATCGTCTTCATCATCATCACCACCATCATCATCTTCATCATCATCTTCATCACTACTATCATCATCATCATCATCATCACTGTCATCACCACCACCATCATCATCACTACTATCATCATCATCATCATCATCATCATCATCACCACCATCATCTTCATCATCATCACTACTATCATCATCATCATCACTGTCATCACCACCACAATCACTGCCATCTTCATTTTCATCATCATCATCACCATCACTACTATCATCATCATCATCATCATCATCACCACCGCCACCACCACTACCAACATCACTGTCATCAACACCACCATAACTGCCATCATCATCACCATTATCATCATTACTGTCGTCACCACCGCCATCACCACCACCACCACCATCACTGTCATCACCACCACCATCACTGCCAGCAGCAGCAGCATAATCAACCATAGCAACTATCATGTTTTAGCTACCTGTATGTAATCCTGGAGGAATCCTCTTGATCTTCCAACTTGGTACCTGGTCTTGGGCTTTCTTTCTGCAAAAGAAGAATGCATAACAGATCGAGTCAAATGAATTTGAATACTTGTATAAACAAATATTTTCTAACAAAATAATGGAGGCTCTGTCATTTAAAGAGAAGGCTGATTTCTGGGAAGGTGAAAAATAATTTGTGAGCATTATCATTGTTATTATGCAAGTGTGGAAGAAGATCAGAGAAAAAAATCTTCCCTGAAAGCATGGCTCTTCAAATGCCTTTATATTTTAAATATGACAGCAGCTTAAAAATGAGGCCAGATTTTTACGTCACATATTTCTGTAATCCCACATACATCTTTCTGTGTACAGGGCTTGTTACTTTACCAAGACTGGGCCAAATTTCTTAACAGTTTGATGACTCCAGAACCTTGCAGTACACACTAATATGATCGATTCCACACCCGTTTCTTTCACAATGCAATCGCATGACCAGAACTTTTACTTCAGCAGAGTAACATGCAGGCAAGGAAAAATGTAGATCATGACCCAAGTTATTTTCATTATTTCCATTTTACATCTCTTTCAGATGTGTCTACATCAAACAGAGAGACAGGATCAGACTGACTCTCTTGATTAAAACCCTGTGCAGATTATAAGCAACCTAACTAAACATACCAAGACAAATAACATGTGCAAATGAATGGCAAGAAGCAATTCTTTACAATAAAATAGTTGTATGCAACCATGGCCCATGTACATACCTTTTGATTTGCAGACACGTAAAGTGCACTACACGTCACTGATTCTATTGTGCTGTGATGGGTTTTTGAAGTGGTTTATCTCATATATCTTAACTGGGCTTTACTGTTAATTGCATCTGGTATAAAGCTCTCTTCTCTCACCTCTTGTATTCTCTCCATCTTGAGGCAGCAGCTGCAGAAGCGATGAGCAGGAACATCGTCAGGTCTGCTCAGAAGCTCATAGTCCTCAAACCGAGCAAGGTCAGGATCGTACCACTTCTGGTAGAAAAATGTCTTCCCATCATCCTCCTTGATGACATGGTCTGTCTCAGGGTCATCAATGCCGCCTAACATGGACCAATCGGGTGAGGGGGCTTTGTAGATGACGGAGCAATTGTCATTGACGGAGGCAAGGTAGGTGTCTTGACATTCATCAATGGGGAACAGTTCAAGAGGGTCGGATGCTTCTCCCAAAACAGTTTCTGAGCCATATCTAGAGAAATAAAATGAGAGATCAACATGTGTGAGTATTGCAGATATGATATGATAGTAAGTGTTACACAGCCAATCAACATAGGATTGCAATGTAATCATAACATGTAAAAACATTTAGTAGTTTTAAAAGTATGAACTGCAACTGTGTGTCCTTCACGAGCTATGTCAAACATTTCCTTCCTATCAATGACAACATGCAAGGAACCTAAAACATTTATACTTTCAAAATTCCACATTAAATTTGTTTTTTATTATTGCGATATAAAAAAAACATTGTACATGGCAGCCTAGCAGCTGAATTGAGTACAACTTACATTAATAATAACACAAGAATACTGTGCAAACGACAAAGTCATTAAAAATAGTACATTCATAGCAAAATCCAGTCATAATCCTCTGGCATTCATCTTCATTTTATCACTCTCAACTAAGGTGACGTGATGATACAGAAGAAGAAATTCCTTGAATGCTTTATCATAGAAGCTAAGGGTTCTAAACATATCATATAATTTTTCGAAATTCCACAATCATTACAGGAGGCATTTTACACTCTCAAAAGCCAACATAAAAAATTATCGAGTGCACATGCTATTTGGACAAGAGACAAAAATCCTTTTGGAACCAACAAAATATCTGGGAACCCTGTAGCTTGACTATAGCCTAGTTAATAAAATATTCAGAACTTTGTATCTTAAGGACATCCAACTATTATTGATCAGGTTGAAGGTGTATGGTGCTCTTGAAACATCTCGCAAACAGACAAATAAGAAATAAGGCTATTTGGCCTAACTCACACAAACCACTGTGCATGGAACATCATTTCTCCATCGCTATCCTGCCACATGTAAATCACCCTTGCGATGAAGAGAGGTTTGGTTGGATCATCGGGATGAATCTGAACACAATCCCCATTCTCAATCTAAAGATGGCGGCAACAAACAAAGAGCAGGAAATTATTAACACCCTTCCCAAGTTTTGTAACTTTTTAAGTATGTAAACAATTGATTTGTCCCCATTTACGTTTCTTGAGAATGTCGAATTTTGAAGCTTAAATCTAAAAGTATTCAACAAAGGCCCTAATTCAACCAGTCCATCTTTAATTCTTGAGCTATGAAAAAAACAAAAAATATCAAATTTAAAAGTGAGTGGTATAAATAATTCAGTTGTTAACTTTAAGTTTCTCTGAAGGATACAAGGCTATTTCTTACCTGTTGACTTTACCAAAAGAATTTTTTTCCTAGACTTTATTCAACTTTTTAAAATTACAAACTTTGTGGTATAAATTTGACTGATGGTATACACAGGACTGTAGGAGAGCAAGAGAAAAGTGACTTGTTTCTGACTAAATTGGTTTCTTTGTTGCATACTGTCTGTCATGACTGGATTGCATCAGTTGTATTGAGAATGTTCACAGTGAAAAAGTTATTCTCTACCCATACCAAGATACCTCTACTTAACTAGTAGAGCCCATTAAAACGTAAACATTGACCAAAAAGAAAGATCTAAGCTAACCTTCTGATCGTCAATCATGGCTGCCTTGTAGAACGCACGGTCTTTGGTCACCTCTTCTGGCTCACCGATCCATGTAACCTTGGCCTGATGGGATATGAAGGATACAAGTTTGTTACCATGGACATTGAAAGCTAGAATATTTCTGAAACTCATGGAAAATGTCATTTTATCAGTCAGTCTACCGATTTGTATTGAGAAAGATTGACAATGATAAAAACCATCATCTTTACTCATATACGTTCTTGCATTCTTCCGTAGAGCTTGTGTACAATGAAACCTGCCTTTGCATCCCTGTGTATATGAAGACCCCCGATCTACAAAACTAAACGGATCTTCGACCGTGCACAGAATATAGTGATTACAAGCTAATCTTCATATACATGTATGACCCTTTGATCTTTAACCTCATGACCCAAAATTTCAACCAGTTCATTGGCTCTGCAAGATACATACATGTTGGGACCACTGGTGCACTTTTTGATCCATTAGTTGAACAACAAAGCAGGCTAAGATTTGTTTGTTTGTTTGATGATGATTGTTTTACCTGACTGCTAAGAAAGCATGTATATGCTTGTAAGAAAACAACCAGGGGATCGAGGGCTTAAAGTCCTCTTCGATGGACTTGGTAATGAGGATTAATGCCTTACCAAAGGGCATGAGCACATTGACTTGGTTTCAAACATGGGACCTCCCAGTTACAAGACCACTGCTCTTCCACTGAGCCTCCTCATATGAAAATGAAAGCTACCACAGGGGAAAGGAACCAGACTTCAAACAGCACTGTTTTAGTTTTCCATGAGCAGTCTTTAATACAAGTCTGTGGTCGTGGTTGAGTGGTTAAAGGCGCTTGACTGGAGATGCGAAGGCCGAGGGTTTGAATCCCGACACGGCACTAATATCCTTTGGCAAGATATTAACCTGCACTTGCTACTCTCCACCCAGGTGTTAAATGGGTACCCGGTAGGATGCGACCATCATTGTTGGTCAAACAGTTTTTGAGCGTCAAGTAACGCCTGGCTGGAATGCTCCCCAGGGAGTGGAGATTGTGCACACAGTGTGTGCGGGCAAGCACTGAATCCAATGACCAGGGTAATAGTATATTTGTAAAGCGCTTAGAGACATTTGTATTAAGCGCTATTTAAAAGCTAAATATTATTATTATTATTATTATTATGAAACAGAATGTTTGTTATTTACCCTTTTCTTCTTCTTGAGTGGGGATCCTAGCTTGCGACCCTTCTTGGTTTTCTTGTCATCCCTGTTCCCATTCTTATTAGAATCATCCATCTCATCAAAGTCATTCTCATCAGCCTCCTGCACGGCCATGTTGGGACACCTGTCATGTTGCAAAAGAAAAGAATAAAGTATAGATAATGTCTTTCAATCATAGCAAGGCACCTGCTAGATTGTGTCTTGCCCACATATGACCAACTTATATTAATGCTCCCAAAGGGCATCCCTGATCACAAGTTAGATTACACTTGGAACTGCAAAATTACCTTTTACCGAGAGATTACATAGGAATTAGTGATTGCAAAAAAGTTTTATTTGTGATCATGTGCGACAAGAATGTCTTTTAGTTAACTTTAACATATGATCACAAATGACCTTTGACCTTAGCATGTGACCCTTGACAGTACCATAGTGTTGCGTTCCCCATAGCTGATGGGGGTTCGGTAGTCTGCAAGCACAGACTCTTCTTTGGCAGCTTACCACTATTTACAAAGCCTTGAGCAAAGTCTAGATTTGTTAGTTTCTGGCTTTGTCAAACAAGAATAGTGCAAACACTATTATGCACAATGAAAGACTGCAAAATAGGGGTTGGGGGACTTGAAAATGATCAGTACTTCCATGGTTATAACAATTTGGGATCAATAAAATTGATGTTCTATGTTTTTTAAATGACAAAAACCCAAAGCTATCAATATTTGTAGCACTACACCATGACCCTGTTGCACAAAACTTCCCATTGATGGTAACTACCATGGAAACCTTGATTTTGATTGGCTGTTGAGCCCTGTTACCATGGTAGTTGCCATTAATGGCAAAGTTACCATCAATGGTAAGTTTTATGCAACGGGCCCATGTCTCAAATATTGTAAAAGAGACAAAGAGAGAGCGAGCGAGAGAGAGAGAGAGAGAGAACCAAAATACATTATACGCAAATCAAAAGAACCATGTTGGACTTACCTCCTCTCCTTGCAAGCTTGCTTAGCTTTGCCGCTTCCACCGAATTTGATCATGCCCTTGCAAGCAGTACACTTGCCACAATCTGGTGCTTGGCATACCTAGTGAAATTAAATTCATTGTTCATGATTAGGATACATAGCATTTTTAAATGTATATACATGTACACTGTAGAAGCATTTCTTTCAAACACATGCAGCCCGTCCTTTAATTTTTGTCAGCCCTTATATTAACATGCACAGTGTTATAATGAAGGGCATAAGCAACATTTGGTAGAGGGAAAAAGCCTGCCAAATACTGATTGAATCCTTATTTTAAAAAAAGAATAAGACTACACAAGTGACCAAAAATATCATATTTCTATTACTTTTGAATTTTCGAGGGGGAGACTGTGGCAAAAGATTAACCTGTTAAAATTGATGTTACACAGGACCACATGAAATGAACATCAACATCCAACCCAACAGCATAGGAAATTGGAAGATAAATAGAGAAGATTTGAAGGGTATTACCTCACAAACTCCACATCGCTTCTTTCTCTCGTTTGCAGCTGCCTTCATCTCATCTGCGATCTGATCCTTGAAGATTGCGTCAAAGATATGACTCACAAGGGGTGTGACAGTCGCCATGGTAAAGACTGGTTTCTTGTCTTTCTTGACTGCTGCGGCTTTCCTGGTAGCACGCCTGGTAGAAGCAGAAGAAAAAAATAGTTCAATATAAAAAATAAGGAGCCCCATTATTATTTACATGTAAGAGATATATTAATTTACTTTCAACACATTTAAATTGGGTTCAGTCCAAGTTGCGTGTGACATAACATTTAATGGCTTACAGACCTGACGGAAGTTAAAAATTATATAGATGAATTTATATCACAGAAAGCTTATAAGCCACAGTTTACTAATATATCAATTATATGCTATTTTAGTGTCTGTCAGACAATTAACAGCTCTCTGAAAACTTATCTAAAGATTAGAAAATCAGAAGTTGTCAACCTAAAACTAAATTTCGTCTTGATGACATCATATGGCGTACGCATATTCACGATGTCTCTCTATCTATTAAGCACGGCTCATTGTGTCAGCTATATAGTTGAGCCGATCAGGTCCTCATGTTATGAGGTCAATGTAACTGCAGTTAATTTTACCCCTGTTGACCCGTAATTTGAAGGGGTGTGAATAAATGTGGTTTTAATTGCATTTTTGTGCAATACTGAAGGGGAAAATATTGTTTAATCCCTAATATTTGTATTACAATCCAGGTTTTCGACATATCATTTTCTTTGAAAGTAGTTTCACAAAATGCCCAATTATTCTATTGAGAGCAGCCATTCAGAAGTGCCCCTCTGAAAGATGAAAACAAAAAAATTTTAATGGTAGAATTGAAGAGGCGTTGAGAGTAATATTAATCGACTACGAGGATATTTGTTTTATATCCCACATCGGCAATAAGGTCTATTTAAAGTGAATTTTACATAATTAAAAGAACTGATTTTGCAGACAGTTTAGCTTCAGCTAGATTTTACAAAGCACAACATGCATACATGTAATAAAGTTGATGTGCACTCATTTGACATTGACATTCACATTTCGCGTAACCTACTTTGCTTTGCTTATTCAATGGGCAAGTGGGGTAGCAGCAAAAAATTATGGTACAAAAGTCCTATCGCAGGGAGATAGTACTTATCTATCATTGATCATGTGACCTCGTTTAGACCAATCAGATTGCAAGATTCTTAGTATGCGGAATATAATTTGCTATATCCTACCTCTTGCCGAGGGTAACACCTGCCAGCTTGATGAGGTCCCTCATACAGGGCATGGTGATGAGAAGCACCTCATCAAGGTCTGCTGCTTCATCATAGCTCTCTACCTGCTCAACAACAAACTGTGCATGGCGCAGGAGAGTGTCTTCCGTGAAGCGATTGCATCCCTCCGGTGGTACGGTTGTCTGCATAGATGGTATGACAATGTTAAAACTTGATAATATGTACAGACTAATAGCTCATTGTTATACATGTGATACGGCCAAATATGCAGTGGTAAGATGACTTTCTTCATGATTCAGGGTTTTATTTTTATAATCATTGCAATGAGTAAATTCCTCTCAAATAGAGTTCGAAACATGTTTTCTTCCATCATTAAGTTTGAAAGGCAGTAAGAGTTAATGATTAAGGTTATGTTCTGATAATCACATAAAACAACTTTATTTCTATTAAATCTAGGAATAGCATTGCATTATAGCATCTACAGGATGCCACATCACTCTTGCATTTTGGGATAGTGTATTTGGGTACAATCATCTTATGGCATCTTGAGACATCATTTTGGGATAGATTTTTTTTTTAAAGCATTTGAAATGCTGGCATACCGGTAAAGTAATTATGACAGAACTTTAGACAAACATCTTGGAATATCGTCCGACCCTATAGATTCAACTAGATTTTCTCAGACCCTGTCTAATACCATGTTGGGATGACATGACTAACCTGGATTTGACTGAGAAGATCTTCATACACAGCATCCTGGGTGCTCTGAAGAAACTCAATCAGTATCTTACTCATATAGATCTTCTCCTGAACGGCCGTCCAGAATGGCTTGTACTCTTCGCTAGGACTCATCACAATGTATTCCGCAAAGGCTGCCATGAGAAAAACAAAACATACATTTATGGATCCTTACGATCTGACCCATACCAAATTGGAGTATCTTATTGAAATTCTTTGGATTAATCAACAAATAATTATTTGATTTCTAGACAGTAGATCGATGTGACCATTTGACTTGATTATTTTACATGATATTGACTCTCTCTCTCTCTCTCTCTCTCCCTCTGCCCCTCCCCGTATCTCTCTCTCTCTCTCTCTCATTTACACTTGTAATGTACCTCAGTCACTAACCCTCCTCATGCTTCACACCAATCACATTTGTTTTGCCATTCAGAGCAACGTAATTGTTTGTGTGGTCTATCATTGCTCTGTTTGTCTCTTTGTTTTGACCAGAGGTAACAAGGGCCTTTTCTCCACCATCGTAGCCAGTGGTATACCACTCATTGATCAGACCGATCGTCTTCATTGGGTTACCACGGTACTCCTTGCCCCCATCCCCCTTATTTACATTTCTTCCTGTCTCTCCCCTCTTTTTCCTCCTCACTATCTTTCTAGATCTCTTGAGAGATACTCATCCTCTTACCTGTGCTGAATCCAATGAGGGCCTTTTCTCCTCCATCGAAGCCTGTGGTAAACCACTCATTGATTGGACCCATCCTCTTGGTCGGGATACCACCTGCATCGTAACCATGGAGATAAAAGTTTACAAACATCAATAATATACTTCTTGTATATTTTTGTGCTGACATTTAAGAATAAGTTTATGAGCAATTATAACACACCCACACACACACACACATAAGGCAAAAAGTGTTACATACTATATTTGCAATGAGAAGATGAATTAAGTACATTGTAGGACAGAAAGTCACAGGGAAATTGTTGAATATTTAGAAATTGAGGACTAGGGAGAGAAACTTTTATTGGAAGAATAAGATTAGGAATATGGCAATGATAAGAGAGATGAGGAGAGACAAATGAATGATGGGGAATAATATAAAAGATGAAGTAATAGAGAATCAAACAACAAAGGAAAAGAAGAATTCAGTAATGTAAAATTCAAAGGGATGAATCAGAAAATAATATATAATCTTACCTTCAATGCTTGAGTTTTCATCATAGATTGGTTTGACGTATCCACTGAAATACAGCTCTTTGTTCTTCTCTATTAATCCACTGTCAAACGCACAGAGGTGAGTGCTCTTATCGTAGACACTGCAGTAGCAATTGATAGACATTGCAAGTTATGATTTCACGTTAAGACTTCTGAGTTTTCATACTTCCGAAATGTGTAACAAGTGTGTCAAGACTTTACAACTATTGAATTTGAAAGAGTGGAAATGAGGAGTTATAGGATTCATGAGGTGAGCTCTGTCAATCGACTTCTGTCAGGCAAACAACAACTGAGAATCAACAATTACTTTATCTGTGCCGCCTAATTTTAACTGTCTCAAAACACAATTTCCAGTAGTAATATAGGTTCCAATCCTATAAAAAAACAAAGTCAACTTGAATCTTCAATCAACTTTAATAAATAAATAAATAATATGGTTATTTATATAGCGCCGGTATCCGCCAGGTTCTGACGCTCATGGCGCTTTACACATATTACCCTGGTCGTAGCCGAGCTGCCAAAGTAATATGAGATAACTAAATAAGTGCAAATCTCAAATTTCCAATTCAGTCCTTGGAATGTGATGTAGACAAAACCTATCATTAATTTCTGTTTTTTTCCTAAGTGCCTTCTCGCTTTGGGCACTAGTCAAACTATATTATGGAAAGCATATTATTATAGGTCCTCTAAAGAGAAAAGACCATCCTGAGTCATACATTTGTGAAAAATTAAAATTTGGTCATTTAATGTGTTGGAACAAATGGAAAGGTCATTTGCCACTTCATCACAGAGAGATTACTGAGCTGAATCTTCAATCTGAAGAGCCCATTCGTATAGTGATGCAACTTTTTTTTTGTCTTATTCAATTCAAACTTTCACAAGCTTTTCTTCTAGAGTAGTTTGCTATCAAGGTTTGCTTTCCCTTTTATCTCAACTGACCTGAAGTTGGTTATCTTGAATTGCAGTCTCTCATCATAGCTCATAGTGTCTTCCTCATCACCAGTCAATAAGGAGAGTCTGGGGTCGGTCAGGGTGATATACTCCTCCCTCTGCAACATAGCATGGTAATATCATTTCTCAGTCTATACAACCCTATTGATAATAATTCATCACATCAGATTCAAACACTTTGTTTTATCATAAAAATACATCCCTTAACTGAGTCAGAAACACATGTTTGAAATACAATATGATGACCCCTATTCACTCGTCTTATTTAAAAAAATTAAGTTTTCAAGTGAAAAAGAGGTTCATACAACAAGATTTCCAATAATTCAATGACTACAGTCAACGTTTTAAACTAATAGACTTGTAGTTTACAGGCACATGATAAGAAATGAAATGAAAATTTCATCCCCTATTTGTCCCCAATGTAATTTTACTCCAAAGTATGATTGTTACAAATTTACATTTTCTAAAATAAATAAGAAATAAACTGCATTTCATACAGATACTCAAATAATAATTTTTTACAATTCATAAAAAAAAGGAATGCACAATTGGAAGGTGAGGTTTGGACTTACAGCATCATCAGGGTCTCCTGGAAAGAGCTTGAGATCAGGGTCATCTAGTGGCTGCCTGCATTCCTTACAACGAACAGGAGGTTGCTATGGAAACAAACAGAAGAGAAATGAAAATGTACAAGATATCTTGTAGGGGATAGCATTCTTGGTATATTTATTCAAGTAAAAGTCATTTGGATCCCTTAGTCTCGCCTCCACCTTCGATGGGATAGACAAACATCAACTTAACCTTAAAGATGAAGTTGAGTTCTGGTCATGCGATTGCATTGTGAAAAAAACGGTGTGGAACTGACCAGAAAAGGTTGATCATCTAGCATATAAGAATTTGTGTGTATTGCAAGGCTCTGGAATCATCAAAATGATAAGAAATTTGGCCAAGTCTTAGTAAAGTTACAAACACTGTACACAGAAAGATGTATATGGGACTACACGAACACGTGGCGTAAAAAGCCGCCCCCCCCCCCCCCCCGATTTTTACGATGTTACATGCATATTTAAAATATGAAGGCATTTGAAGAGCCATGCTTTTCAGGGAACATGTCTTAACTGATGTTCTTCCACACTTGCATAATAAGAATGAGTAATGCTCACAAATTATTTTTCACCTCTTCCCAGAACTCAACCTTCTCTTTAAGAAATTCATCAGGCACAAAATATATGTGTCCTACCATCATAATCATCATCACAATAATCCACATCATCAACATCCTCATTAACATCACCAACATCCTCATTAACATCACCAACATCCTCATTAACATCACCAACATCCTCATTAACATCACCAACATCCTCATTAACATCACCAACATCCTCATTAACATCATCAACATCCTCATTAACATCATCAACATCCTCATTAACATCATCAACATCCTCATTAACATCACCAATATCATCACTACAGATACATGTATCCTAAAGAAAGTTTTTTTTTTGTGGAACAGCAAATTTGATGAAAGAAATAACAAAGTTAAGATGTCATGATACTAAACTATAGGATGAATTAAACAAGACTGATGACTTGCTAATAACATTTGGCATAACAGTAAAAATTAAAGGATAGAATTATATTTGGTTACCTTGGTAACTGCCTTTACAGCAAAACTTGTCTCGTTATTGGATCTTTGCCGTAGGTCTCTCCTTCATGAAAGAAAATTTAACATTTTAACAACTCGTACAATGTTAAAATTAAAGGATATAAATGAATAGCAAAGGAAACAACTTCATCAGTTAATAATTGAAACACTGAATGTAAGAAACCATTATGACAAGTGTTAAAGTTGCTGAAGTTCAAAATTCATTCTATTAAACATCAATCACGAATTCCCATGTCACATGAAGCCCTATTCTTGAAGTAATTACATACTGTCCTATATATGGACAATCTATTAAGACAATCTCTCAATTGATAAACTCCCCTGGAAAACTACCCAAATGAATATGATTATCCTGTCAACATATTTCTTTTCACTTTTATATACTTTGTTCGTTGTTTGTTTGTTATATATGACTGCTAAGTGCTTGTAAGTAAGCAACCATGGGACCGACAGCTTTATGTCTTCTCTGGTAATGAGGAATAATGCCTTACCAAAGGGCACTAGCATTTTGACTTGGTTTCGAGCTGGAACCTTCTGGTTACGAGACCACTGCTCTACCACTGGGGGGGGGGGGGTAGGGTTGATGATAGTCATATATTATATATATTCTTTATCTCAACTTACGACGGTGACATTGGTTCATCGTTAGCTTTCTCTTCCTCTTCCTCCTCTTTTTTTATCCTCTTCCCTCCTGGTCCACTTGGCTCCTCCTCCTCCTCTTCTTTCTTTCCATCATCTCCATTCTCCATCTTTGTTTCATTCTCATCTACTGAGGATAAAGACTCTTCTACCTTCTCCTCCTCCTTCTTTGCTGGTCTGCAGTAAATAATATTTGTAGTTATATCAGCTCAAACAACACTTGTTTTCACTTGTCATTATACAAATGTTTGCTCATTTGAAATATTTCCTTGCATAATTCTGTAAACAAGTGGGGCGATTTATACAGTGCAAACACTTCCATGACAAAGAACTTTCTTGGCATTCATTTTAAATTTTTAGGAAGAATAAAAAAGCCTACATTCTTTGTTACTGTTTCTTCAGGTCTTAGAAAAGTTCTTAACATATCAAATGTGCAAGCCTAATATATTGATATAATAGTCTGCATTCTTGATTTTTTAAAAATCTGTACATCATGACAACAATAACCTCATCATTTTACATGAAGTGCCTTTAATTTTATGTAAGGATAGTTCTCAGATTGGCACTAATCCATGTCATGTATGTGTATCTGAGATGTCTCATTCTCAATCTTGATGTAGGTCTGTACAATTGTGAAATCTTACTTTTTGGTAAACATTGACATAATGCTGGGTTGCTTTGCATCCACTTTGGGTGATCTCTTCCTCTTGCTAGATCTTGGCGTGTTTGCATCTGGTGTTGTTTTACCGGCACTCTCCTCCTCCTTCTCCTCCTCTTCCACCTCTTTATTTTCTTCTCTTCCCTTCTTTTCCTCTTCTTCCCGGTCACTGTCTCCTAAAACCTTTCTCTTGCTTCCTTTCCCTCCTTCACTACCCCCGGGACTTCCTTTCTTTTTCTTTTTCTTGGAATCTCCCTTTCCGGAAGTGGGAGTGTCCGTCTCCATACGTTCCTCAGATTGGCTACTGCCATTCCCCTCCTGATCTGAAGCACGAACATGACTGCCATTTGAATGTCCGTTGGCTTTGCAGGGGTCACCTGAGCCATTAGAGGAGATGGAGCTGGAGCCGTTTTTCACAGTGGACTGAGTATCCTTGTTAAGTTTCTTTTTGGAGCTGTTTTCTTGCTGGATGTCCCCATTGCTGATGGGGGTGCAGGTATCAAGAAACTTTGCCAAGATAGACTTCACTTTGTTCACATACCCTTTCTGAAAACAAAGCAGAGATCAAGAATTTTCATGCAGGTATCGAGAAACTTTGCCAAGATAGACTTCACTTTGTTCACATACCCTTTCTGAAAACAAAGCAGAGATCAAGAATTTTCATCTAAAAGGCTCATGATTATACAATGCATAAAATAAATACATTAACCCACTGACTTCTGTATTCTTTCATTCCCAAAGGCTTAAAACAGAAGCCATCTGGTTCCCATGGTAATGGCTTAATCAATGAAGAAATCTGTAATGACCATTCTAAAAATCAACATGTTACTTGGACAGGTCCAGCGAGGTAGATCTACACTGTATGTACATGTATAATAACAATACTATTGGATATTTCCATAGTGCACATGTTCACCACGTAAGTTGCTCAAGGTGCTCCAATATTAGCCCAGCTCTGTTAGGCTACAGTTTCTAGGGGTCACATCATTCAAAGAATTCCTTCCTGGACAGTGGTTAATGTAGTTCAATGTCTTGCACAAGTACATTAGTGCCTCAGGGGGACTGGAACCGTGTGATCCAAAGTCCAATGACATATGATACACAACTACACAAGAACTTCTCAATTATCATCTCTCTATTATTTCACTTTAATTCAAGGTCACACTTTAAGTCAAGGTGACACTTTAAGTCAAGGTTACACTTTAGGTCAAGGTCACACTTGATATATGACAGGATGGGCATGAATAAAAAATATTATTACCCGTATCAGACATCTGAGCTGGTCATTTACAAAACCGTATTGCCCTAGTTTTCACTAGCAGTGGGAACGAAGGGGTATATTCTTTGTATTTTCCTTGGTCTCCCTGCTCGTATAGACTTTGCGTGTAGAGACGAGTGAAAATATACCTTTGTATTTTCCACGGTCTCGCATCCGGGCCATATTTTGTCATTTTCATTGCGCATCTATTATGCACTCTATTGTGACGTAATAATCACACCAAATGCACACTGTTTGCAGTGTATCGAAAATTTCGTCAAGCACTGGATGCACAGTGCTGGTTTGACAAAGCTTGTTCAGTTCTTTGAGATTGTCATGGTGGATTTCTGTATTTGCTCTAGATGTCTGATTTGGATAACAATAAAAATATTGACTGACTTTACTTTCGGGGGATATCAGAAATATTTACCGCGCTAAGACCATATTGCCCTCGTCTTTCGACTCGGGGCAATATGATCTGAGCTTGGTCAATATTTCTGATATACCCCTCAAGGCCAGTCAATATTATATAATTATATATTACCTCTGTCAATTCTTCATCCTTAAGCTCGTCTTCTAGTCCCTTCAACCTTAAAAAACAAAAACAAAAACAATATGAAACACAATGACAAAAGCATGTACCGTCCATGTACTGACATGTCAATTGATCTATATGACCTTTATTTGACCTTTGACCTGACAATCCCAAAATGTGATCACTTGTCTACATACATAGTAGCTACAGTTTAAAAGTTCACAGCTATTATGGCCTAAAATAGTAATTGATTTGGTGGTGACAAGGTTTTAAAAAAAACACCTTTAATTTTATGTAAATTCACTTGCTAACCTTTGAGATCTGACCTTCTTTTAGCCAAAATCTAATCAATTTATCTCACTAAGGTGACGCACACTAATATCAAGTTTGAAGTTCATGGATTAAAGTGCCTGTTCAAAGAAAATCACAAATATGGCAAATAACATATCACTACAAACTGGTGAGCTAACAGATGGCCATCGTACAAGTTTTAGGTCAACTACATATCGGGTGATTTAAAAAATACAAATAAAAACACCTCCATAGCATCTAGGATATACGAGCGATTCGCCAGAAAAATAACAATATTTAATGACGTCACAATATGAACCAATCCTGCCCAAGAAAACGACATCCCACAAAGAATGAACATAATTACAATGCTATTATTTCTCAAATTATAACAAGTTTAGTGTATATAAATGTGATGGCATTTTACACCATTCAAAAAGGGATATGAAACCGATTCTGATAACTAAATTCTTTTGTTTGTAAATACACAGGATCAAAGAACACTACCAAATTGAACAACCCCCAGGAATTATAGCATGAACAGCATTTGTTCCCTCTTGAAACGCCGAAAATATTGAGGTGTATGCAGCTGAAAATACAATGGCGTCTTATTTTGTTTACAAGCGACAGATTCCTTAATTTTTTATCAATGCATTTTTCATCAAAATAATACCATGCACGGGTTTAGAGTGAGGCAATAGATTAAACATTTAGCCTGACGGTAGTGAAGTAAAATAAAATAATAACTGAAGAGAAGATGATAAAACAGGCACTGAAAATGAGTGAGATGTTATGGGACATCGTCTGTTTGTGCGAATCATGTTCAACATGTGATGTCACACATCTCAGCAGCATTCGGAGAGCTGTTCAGGTGCTTATGCCGGGCTGTTTTGTAATTGATAATAATCATTACTTTGAATGATTCCAAGCATTGAAATTTGATAAAATTGTCTAATCAAAGTTTCACTTTTGCAATAATGACAATAAAGCTAGTTATTAAAATCAATGAACCTTGTCTTTAGATATGAAGGAGGGTTAAATAAATGTATGAAGTAGGCATAAAACAGGTCTACGTTCCACAGGACACATTGCATAGATCCACACATCAATGCTTATTCTTGATTTCAGTGATTGGCAATACGGTAGAAAGAGAGTTAATGACTCACGTTGTCTGCATGTCTGATGACATGTGTTCAAAAAGCATCTTGCTCTTCTTCTTGATATACCCCTAGAGAGAAATCAATAATATAAATCAATTTGCAACTATTGTATGATGGTAAAGACCCTATCCAATGAAAATACAGCTTTATATCAATGGAAAGCTGGATGGACATAGAAATCAAATAGAAAGGAATATAAAATATTTTCCCTATTCTGGTATTGCACAAAAGCAACAGGTCAAAAGAGGTCAATTTTGCCAGTTATGGTGACGACATAACATGTGAATCCAATCCGCTCGCCTATATAGCTGGGGTGATAAGCCATACTCGGTTAATTTAAAGTCAATGTCCTCTGACTGACACTAAATAAAATATAATTGATATTACTGTATGATTTATAAGCTTTCCATTGATTTAGAACTCATTTTTCATGCCAGACAGGGTCTTTAAATGTTTTGGAGATTTACCTTAAACATTTCCCAAGTGGAGGGAAATTATATTTTCATTATCTTGAAAGCTTTGTTTGTCAGAACATCAACATAAAACATACAAAAAATATGTGGAGGGACATTTTGGCCTTTGTCCATGCAACAGCATCTTTGCCATATATCTTGAATTCAATTCTATCTTCTATGGTAAATTAAACATTTTTTCCCAAACTGGAACTGTACGTAAGCATGTTTCCTTATCTCCCTTACTTTTATCTGTAAACCTTACTGATACATGGGAAAGCACATTAAAAAACTAAATAAATTTATACATGAATGGAGTCACAGAATAGCCAGCCTGCACTCAATGTTGAATGGAATGTATAAGTTATAATGGAATATGATTGGTACTACAATATCGAAAAATGGCAACGAAAACAGACATAGTGAAAGCTTTTCATCTTGCCCTCATCGGAGTAAATTGCAAGCATGAACAGAAAGCCCAAATTAAACAATATTAGCAGAAGATAAATGAACAAGTGCGCCAAAAAAGTTTATATCATTAAGCATAGTCACAATTTTTGTAACAGCAAATTTCATAAGAAAATCAATCTGATCGTGTGCAGCCAACCACAACTTATTGATTTTTTTCACACATTTGTTAGCTTTCGCTTGTATCGTCTGATTTTGTGACTCCATTCATGTATCAATTTATTTTGTTTTTGAATATGCTTTCCCATATATCAGTAAGGTTTACAGATAAAAGTAAGGGAGATAAAGAGGGGCAAGACAAAAGGCTGTATTATGTCAGTTTTTGTTGCTATTTTTCTAAATCACATACCGGTATATAGTTTTGAATCATTTAAGTGAATTAAAATTTAAGTGTAACAAATTGGTTTGATCTCCTTACCTTCTCTGTAATGAGTCCATCATTCAGATCTCCTTCAAGTTCTTGTACCCTGTAGAAAGAATGGAAACAGACAAATGTTTGGAGATAGATCTACCGTAATACATTTAAGTCTAAATCTTGTCTTTCTAATTTCAAGTTTGCAAGATTGCAATCTAACATGGTACAAAAAAGTCAGAGTCAAAGAGGACAGGGATCACCTCATTGGGACATCACATTCTGTCCTGATTTCCTTCCCACAATTCAATCTGGCAGTGTCCGAGGCTTTTATCTCTGCAATTAGAGGTTTACTGTGACCTATTTATGGTTAGATATGGTTGACTTCTGGACGCAGGTTGACATGCCTTTATGTCCAGATCCTAGTTAATTGGTAGTACTCTGGCAGTATTTAGGGGGGCTGCTCTATAATTGTACTACATGTAATATTCATGATTTTGCCAATGCCTATCCAGCCTATTTTCCAACTAAAAGACAGTATCAGCCTCCACAACTGACAAAGACATTACTATGAATATCTTTGTCTGCTTTATCCATTACCCATAGCGCTTGTGTAGTTGTGGTACTAAGCTAAAAAAAAAGAGTCATGCTAGAATCGTATATTTTGAGCATTTTTAAAGTCTCAATCATATTAGCACAAGCTTGTCTATAACTGGTGTAGGCAACTTTAGTCTATGTTGTGTACATGTAGTCTCTCTTCATAACCGGTATAACCAAGCCCTTCTAAGGAAGGAACAGACCTATACTATAGTGGCCCTCCCTCATATATTCTCCAAGGCATCAATATGCTTGTATTTACAAGGGTACCAAATTAATTCATTGAACATGAGTATATAGCCTTAGACCATGAGCTAGAAGATAATATGAAATTGATATTACCTAGCTTTAATTGGCACCCATACCCCTGCGTGAAGATTGATCAATGTAAACAAAACCTAAAATGCGTTGGTAATGACCCATTCTAGCACCTGATGAACATTGCATACTGGCTTTGGAGTTCGCTAGTGAACTGTTATTTCTTCTCATACAAAGCACTTTGAAATTGGTCAAGAATTTTGCTAAGTTCAGCGAACTCCGTGCATGCGCCTTAGTTAACGTTAGTTTAGTAATAGAATAGTATACTAAACTAATCACCATTAATGGCACATGTAGATATTTCTGCATGCAGCGCTATACATCGAGTTAACCCGCTCCCATCGGCCACTCTGCACGAGAGGTTTCGAATTTAAGTGAGAGAGGGTGCTGACCATACATAATAGTAAGTGCATACCGATGGTAGATTGCGGGCGGGCAGGTGGGCGCGCGTCTGTGTGAAGCCATCTTTAAATACGTAATGAGGGTCTGAGACATTACGGTATAGATAACTTCACACAGGCGCGCTCCCGCCCGCAACCCACCATCGGTATGCCCTTGTATTGTGCAGCAGTTTGCTGTGAAACCTGTGAAAAAGTGTAGGCCTATGCTAATATCAACGTTTATCCGAAAAAATACTCTAAAACTAACAAGAAAATTGAAACATAACAGGTAATAAACACAACGACTTTTAATCTTTATTTGGACCTTTAATGAATATCTACTTCATTTTTTATATGTTTTAGTAGGGTAGGTCTAGACTCTATCTCCACGCCAGAGTTACGGGCCCGGCCCCCCCACTCAGGTTTCAAAATGACCGCATGCGTGTTGCCAAAATGTCCTTTTCGTAACAAAAGAAAAAGGTCGAGCCGTATTGACTTTACACACCGGACTTTTGCTGAAAAGGGGGGGGGGGGGGGTGCGGAAAAAGGCTCGTATACAAAAGAAAAAGGTCGAGCCGTATTGACTTTACACACCGGACTTTTGCTGAAAAGGGGGGGTCGGTTGGAACACGCATATGCGTACCCTAAATAACACTGAGTCCCAACCGGCCGGGGTTACGGGTCAAATTTTGGATAGATCTAGATCTAGGCTTCTGAAGAAGCGCAGATTTAGCCAGGGTCTAAATATTCTGGCTTGTGCAGTATCTGAACAAATTGCTATTAGGCTATGGTCATGATGGTCTATCAATCAGCTTCTGTTGAGATTTCAAAAATCAAAGGTTGTCTTTCGACTTTTCGAATCTTCTATTAACATTTAATGAATAGACTCTAGAGTCTAGGTCTAATGTTGTTAATATTATTCCACCTGATCTGATTCACGGCCACCAAAATATGGCCACCTGTGTTGTTTCTCATGAAGTAGAATCGGCATGCACCTCACCTGTTTCTCACGTTCGTTGGAATAACTCGATCACATAACGTCTTGGAAGGCATCTTGATTGCTTTAGTATGATGATTACTGGGATGTCAAAATGTAAGTCAGACCAAATATGCGAACATTCCTAGCCTGAATCACCACAAAAAACCTGCTGAAATCTCGATCCGACTATTCATGGCATGTACGTCGCAGATAGCTGACATTCACACACATGTGGATTGTTTACTTCTGCTCAGACAAATTGAAGTCGCGCGGAATATTTTTGGCGCGAAACAGACTGGATTATTTTATTAAGGGGGGTAAATAGTTAAGTAATTAACAAAATATTTAATTTTCCTATACAAATTATAATATTCATATTAATCATAATTTACGAATATAACTTTGTAATGTCAAGTTATTTTTGTATTCTTTTTTGAAACATATATGATTATTTGATTACTTTTATAGAATATGTGCACCCCTTTTGTAAATATGGTACAACCTATAACAACCCGGAAATCGAACTCCATCTTTACGGGCGACAGAGCAGGGGCCCGTTTTAACGAGACCGTCAACTTTTTTAGTACATCAGCGCTAGTAAGCTACTTAGTACTTGTCCGCTACGCGTTTCACGTATCCCTCTTTGCAAAGATCAGGGACAGCAGCATCCTGACCCATATCTCTGTCATAAACCAAAGACGTTAGCCGATGTGCAAGCACCATCACATGTCATATATTGGGTAAACTGGCTTGCTAAAAGGACAAGAAATCTACCAGCTATACACCCTTAATTATATAGACTCTATATGAACATTTGTATGAAAATATATCATCTTCATACATTTAATGCCCCCCCTGAACTAAACTGATTCTACGCGTTAGTTTTTACATTGCCATTACAAAAATGAAGTCAGGCATAATCGTGATAATAAACAAAAGTAACAAACCCAACCCAAAGACCAAAAACAAAATAATGATAAAATCGAAAAAATAAATAGGCTTGTTAATTACTAAAAAAAAAAAAAAATTGTGCATGGGATCATTGGAAACTAACACTAATGATATGTAGATCGTTATAAAATGTGTTAATGTTAATTTAATTACCTGGAGCCGGCTTTAAATCATTACACTGTCACTGTAAATAAGAGAACACCTATAGGATCAAAAGTTTTACCATTTCGAAATATAATTAAATCATGGCTGTTAATAGTTCTAGGTTTTAAATCACCTTTGAACTCTTAAATCATATGTCCTGCATACGTTCTCAGTTTAAGGTGAAAATTATATTCTGACTTGAACAATTCAATATTTGTATGAAAAGAAAATATCCGAAATATTTTGCATGGTAAAATTAGGTTACTACAACTTAGTTTTTTTTTTAAATCAGAAAAATCCTGAAAGGAATGGTTAATCCGCCACTGTGGCGGGCAATCCATCATAAAAAGTATATTCTCTTGTTGTCATGCAGACCCATGACAGATTTCAAGAGATCTAGATTATATATCTCCAAAAGCTAGACTCCAAAATGTGTAACTGAAGAGTTTAAAACATGTGTTTTAACGTTTAGAAGGCTATTTCTTTCTTCATTCTAATATTTTGTTGAAGCCTTGTTTTTTTATTTGTATATCTAGGGTCTATGTCGTAAATCATTTTAATTTTCTCTTCTCCCATGAGAGATAAGACGCAAACAGCGGTTTAGCCTCTGTAGTTTAGTCGGTGGATAAAGTTATGACTGTCTTGTCGTTGGTTTCGAGAAACTGGCACCCGGCGACGTATACTACTAATATTCGCAGCGGGGAATTTAATTGATCAGCCTCGCCGCGAAAGTTTGATCGGACTTGGTGCTAACAACGAACGTCCAGTCCAGCCGGACGGGTAGGGTACGCCTCACGTCGAGCCTCGCCGCGCAGCGCAGGGATTTGATAGTAGGCATATTCTTAGTAGTGGTGATCTTTGACTTCAGTTTACTCTGGTTTGATGAAATGTCTCAGGAATCAAGCATTGATGATATCTCATCATGGAGCAAGGAAACTTGCAGACTGAAGCTGAACGAAACACTCCCATTGTTAATAATATCCTTTTAACTTTAGACTAATGAGGTTTTATTAGAAATTAAAATTTGACTTTCAAGTTTTATTAGGCCATGTAAAATTGATTTCATGTTGATCGTCCCCGCCCGCTTCCTTTTTGGGGGCCGCCTCCTATTTTTTGTTATTTTTTTTTTTTTTTTTTTTTTTTTTTTTTTTTTTTTTTTTTGAAATTTTTTTTGATTTTTTTTTTTTTTTGAAGAAAAAAAAACATGAAAAACACTGCTAAAATGGCTCTATTTCTGATTTAAAAAAAAAAAAAATTGTCGGCGGCCATCTTGAAAAAAAATAGCCTCGACTGTCAGGGAAAATGTACCGAGCGGCCATTTTGAGCGGCCATTTTGAAATATCAAATATCAAATAACATGGTACACCCTCCTCCTCTTTTTCAAAAAATCCGGACGATCAACATGTAATCAATTTTACATGGCCTTAGCTAGGGTCTACTGTCGTCAGTGGTCGTACTCGTAGTGACAGTGATTCAACTGCATGAGTATCATTATGAATCATCATTTTTCATTCAAGTCAATACGTCACCTAACTAAGTTAGAACGAAAAGTTAGTGTAGGCCTAGATCTTTTTCGTTTTGGGATAGTCTAGATACTATAATTACTAGATCTATGTTCTGCATAAATTTGGAGGAGAGCATTGAAAGAAAAAAATCTGCATGTTTATTAATAAAAACTTCCAAGCAGACAGAATTTTTTCTGTCTAGATCTAGACGTTACATCAATCTTAGACCAAAATTTCTGTCTCTTTCGATCGTTAGTCTCTGATTTGGGTAGGGTCGGCTCAAGGAGCTGACTCTACCCAAATAGAGAGGAGCCGACCCTACCCAAATAGAGAGGAGCCGACCCTACCCAAAATAAATCGGAGGCTCTGACCTCTGTATAAATAGAGGAGCCGACCCTACCCAAATCAGAGGCTAAAGAACGAAAGAATAAAAAAAATTGGTCTAGGTCTACATCAATCTAACTAACTACTAAGCTAGACTAAATCATTCTAACTAAGCTAAATCATAGTTCGTTTTGGGTTATGTGCCTCTGAGACTAAATCTACATGTATGTCTGGCTTTACCAAATGGCTCTCATGCATGGGGCGCTGCAAGAAAGTTGCAATCAATTGCATGCAAACTCCCCAAATCAAGCGTAAGTCTTGCGATTAATTGCAAATTTGCAATTGATCGCAACTTAATTGCAACACCTCATTAGTAAAAGAGAGAGAGAGGGGGGAGGGGGGAAATAAAAGCTAGATCTAGTTAACTTAAAGGGACTTCATCAACCTTCAACAATGTTACAGAGTCACTTTAATAAAATTGTTAAAACTTTAATCCTAACAAAATCCTAGAAAATTTAGGAGACTCTGTAGTAGTGGGGCGTTGCAAGAAAGTTGAGTTGCAATTGATTGCAAATATGAGTTGCAAATTTTGCAACTTGCAATCTTTAGGCCATTTTCGTAATGTAACCAAATTTAATGCATAAGTCTTTGTGAAGTGCCTCGATACATGTCATTTCATTCACCTGAAAAAAATAGTATTTCAATAGACAGAATCCGAACTGCATACATTAGTTGTTGCCTAATTGGACAAACATGGCTTGACCTACCTAGCAACACTTAATATATGCAGTTTGCATTCTGACTATTACTATTATTCTTATCAGGTGAATGAAATTTGTATTGAGGCACTTCACAAAGACTTATGCATTAAATTTGGTTACATTACGTAAATGGCCTATTTGCAATGCCCCATGAGTCTTACTAAGAGCAGACAGAATTTTCTTTATATAGTTGTAATGACTTGACTTAAGAAGAACTTTACATTTGTAAATATTATTGTCTTGAATTTATCGCGTGGCTTGAAGTCTGGCCTTTTTATTCAATTGTCTTCCATTTCTATAGTGATCACCTGTAACATCATTGGAGCACCACACATATTTTCTCCGGCAAGCACATATTTTTCTAAACCCTATTGTATTGGAATGTGCAGTTATTCTGGCAAGCACTTTCCACAACCTACCAATGTACTGGTATAGCATTATTACACTTGCTTTTGCCACACCCACATTCATCACTTCTGCTGTTCTTATACGAGAGCACACGTCTTTGAGAGAGAGCCTAAAGTCTACACCAAAGCTAATTCAGCTTCATCATAATTCATGTCTCACTTCTTCGCTTGATTCTCTATGTTCTGAGGCCTTATTACTTTATCGAGATTATGAGTTTGTTCTCCCTTACTTCATCTGCAAAGAAGCGACATAAACAAAGTAATATATAGTCATACATATTCTTTCTACGGGTATGTGCAATATATGAACGTCTATCTATAATTCACCTTGTGAGATAATTTGTCCCAACATTTATTGGCTAAATAATTCTGGTGCGGTTTCAACAGGTGTTGATTTGAGACAAGGTAGGAAAAAAACCACTTTCTATTTGCTTTATTTTAGGTGACCGATTCCCTAAATAGTCTTCTTATGAGTGCAATCACCACAAAAATTATCGATTACTGGGGAGATATTTTGAAAATTGTAAGTTTTGTGTTATCGTTTGTTGTATCTTCCAGAGATATAACAATATTGTTGTAAGTTGGTATTCTGAAAATCATTCTATCCCTGTATTATCTCTTGTCAAGTCACGCTTTCACTTATTGGTTAAGAAACATCACAGAGATGAGAGCATTAAAATCGTCATAGCATGTAATTTTTGTAATAGTTCTCATCTGTGATGTCTCCGGTCAACACACAATCTTCTTCTCACTCGTTGGTTCTGGGCAAGGAAGATTGCCTCCATTGTATTACCACAAAAGATACAACAACCCCTACCTATTGTAAATATTTTTATAAATACCATGCAAAATAAGGCCTTTAAAAAAAACTTGTTTTGCTTTTTGCGTCCCACCCAAAAATCTTGAAAATTACGGTCGGCTTTTAAAACAGTTTTTTTTGAAAAAAAATGTATTAAAGCATTCAAAACTGAGAGATATCAGCCCATAGAGGGAACAAAAGTTAAAAAAAAAAAAAAAAAATCTGACCGACCAACCCATGTTTTGGCTCCTAAAGGGCAATACAACATTTTATTTTTTTTAGGCCTAAGACAACATCAAGTGAATGTGATTTGCAGCACAGTTTCCATGAGTCAGTGTGGATCTTAATTACTCTAAGAGGCTCAGACAAACTACTGATTGGATGCATGTACAGAAGCCCATCACTAGACAACCATGAGGAGCTGAAACAAGCATTTACATGAAAACAAGTCACATCAACCAACTCCTCCCATGTCCTAATAGCAGGAGACTTCAACTATCCCAACATTGATTGGAAGCTTGGAAGGGCAAGGTCCCATACTGAACACGAGTTCATTGAAACTGTCGCTGACTGTTATCTACACCAACACATTGGGGAACATACCAGATACAGAGAAGGCCAACGATCCAATATACTAGATCTGGTTTTAACAAATGAGGAAGGCATGATCAACCACAGACTATGTACCTGGAATTGGAAGAAGTGATCATATTGGAATCCTCTTTGACCTTACAGTATACACACCTGACACCCACAACCAAACTCCTCACCTCCAGTTTCACAGAGGGCAGTATGATATGTAAAATAGCTAAACCAAATCAAATGGGAATCCGAATTGGTGAATAAAAGTGCAGAGGATGCTTGGGAGTTCTTTGTAGAGACCCTGACTGCAAAAATGGAGAAGTTCATACCAAACTCAAAACCGAAACACCGCAGAAAAAAACAGAGATGGATGACTAGAGAGGCCCTGAGGAAACAAAACCAGAAACATCGAGCTTGGAAAGAGGCACAGAGGACCAAACATCCTGTGGACATTATGAGAGCAAGGTGATTAGCCAAAAGCTGCAAACTCTGACCATCCAGTCATGTATTATTTTGAGAAAGAGCTAGCTATGAATGTGAAATCAAATCCCAAGGCATTTTGGAGGTATGCAAACAGCAAACTCAAAACCTCTTGCAGTCTGGGCGAACTCAGAAGCTTGTCCACCTGTCAAAGTACAAATGTGCTGGACCTGATGGCATTCACCCTTGGGTTCTGAAAGAAACAGCCGCCTCACTTACAGAGCCCCTCTCCATAATCTATAATGCATCATTGAAGGAAGGCAAACTACCAAGTGCATTGAAGGTCAGTCATGTAGTACCTGTCCACAAAAAAGCCAGTAAAATGGATTTAAAGAACTACAGACCAATCAGCTTGACATCAGTACCATGCAAAATTCTGGAGTCTCTAATTCAAGATGACATAGTTGCCCACCTGATGCAAAATGGCCTACTGAATGATGAACAGCATGGCTTCGTTCCAAGACGCTCTTGTGTGACACAGCTTCTGACTGTCGTGGAGGCATGGACTGAGATGCTGGATGAAGGAACCCCTATTGATGTGGTATACTTAGACGTCAAGAAAGCTTTCGATAGTGAACCTCACCTTCACCTTCTATCAAAACTTGAGACATATCGCATATGTGGACAAATAAAGGATTGGATAGCAGACTTCCTCCAAGGTAGATGCCGGAGAGTTAAAAGTCAATGATGAGTCAACTGACTGGACAAAAGTAAGGAGTGGAGTACCTCAGGGTAGTGTTCTCGGCCCAAAAATGTTTGTTTTGTGCGTCAATGACCTACCAGATGGCCTTCAAGGGACTGTCAAGATGTAGGCTGATGACACTAAACTGTATGGCAAAGCCTCCACCTAAGACGATCTGTGCTCAATCTAATCTGACCTTGATGCACTAGTGAAATGGAGTAATACATGGCAATTGCACTTAAACACACAAAAGTGCAAAGTACTACACATAGGCCCAGGAAACGTCAAACACATCTATGCCCTTGGAGATGATGTCCTTGAAGCTACATCAGAGGAGAAAGATCTCGGCATCCTCAGGCTCAATGATGATGAGTTAAGTCCATAACCATGTGGCATATGCTGTTAAGAAAGCCAATGGAGCACTCTCCAGCATCTTTGAGTGTAGAGACAGATCCACAATCAATCCTAAAGCTGTACAAAGGCCTTGTCAGACCCACATAGATTATGGAGATTCCATATGGTATCCTTGCTTCAAGACAGATTCCAAAACCATAGAGAAGGTGCAGAAGAGAGCCACCAAAATTATTTATGACATCAGCAACCGTCTATACAGAGAGACTTTGAGCGCTGAACCTTCCCTCCCTCGAATATCGCAGATGGCGAGGCGACATGATTCCGGTTTTCAAAATCATCCATGGACTTGAACGCATCCCAGTTGATACCTTCTTTGAACACTCGACTAGCAACAGAAGAGGCCACAGTCTGAAGGTCTCAAAACACAGATGCTCATCAAGCATTAGGCAAGATGTATTCAGCCAACAAGTCATCAATGACTGAAACACACTTCCTGAAGAAGTAGTCACTGCTACCTCGGTGAATGCCTTTAAAGCCAGACTGGTGCGAGTATGGACAGACAAGCGTTTCTGCTCCCCATATGAGTAGAATACCCGACACAGAACTGAGCAAGACAACTTACCAAGATGAAGACACCCAACTAAGAGAAGGAAGAAACACAACTAAGAGAAGGAAGAAACACAAAATTGACTGGAAGCCAGATTGCTGAGAACACAGCTTTTTTCCAGAATCTTGGGTAAAGGTAAAGGTACAAGATACAACAGTTTTCAAAATACCAGTTATCTTGTCATATTATCTCCTGTGCGCTTATGCAAATGAGGATTAAGTGCCATTTTATTAATAATATGCACTGTTACAGTTAGACCACTCATCGAGTACAGTGGCACAGTTTGGGATCCCTCCTCTGTAAACCACATCCATCAAATAGAAATGGTACAAAGATGGGCCACTAGATTCACCCTAAATCAGTACCACAACACCTCTAGCGTGACCTCCATGCTCCAACTACTTGGCCTCCATGCTCCAACTACTTGATTAGACCACACGAGCAACGCAGAGAAAATTACAGACCGATATGCTGTACAAGCTCCACAACAACCTGGTAGCACTCGACACAGCACCCTACAGTACATCAACCTTGTCACAAGACCCACCAGGACTGCCCATGCACATAGCTACCAAGTCCCCCGTTCAAGAACTGAGCAACATAAGCAGTCCTTCTTTCCCAGGACTGTGAGGAGTTAGAACAACCTGCCTTCAGGAATAGTATGTGAATGCCTTCCGTCAATTCCTGGCGGGAGGCCGCAACTAAGTCCGGGAACTTTTTACTTGCACCATGTTTATAGCATTGCACCATGCACCTGGCTCTCGTAAGCACCCATCAGTCTGCAAGAATCGCCAACTGTAAAGGAGGTAGAATTAACCCAAAGAAGAAGAAGAAGAAGTTTGAGCGCAGACGCTGCCAAAGAGATGAGAGAAAATATACAACAAAAGTTACAACAACTTTCAGAATACCAACTTTATCTTAACTTCAAAGATACAAAAATATTAGAGATAACACAGGGTTCAGAATATGGCCCCTAAACTGCTGATCTGCACACAAAATAAATGGCCTTTGGCTTTGCTAGACAGAAAAATCTGTGTGCTTCAAGGAGTTTTATTATAGTCTCATCCAGTAGAGGCGCACGGTCGATTTGGGAGACTCTCCCACCTATATAGAAGACTTGGCTTACAATTTACAAAAGATCAAAAGAAATAATAACAGGGCAATTTTCCCAGCATATTTTGTGCCTGTCTGAATCAGGAGCCCATATTGGCTTTGTGTAGGGATCACAAGTTTAACAAAACCTGTTATGAAAACAAAAGTAGGTGGTCAAAAAGGGGTAATTTTTCATGAGGAAACTGCCCATCATATTTCTATTTATTTGCAGCAAATAGAAATAAAAGTAAATGAGTGTCCCGAATAGGAGACTGTCTCCCAAATAGGCTACCAAAATCTTGAGAAAAGTCTCTAGCATTAGAGGCTGACTCTCAAATAGGAGACGGTCTTCCATATCAGCTATCTGGAAAGCTTTTCAGTTCAGAGAAGCTTTAAAAAATGTATGCATAACATTGATATTATTACATGGGTTTATTTTATCTTAAGATTGGATATCACTCCCATAGCCAGCCATCACATTCATGCCCCTCTCCCATACATGCCCCCCCCCCTCCCCAAAAGAAAATATCTTTCCTGTTCATAGCTTTTTTCTGATTTGATTTGTAAAAGAGCAAGTTTTGTATTTTTTTGCTACCCCTCGCCGAAAGATCATTGACCTTAACCTCATTTTTAAGCTCAGTATGGCAATGGAGCTTCAGCAGCCAAGAAAGTGGGCATCTTGAAGACAATGGTGGTCTCACTACTACCGGTCTTGGAGGAGGATGGAAGGGAGAGAAGATTCTTGGCTCCTGTCATGTCGCAAGTATAAAATCAGTTCTTTAAGATTTTGCTCTTTAATTGGTTGTATCAAGACTCATCTTTCTCTCAACCATTCAGAAAGTTTTGTTCTTCACGATTAACATTAGATCATGTACTTGTATTCTCTGTTGTCTCTTGACTCAATTACAATTCTTTATATCAAACTATTATTCTACTTCAAAATATAAAGAGTGATTATATTAAATTTTAATGCATTTATCAGAGAGTTCTGACAATCTAAAAAAATACAGACAATCATTATTAAGCTTAAGTTGCTAATCAGATCTTAGAAAGGGATTGTACAGTATGTATGTTATTTCTACCTTGAACAAAGGTTGAAACAGATAAGTGATTTGGAAATAGAAGTTATAGAACACTATTCAAAATAGCTTTTGGTAATAATACGATCTCTCTTCCTATTTATTGCAGACAAGGGTATTATTTAGCAGCATTTGCAGCTCTATAATCACAGCACTTCAAGAAACAAATGCATCGCAGGAGCTTTGCCATTCGCTGCTTCACAGTCTACAGGTTGGTAACTTCATACATGCACATGAGTGTATGTACTTCTATATTATTTATGATAGAAAATCATTCATCTATGAATCCATACTAGATTAATACAATTCACAATTTATTGAATGTTATTCTCAATGTTGTAACAAGTCAAAGGGACCAAAAACAGTTTTCCTTCAGATATCTTTGAATGTTCATTACAACACATGAAAAGTTAGCTCTTCTAAGTGTAATGTTTGGTGATATTTCTTTTTGAAGGTCAATTAAATAGCTAAATGGCTAATATAATATCTCACAGTACAAACCATATAGTTCCATTAATATTTACAAATCAAAGATATTTCAATTGAACATTTTGTTTCCCAAATTGAGGCTTTTGGTAATATCATGTAGTAGTCTTACTTAATAGGCTGTTGATACACCTGTATATTTTTTCTTCAAAAGGTTTATTTCAATCATCACATCCGATGTACATACATAAAAATGATGTTATGTCAGGACCAATAAAACAGGATATATTGAATGATAATGCTGTTGGAGAGTGGGGTCTTGGCAGGAAAAACCATAGAGGAAATATGGTAGTGCTGTTTTGCAAGCGGAGGACACTGGCGGTTACCAAAACTCTCTATGAACAGCACCCTAGTTGTTGCTATACATGGAAAGCGCCTGGGGATATTGCATGCTACCAGATTGACTACTGAAAATCTCTGTGTATAAGACGCACCCCTACTTTTAAGACCTAAAAATACCTCTCTTCCCTTCTGTAGTAGATCTAATTCTTTATTTGCATTGTGTTATTTATGTTGAGACACAGAGATGGGTAAAAAGCCACTAAAAAGTAGCATTTTGAGGACTCAAAGTATTCTGTACCTGTCTATAAGACGCACCCTTGCCTTTTAATTTTTCCGTTAGAAAAAAGTGTGTCTTATACACAGAGATTTACGGTATATTCTTGTGAACCAGTGTTACAAGAATAGTGTAAAAAAGTCCCTGGCATATCCAGGCGCAGACTGTTACTCGGTTCACAACTTGGTGCTGATGACAGTGCAGCTGAAACTACAGAAGATGAGAGGGAGCTGTAAAGTGACAAAAATAGATAATGCAAAGCTGAAACAGAATGCATTAGTGTATGCACGTGGTGTTCAATCCCGGCTGTACTCTAGAAAATTCCTAAAGGTGCCTGGCATGGTAGTGCTGAAGAAAACATTGGGTTTGGTAAGAGAAAGAAGATCCGTAAACCATGGATAACGAAGGAAATGATAGATAAAATGGATCAGAGACTCAGAAGGACGCTGAAAATGACAACACTGCAGAAGGCAAAAGGGGTTACAAGAGGCTTAATGATGAACTAAGAAGAGCTACAGACACAGCACGAACTATATGGTGGGAAAAACAATGCAAGGAATTAGAGAATCTAAACCGCAGGGGGAGAACAGACCTTATGTACAATAAAGTGAAAATACTTAGTGACGATTTAAACAAAGGGAAAGGAAAGAACAACACGAGGGGTTCTGGATGTGAATGGAGAACTGCTAACCAACCAACGGGACATAGAGTAGAGATGGCGTCAGTACGTAGAGGAGTTGTATGCAAGGGACAATAAACCAGTCACTCTGCCCTTGGAAATGGAAGATTATGTGATGGCGAATGATGTTGGTCCTTCCATACTTCCAGAAGAGGTGCATGCTGCAGTCAAAGTTTGTCAGAGAAAAAGGCGGCTGGGAAGATAACATTACTGCTGAAATGATCAAGAATATGGGGGAAGCTTGCATAATGGCACTGACTGAACTATGTCAACATATATGAACTTGAATCTGGCCAGATGATTGGACAGGAAGCCAGTTGATAACTATTAAGAAGACTCCAAAAGTGCAAAGGCAATCAGATGCGAGGATCACCACACCATCAGCCTGTTATCACATGCTTCAAAAGTATTGCTATAGCTCTGCTATACATGTAGCTCTGGCAAGAGCTGCCTTCTTTCAACGATAAGATATCCTGATGAGCCACAATATTGACCAAAGTTTGAGAAAGCGTCATGTGAAGTCTCTAGTATGGAGTGTACTGTTAGTGTACTATTGTATGGGGCAGAGACGTGGACACTCGCCAGGAAGGACATTCAGCGATTGGAAGCGGTCGAAATGTGGTGCTGGCGCAAATTACTAGGTGTGTCTTGGAGGGATAGAGTTTTAAATGAAGAGGTGTTGCATCGACCTCAAGAAAAGCGGGTGCTGCTTCAAACGATCAGAGAGAGACAGAAGAAATGGCTAGGACACATAATGCGGCATGATGATGGCTTGATGATCAGAGTCATAGAAGGTCGTCTACAAGGAAAGAAGAAGAGGGGAATGCCTCGTAAAGGCTTTCTAGATGATTTAACCGCAGAATGTGGAGCAACAGGATATGAAATGCTGAAACGGATGGCTCAAGACTGAGGTACTTGGAGAGACACTTGATGTAGGATTCTGATTGGGTCACTGAACCTGTCATAAACTGATAGATCACTATTGATGATATTGAATTATATCTCATTGGTCAAAACTGCAGGCATGACATTCGCTACTGACTGCTGAGCAACATAGCGAAAAATATTGACTGATCATAGTTGTACTTGCACGTGCAATGCAAGGACGCAGTGACTGCGCATGGAGATTACGATTGATATAACGCAAAGTGAGACACACTCTATACTCTTAGATGGGTAAATCTCCTTAGACTCTACATATTAAAATACAATTTAACAGTCTTATTTGGTAAAAATTTGATCTCTTTCAGTCTTCACAGGGGGGATGCAGTATAAGTATAAAATAAATATTGACTGCTTATTTTGGGGTCATGGGTAAAACTATAGATCCTCTGTGATCTCGAGACAGCATTAATTATGCCTCTTGACTTTGTCTTGAGGCACAGTACAGTTTTGAGGTCACCTTGCCCAATAGTCTGAAATGTGTCCCTCAAAGGAGTCGGTAAATTGTATTATATTTTTTATTAATGAAATCCTGTTCACTGATTGGTCAACAAAGCATCATGTGACCAAACATAACTGGTATCCATGGTATATAATACTAGTAGTGCATTATATTCCACATACTAAGAATCTTGCTTTGCGATTGGTCAAAAGTTAGTCACGTGATGAAACATAGTTTCGCCCATCATTGATGGGAGAAGAACAGTTTGTTACACTTGTGTACTATCTTTGGTGAAGGCGATCTTTCCTCAGCTTTCGCTTCAGAAAGATAGCTATATACATCGAGATCGCCTCGGAACTGATAGTTTGTCCCATCACCTTTACTAACGATAATTATTTGCTTACACCATTGATGATGTCCTAGATATGTGACCAATCAAGATTATTATTATTATTTTTATGAAGGTCGGTTTGAAAAATATAAAACAAATTTATCATGCCCTATTTCAAGCTATTTCTCGGCGACAGAAATAGTGCTATTCCTGCTACCTCGATCCATAATTTCAACCAGAGCCTCTCAGCGCATGGTGCATTTGTTTATTATATTCAAATTGACATAGGGTTACTCAGATACAGAAACAATCTTCTGTCCATAGTTCTGAATTGGTAATGGTATATTTATTAAAGTGAAAAAGTCGTGACAATTTAACATATTAACTGAATTGGATTCAATTTAACTCTTCATTATTTGCAGCTCTTGGTAGAGGTCATCAATAGTTTGGAGATGGTCATTCAACAGATGATGCCTTCCCCAGGGGAAACAGTTTCCTTGGATACAATAGAGTCATTGCCTTGTAATGTCCTAGCGGTCATACAAAGGTCTTTCAGTCATTGCAAGGTACAATCAACTTCAGTCTGCAATTTTCTTGAATTTGAAATATGTTGTAAGATGTTTTTAGGTTTTTTACACTGGTGATTTGTAAACTGCTGTAACACATCTCTCTAGGCTTTGCGTTAAGATAATGTAAGTTTTCACAAATATAATTTGTGTAACGAGTGTTGGGTAAATTTTCTCTTGATTTATTCTAACAGTTATATATGATAAAAAAGAACATTTATTTTCAGTTATTGATTCAGTTTATTAATAGGAGTTAAATATTCTTCATTCATACTGGTAATGAGCAAGTTTTGGAGAATAGAGATGAGATCACCTTATAGTACTGTATTTATCTCAATGAATATATATAATATATATATATATATATAACATATATATATTATAATCGTCTGTACATGGCTTATGGGTCATAAAGAGAATCAACATATGAAATTAACAAGAGTAAACCATTCTCATTATTTTGTTATTTTGTAGGATAGTCACACTGTTTATGGGGATCACTTCTCAGCTGTATCAGAGCAACTGTCGGTCCTCTTCAAGAGAGCTTACAGTCTTCAGAAAGCACTGATGACACTTTTTGAAGTCGTCTCAGATTCCATTAACAGTCACACTGATAGTCTATCACATGGTAAGTTTCGATCGGAAACGAGTCATTTTAGACCTTCCACTGCAGCAAGTTCAAAAACAATTGTTACAAATTATTATAATTATTTTAATTATAATGATAATTAGATCAATTTATATAGCTCGGCTACTATATAAATATACTTGACTACGCTGTGATGAAAAGCAAAACTCCTAACAGTGCTACTTTACAGACACACACATTTTGGTGATTGAAAACATGTTTGGCGCTGAAAGAATGAATTCATTGCAGTTAAAACAATCAGAAATTGGGAAAGTATTAAATTGAGATACAATTGATGAATGGATTATAATTTGGGACTTATTCAATGTTGACTCAGTTCAGTTTGAAGACTAGCAACTTAACTAAGCTGAAGTTTATAATGGTTTATAAGGATGGTAAGATCTTTTATTGAAAAAAATATAGATTTCCTTATTACCTAAAATACTAAAGTAGATCTCACTGTGATCTGACATTTTCTCTGCAGTTGTATAATCTTAATGTTATTTTATCACTGTTTAGGGTTAGGGATACTATTAGGCTTTAGGAAGTTGAGGTTAGGTTTAGGGTTAACGTTAGCAATTCAAATGATGCTAGAGCATTTTCACTCTTTTGTTGTTCTTTGCAGTCTGTGATGGTTTCCATGAGTTGTGTAGGATCATGAGCGGTATGGACACCACTCTTCTTGTAGGTACCTGGAGATTCCTGGTCAAGCTTGTCATCAAACACAAGCACTCCATTCAACACTCATTTCAGGTAGGACATAGCTTCTTGACCCTTTTTGTTTGTTGTTGTTGTAGTAGAGGGGCCAACCATTCCTATTTTGGAGGAATAATTCCTATTTTTGAGCCTTCAAGCTATTGATTTGAACCTTAGATTCCTCTCTTTTTCTGAATTATTCTGTGTAAAAAGTATATAAAATACACTGTATTCCTAATTTTGCCTAGAGAGATTCCTAATTTTTGCTGTGAAAGGTTTGCAGGTATGGGAATGTCATCTAGTGGACATGTTATTAGACTGTGGATTGGATGGTTTGTAGTTTGAGTCCCAGCCATGTCACTTGTGTCCTTTGGCAAGAAATGAACCTACATTTGCCACTCTCAACATAGGATAGGAATTGGTGACCTGGCAGGAAGCAATTCCTTAAATGCTCTCAATGTTTTAGGGCAGCTTTGCTAAGGCCAGGGTTATACAGTAGTACTTTGAATACCTTTACATTCCCATCTGGCATATTTTGTTGGGGTATTGACCATCAAAATGAATGATCTGGCCATTGCTGTAATAATTACCAATTACACTATGAAGAAATCCACAAAGACTCCCAGGTAATAAAATACTACCTGATCTTTTGTATATTTAATAGTTAATGGATTGAATCTGCTTGTTGACAAATGGTGAGTTGCTGTTGATCTATAACCACTTGGTCTACTACCCAATTAGTCTAGGTGTAGACCATATGGGAATAGACCAATTGAGTAGTAGACGAACATGTTGTAGACCAAACGGCAATAAACCTTTGAAAAACATATCCAGATTAATATGTACCTAGGGACACCGAAACATTCCTAAGACAGCAACCACTAGGACATAACCTCTGGAAATAGACTGTCAAATGGACAAATACTTGACTTACTTGTGCTTGGAAATGTCCTATCTTAAGTTGTTCAGGGCTTAAGAACCTAGCATCATTTGGATCATAAGCTTTCTTTTATAATAATTTGGAACAATAATCTTCATGCAGACACCACCTCTGGTCCAGACCCTGTGTAACGAGGTGGAATCTCATTACTGCCATGTCCTGGAACTAGCACCTCACTCTCAGGCCTCTGGTGTCCAGATCCAGGGTTCCCAGGGCATAGACGAGAAAGCATTTGCCAGGACTCTGAAGGTTTGCAGTTTGTGCTTCAAGATGCTGCATCATTTGGTCAAGGAGTTTCCAGAGGAGTGTGTGGAGGAGTGTGGACCACAAGTGGTCCAGGTCCTGCTGGTCTTACAAAGGTAATGATTTGAAATGCACATAATTATACTTTGTTATAGAAGAGTGTGGACCATAGAAAGTATAGATCCTAATGGTTCTACAGAGATAATAACATAGACAGTGGCTTATAATATTTTACCAAATGAGTTTGTATCCCAGTTAGTCAATGTTTTGTCACTTCAACATAGATAGATGGAGTAATATAAACTACAAATACTTCATTACTCTTAATCCAATAGGTCCTGGTCTTGTTGGTTCTACAAAGATGATAATCAGGAAGGGCAAATGGTTGTCCATTACATCTATTGTCTTTAGAGGATGGAGACTACAAGTAGTCCAGACCCGTTATATTTCCAGAACAGTACATTGTATGTGGGAATAAGTGGATCACAAGTAGCCCCGGTTTTGCAGATTATATGGAGTATTGGAAGATGCTGTAGTATAATGTGCATCATTGTAAATACTTGAAATCAGACTACGTTTCACCAGATACGAGACTGGGCTGTGTGGTATTAAAACAATTGAACCTAGATCACGTCTCACCGCCTCGTCTGTTGACTTACAGTAATTATTAGGTAGTCTAACCACCACAATAGATGTTAGCTTTGTCCATTCAGGACATTTCCTAGAGAAAGTGTGTAGAGGAACATAGGCCAAAGCTAATCTGCCAGTCACTGCTTGTTTTCTTTACATTTCAGTCTGACCCCACCGAGCCTCACAGCCAAACCTATCTCGGAGAAAGCTCTCCAGGATCTTCAGAGGTCAGTTCTTGTGGGCATTGAACCTCTGATCCAACTTTTCATCCCCAGTAGAAGGTTCTGTGAATCATTGCTCGCAACAAATCAAGGTAATCTTTATATTCAATAATTTAATATATGTATTTATTTATTCTTTCATTCCTTCATTTTCCTTGCAATTATCCTTTTGATTGAAGAATACAGTATCAGTCATATAGTCATTATGCATTCATGTCTATTTATTTCTAGCTTTGGTTAGCCCCTTACATTACATCCCTATCAAATTGAAAGATATTGCAACTCTGAACTGCTGTACTGTTTTTCCCTATTTTGGGCTATTGAGCAAGAAGTCATTTATAAATTCCAACATATGACCGATATGTGTAATACGTGCAGACCTCTGTGCATGTGCATTTGAACGATTTGGAAAATTTCTATGAGATTACCCTGACAGCTGATATTAAAACTTGAATAAATTTGTCCTGACTGAAATACTTGAAGCAAATTCTATCGTCATCTCTTCAAATGTAGAACGTAAACCAGACAAGAGCCTTGCCACACTGCTCATCCTACTAAGCATCCAGAAGCAGTTACCCTTAGCAACAGATGAGGCTTGCACCCTTTGGCTCGATCCAGTCATCATGCCTGAGGATGTACCTAGAGAAAGCCTTGTTGCAGGGATATTCACAGCTATCAAGAATTGTATGTACAATTAAATTTATGACAGTGGCTATCTATCTGAAAAAAACACTTTAACCAATTCTTTCTGAAAATAAATGTGTTGCATTGTGTTTGGGTTGATTTTTATTTGATACTCTATCTGGAGAACTGTTGGAAGAGATTCAGACAAAACATTGATATTAAAAGTATGAAGCACATTATTTCTCACACCTCTGGGTGGTTTTAAATCACAACCTTAGCAGTTAGGAAGTGATTTATTGATTGTAGCCCGCAGAATGCTATCATTTTACAACTGCAACAAACTTGTCATATCGATAGCAATATAAAATCAACATTCTAGATTACAAGTAGGTACACATTTAATTAAGAAAACAAAAACAAAAAGACACCAACCAATCTGAGCCTAGGGTTTATGATTCTCTGGTTTGTATATAGTTAGCCTTTTCAATGAATGCAAGACTATAATCCCCAACTGCTTCTACATCACTGCCATTAATATAAATTCTGTCAACGTTATTATTTTTTTTTTTACTGCTGTTTGTCTTTGGAAAAATAAAATAGAAATATAGTCTAATCAAATAGGGTGCAGTTGCCATAACATGTTTTATCTCTTAACTTTCAGGTTATGTTGAGCTATCTAAACCTGTGACCCTTCCAGGCATCATGTGCAACGGCAAACCTCAAACAGACATCAGTCTGTACGATTATGTTTTGACACATCTTTGCGGCTTTGTTGCGTCCTTACCTGCAAGGTTCTTTCAAAGTGTTGAAAGATGTCTCCTGTGGAATATTCTCAGTTGCGACTGGTCCGTCGTCATGGTTGCAATCGATATTTGGTGTTTCATGGCAAGGTCAGGCATGCTGTCAGAAATGTATTTCTCCTTAACCCATCGCCTATGGGAACTGGGTTGTTCCTGTATTAAAGTATACCAATCACCAAAACATGTTACACTCTTGATGTAAAAGGTTCCGTGTGACTGTACTCTATTTAAAATATGAGCTTCAAATATTACTTCTACAAAGGGATATAGCAATTGTTAGTGAGCTTATTGTTGAGTAGGCTAGTTAATACACGTGGGACTCGCAGAGAATAGGGCTTGCAGGGAGCACAAGTTAGACTCAAGTTGGACTTTGGTTCTGTGCGAGACCTTTATGCAGGGTTTTATGTTATCCTTTATTTTTTTCATACTCCTTGACCATTTACCTATAAAATGCCAGGTACAGTTTTTGTGGTTGATTTAACACATTCTAGCTTTACATAAATTATGTTTTTCAGGTTGATTTGTATGCTTTAAGACTATGGGGAAGGAAGGAAGGATTCAGTATTTACCGTAATGGGTTAGGTATGGCCATACTTGCAGATATTTCACCAAAAGTTATATACGCATTTCTGAAGTTTGCTTTAAACTGTTACTGTAAATGGATACAAATGGAATATTGCAGGAAAAGAATTTCCTGGAATATTTTCAGTATGACCACACCTCATATGGTACTCTGCAAATATAATTCTTTTGTTAATCATCATTGATATTTGCAAACGTCATATTTGACAACAGGGTGAGTTCACAAATAACAGTGCCCCCACTGGCAAGCCGAGAAAGACAACTTTCAACCAGTGTAACGCAGCAAAACATTAGCCACCGATCGAAATTACCAAAGTGGTCCGGTCTATGTAATTCATTCAATGAGATTGATTGTTCTGATGTCGACGCACATTATTATATTGAATTTGAATGTCAAAACTCGCCCATCAATTGATTCTTACTGAAATTTTTTGATAAAAGTTACCAAACTACCACTTTTCTAGCATCAGGGTACATTTTGACATGAAATAGGTCCAACAAATCTTCTTTGCTGGTAATAATGTTTGGAAAAATTTGGCCATGATAACCTACATGTAAATGGCATGGGTAAGAACAATAAAGATTGATATTTTAGGAATTGGCACAAAATTTTACCCTGCATAAGCTATTCAATCTTTCCCCACCATATTTCTGATTAAATCCCCTTCTCCCCTAGGGTATCTGTATAAGAATACACAGCTGATAGTTTTGTTTACTTATTCCCATAATGCATCACGTGAAGTTGACTAAACACTGGTGTTGCTGTATGGCGCTGTGGAATGTGAATACACTGTATAAACAGATTTCTTTCAAGCCATGACATGTCCTTTGACATGTTGCTGTATTTTTTCTCTCTCTTTAAAGTTCTGAACCGTCCATGACTCTTATAGGATAAATCCTTGAAACAATTTTTAACTAAAAGTCACTAATGTTCATAGAACTATTAAAGAACCATCATTCAAATAATAAGACACATTGCATTTCATTTATTTCTAATTCCTGTGCCTAATCTGCATCTTACCTTTAAAACAAGATTTATAAAACATAACATTTTAAATCTTCAGGAAATCACAAAACTTATTGTTATGTTTGCTCCAACAGATATGGGTCTGCAGATCTGTGCTTGCATCATGTACGGTTAATATGTGACCTCTTGACCTCTCTTCAGACCCATCAGAGCATTAAGGCTTCTAAACACTTAACACTCCTCCTTGGCAGATTAATACCACTCCTAGCACCAGATCATCAAGTGAGTATGATCAGAGCATTAAGGCTTCTAAACACTTAACACTCCTCCTTGGCAGATTAATACCACTCCTAGCACCAGATCATCAAGCGAGTATCATCAAGCGAGTATCATCAGCGCATTAAGGCTTCTAAACACTTAACACTCCTTGGCAGATTAATACCACTCCTAGCTCCAGATCATCAAGTGAGTATCATCAGCGCATCAAGGCTTCTAAACACTTAACACTCCTCCTTGGCAGATTAATACCACTCCTAACACCAGATCATCAAGTGAGTATCATCAGCGCATTAAGGCTTCTAAACACTTAACACTCCTTGGCAGATTAATACCACTCCTAGCACCAGATCATCGAGTGAGTATGATCAGAGCATTAAGGCTTCTAAACACTTAACACTCCTCCTTGGCAGATTAATACCACTTCTAGCACCAGATCATCAAGTGAGTATGATCAGAGCATTAAGGCTTCTAAACACTTAACACTCCTCCTTGGCAGATTAATACCACTCCTAGTACCAGATCATCAAGTGAGTATGATCAGAGCATTAAGGCTTCTAAACACTTAACACTCCTCTTTGGCAGATTAATACCACTCCTAGCACCAGATCATCAAGTGAGTATCATCAGAGCATTAAGGCTTCTAAACACTTAACACTCCTCCTTGGCAGATTAATACCACTCCTAGCACCAGATCATCAAGTGAGTATCATCAGATCATCAAGTGAGTATCATCAGATCATCAAGGCTTCTAAACACTTAACACTCCTCCTTGGCAGATTAATACCACTCCTAGCACCAGATCATCAAGTGAGTATCATCAGAGCATTAAGGCTTCTAAACACTTAACACTCCTCCTTGGCAGATTAATACCACTCCTAGCACCAGATCATCAAGTGAGTATCATCAGATCATCAAGTGAGTATCATCAGATCATCAAGGCTTCTAAACACTTTACACTCCTCCTTGGCAGATTAATACCACTCCTAGCACCAGATCATCAAGTGAGTGTCATCAGAGTCATAGTGATAATAATAATAATGTTCGGTTCTTGTATAGAGCATATCATATTATAACGTCTCTATGGGCTTCCAAAGAGCTTTGCAAAATCACATAACTACATCCTAATATCTAGCAAAAGTAAGAAACACGTCGTTGGCCTCTGCCAGGCCCCTCCTAGTGAGGATTTCAGAGGATTCACGATTTTTACAACGGAAAACATCTCCACGTGTCAGTCCTTACGGCGAAAAAGCGTTTATTTCTTTACAATATGGCAGCCTCTAGACACCGACAAATTCGAGCGAGAAATCCAGCACGCTATTAAAATATAACTTCCATAGTTCCAATTCATTGGTTTAAGGTTTGAAAGTTGAAACTCAATATTGTGTGAAAGTTATAACAGAAAAGATAATTTTTATTTTATAATTCCACAGGGGGCGATTTTTAAGTTTGCAATCGCCCCCCTGAGCACTCTGACGGGGGCAATTGTATAGCTCACAGGGGCAAATCGCCCACCGCCCCTGTGTATTTTGAGCGTTACTGACCAGGCACCTGTTTACTGCACCTGAGTTGATAGTGGCAAGTGTAGATCTTGTCTTGGTTAATTAAGGACATTGATTGTAAATTGTCATGTAATTCAGCTGAGGCTGCAATATGATAAAAAAAAAAAACTGAACTGAACTAGTGCCATGACAGGGATGTGAACCACGAACCTTGTGATCCACAGTGTGCTGACTTATCCACAAGACCATGATATTTCTATGCAGGCAATCTGAATGCTAGTCTACACAGCACTGCATCACTGTCGCTTTACCATCCCCTTCAGTTGTCATTTTATTAAATCATTCAAAATGATCAATCATTAAAAAAACAATTACTTTAAATCATAATTTGTTTCTTTGTGAACTTTCTGCAGTTGGAACTACTTTCTGCCTATCCCATAGAAACACATCCAGACTTGTGGTCCAGGTTTCCACTAACCTCTTTACCAGACTCTTGTAGAGATACAGTATGTGAACAAATCATTAAGAGCTGCACAAAGGCATTAAGTGACTGGAGTGAGTCTAGACAGACGAGAGACATTGGCTCGGCACAAAACATGGTGAGTGAACAAAAATGAGGAACCGTTTGTGTTCGTGTTTGTACTGTGAATATGCTATTCAGTATTTGGAACCTTCTATTGGCAAGTTCTTGTCCCAAAGATATGAAATTATTGTTTTTCCATTTTGTTTGGATGAGAAGGCTTTTTACTTATATACCAGTATAGTACAACAGTTTATAAGCAATGTGAAGGTTGATTTGATAGAAAATATTTTATGCCCATTATCACAGTTACACAAAATACTGTAGCTCTAGAAGATTTTCCAAAAAGGCTATCAACTTGATACATGTGGAAGAGGAGCTATGTGATGTCTTTTTGTTTTTTTTTGTTCTGATTTATCCTTGGCTTAAGCTTTTTAGTAAAAATTTAGAAACAAATTAAACAATCTTGGTTGAATGATTTAACAGTTTTAATAATCCTAATTATCACTCTCTTCCAGATGAAACATCTTATATATGTTCAGCGGTTATTCGGGCAGAATGACATCAACCAGCGAATCAAAGAGAGCCTTACGAAACCTTTGGGTGAAGCTCTTGTGTGTATGTGTTGTGTTTTCTCATTGGACAAGCTCTCTCCTGTAGCTTTTGGTTGCATCTTAGATGTCTCGGCTTATCTCCTGCAGCATGCAACACCTGCACATATCCTAGAGGTAACGTAGTTCTCATCCTCCACCAAATGTATATCCAAGGACCAATCGTAGGGAGACAAGAACCCCATCTTTTAAAAATTGTAATTGATCACAATTAATTGCAGCTTTTGTAAATATGTTAATTCAGATACCCTAATTTATATATAAGCCTACGAACCGGGACCTACATAATACAAGCTTTGCTTTTTAGTAGATCCCCCACTTTATTGATCAATTTTTATTTGATTGTATTCTCTGTTATAACTATTATCATATACATTATGTTTTCTTTATTGCATGTTTAGTTATAATAATTACCATTATTCATTATGTTCAATTATGTTATCTTTGATAAAGTGAAATGAATAAACTTGAAACTTGAAGTCCCCCAGTCAATAACAAAGTAACAATCTTTTGTATCAAGTTTCAATTGACATATGTATTAATATTAAGTTAAGTTTTTATCGTTTGCAGATCAGTCCTGTGATGGGGGTTCAGAAAGGCAATCTTTAGAAGCAGATGGTCTTTATGAACAAGTTTCCTACAATGTATTGAAGTACAAATATAAAATGGAATCCTTATTCAATGGAAACAAAACTTTTGGTATACATAGATAGGTTGTCCCCCCCCCCCCTCACATTGATGACATTTTCCCCCTGTGCAGCTGCTAAAGATGGCTAGTTCCAGTGTGACTGCTGATTCACCTTTGAGCTTCCGGTTGGCCTGCATTACGTTTCTGCAGAGATTAGCCAAGAGAAATTTACCAGCATGTCCAGAGGTAAACGCCCTTCTCAAAGTGAAGGACATTTTTTAATTTTTATATTTACCCAGTTTATCATATTCATCCAACGATACACTGCAAACAAAATAAAGCAATATATAACGATTGAACCAGGAAAGACTATGACATTTGGGCACAGAGAGATATGAATTGTTAGAGGGATAGTGTGAGCTCATGGACACAGGGAGATATGAATTGGTAGAGGGATAGTGGGAGCTCTTGGACACAGGGAGATATGAATTTGTAGAGGGATAGTGGGAGCTCTTGGACACAGAGAGATATGAATTGGTAGATGGATAGTGGGAGCTCTTGGACACAGAGAGATATGAATTGGTAGAGGGATAGTGGGAGCTCTTGGACACAGAGAGATATGAATTGGTAGATGGATAGTGGGAGCTCTTGGACACAGAGAGATATGAATTGGTAGATGGATAGTGGGAGCTCTTGGACACAGGGAGATATGAATTGTTAGAGGGATAGTGTGAGCTCTTGGACACAGGGAGATATGAATTGTTAGAGGGATAGTGGGAGCTCTTGGACACAGAGAGATATGAATTGGTAGATGGATAGTGGGAGCTCTTGGACACAGGGAGATATGAATTGGTAGATGGATAGTGGGAGCTCTTGGACACAGGGAGATATGAATTGGTAGAGGGATAGTGGGAGCTCTTGTCTTCACCTACAAACTGACTTTAATTGATCCAGTTTGAAACCGAGTCACTTCTTTTGGCAGGCAACGTTAAAGGTCCGTACTCAGACGTAAATAATCATATCTGATTGATACATGTCTATAAAATCGCAGTTGCACACACAAACACACACACATCTCAGGTGATAGGATAAAGTTTTTACATTATCCATGGAAAATCAGGATGTCAGTTTGTGTGTGTTTCAGTTGAACTATTTATTGACAAGCTGCATTCAATTGTGTATAGGATGGTCACAGGATGTGAATCAAAGAAGATAGTGTATTTGATTCCCTCCAATATATTTTACAGTTTAGAATACCGGTACATTTCATTGTGGATCTTAAAAATACATCAAGGATATTAATATTATCACTAGTACAACTACCAGAGATTCAATACTTTCATACATCACATACAGTAAACAAATAAATTATTCATACCCTTACCAAGTTTAGTAATTTTTTAAGTATGTGAGAAATTGATTTGTCCTGATTTATTTTCTTGAGAATGTGATGTATAAAAGATTAAATCTAAAAGTATTCAACAAAGGCCCTCATTTTACCTATCCACCTTGGATTCTTCAGTTATTAAAAAAAAAAAAAAAAAAAAAAATCAAAATTACAAAGGGTATGAAAAATTTAAACACACATTTCAATCCATTATATAAACACTTTGATATATTCTTGATATGATATCTTCCTGCCAGCGATCCCAAATTCTGGCTCACATTCCAGTCCTGTTTGGGAAAGTCTTGTCAGATCCCAACTACTTCATTCATCAGCAGGCCCTGCAAGCATTCAGTTCATTTGCAGAGGTGAGAAGAAGAGTTGTAATTGATAATAATAATAATAGTCACATTTGTATAGCGCTTAATACTACATTTCTAAGTGCTTGACGGTGTAATTATTATTACCCTGGTGTTTGGATCAAAGGCTAATCCCCTTATGATAGTGCACACGCTCTGCTCCCTGGAGAGCTAGTATTCAGGCAAGGCCCTATTTTACACGCGCACATGCCCATCCAACCACATTAATGTTTCTATCCTACTGGGTACCCATTTAACACTGGGATGGAGCATGGCAAATGTACATTAATGTCTTGCCAATGGACATCAGTGCTGAGCTCGGATTCGAACTATGAACAATGTGATCCACAGTCCGGTGACATATCCTCAAGACCACAACACCTCTATTACTTCAATTAGATACTTGTATTAATTCAATATTTTACTTGGTATTTAGGTTATCTATTTTTAAGTAAAACCGCTTATAAAGTCTCATTCAGATTACATCTAAAGATTTAATTTAGTACGGTAAGTCAATTTTAGGCAAAAGACTTGATGAAAGCTATTGTGACATCAAATAGCCTATCCAAATTTTGTGCAATGAATGTGCCCTTGTATATATTTTCATTTGAGCAGTTTTTCATGATGAAAACCACTTGCCTTCCAAAATAATTGGGCCATTCATTTATTTGGTTTAGCGCCATCTAGTGTCGTCTGCTTGTTAATTGTTGTTATTGATTGTTCGTCCATCTTCAGCTTATCATCTTCACCCTGCCTTGAAATAATCTTTCTTTCTTTTCATCAGGAGACAACTCTTGAATCATTGGTCCCAGAATGCATCAGGGCAGATAACGTCCAGAAGAATGTTGTAGATTACCTCAATCAGGTGAGATGTGGAAGGTCATATGAAGTGATCTCTTCTCTCCCTCCCCCTCCCCCTCCACCTCACCTCACCCCACCCAACCCCTTCAATCAGGTGAGATGTGGAAGGTCATCAATCTCTTCTCTCCCTTCCCCCTCCCCCACCCCTCCCACCCCACCCCAGCCCCTCAATCGGGTGAGATGTGGAAGGTCATCGACCTCTTCTCTCCCTCCCCCCACCCCACCCCACCCCTTCAATCAGGGGAGATGTGGAAGGTCGTATGAAATGATCTCTTCTCTCCCTTCCCCTCCCCCCCCCCTTTAATCAGGTGAGATGTGGAAGGTCATATGAAGTCATCTCTTCTCTCCCTCCCCCCCACCCCACCCCACCCCCTCAATCAGGTGAGATGTGGAAGGTCATATGAAGTCATCTCTTCTCTCCCTCCCCCCCCCCCCCCTCCCACCCCACCCCACACCCTCAATTAGGTGAGATGTGGAAGGTCATATGAAGTGATCTCTTCTCTCCCTCCCCCCTCCCAGCCCACCCCACCCCCTCAATCAGGTGAGATGTGGAAGGTCATATGAAGTCATCTCTTCTCTCCCTTCCCCCCCCCCTCCCACCCCTCCCCTCCCCCTCAATCAGGTGAGATGTGGAAGGTCATATGAAGTCATCTCTTCTCTCCCTCCCCCCCCCCCCCCCGCCCCTCCCCACCCCCTCAATCAGGTGAGATGTGGAAGATTATATGAAGTCATTTCTTCTCTCCCTCCCTCCCCCTTCCCACCCCACCCCCTCAATCAGATGAGATGTGGAAGGTCATCGAACTCTTCTCTCCCCCCCTCCCCTCCCACCTCACCCCACCCCACCCCACCCCACCCCACCCCCTCAATCAGGTGAGATGTGGAAAGTCATCAATCTCTTCTCTCCCTTCCCCCTCCCCTTTCCACCCCACCCCAGCCCCTCAATCCGGTGACATGTGGAAGGTCATCGATCTCTTCTCTCCCACCCCCCCCCCCACTTCACCCCACCCCTTCAATCAGGTGAGATGTGGAAGGTCGTATGAAATGATCTCTTCTCTTCCTTCCCCCCCCTCCCACCTCATCCCACCCCCTCAATCAGGTGAGATGTGGAAAGTCATATGAAGTCATCTCTTCTCTCCCTCCCCCCGCCCCACCCCACCCCACCCCCTCAATCAGGTGAGATGGGAAAGGTCATATGAAGTCATCTCTTCTCTCCCTCCCCCCCCCCCCCCCCCCCCCCTCCCCACCCCCTCAATCAGGTGAGATGTGGAAGATTATATGAAGTCATTTCTTCTCTCCCTCCCTCCCCCTTCCCACCCCACCCCCTCAATCAGATGAGATGTGGAAGGTCATCGAACTCTTCTCTCCCCCCCTCCCCTCCCACCTCACCCCACCCCACCCCACCCCCTCAATCAGGTGAGATGTGAAAGGTCATCGATTTCTTCTCTCCCCCCTCCCCTCCCACCTCACCCCACCCCACCCCACCCCACCCCACCCCCTCAATCAGGTGAGATGTGGAAGGTCATCGATCTCTTCTCTCCCTCCCCCTCCCCTCCCACCTCACCTCACCCCACCCCACCCCCTCAATCAGGTGAGATGTGGAAGGTCATATGAAGTCATCTCTTCTCTCCCTCCCTCCCCCTTCCCACCCCACCCCCTCAATCAGGTGAGATGTGGAAGGTCATCGATCTCTTCTCTCCCTCCCCCCCCCCCCTTCCCACCCCCACCCCTCAATCAGGTGAGATGTGGAAGGTCATATGAAGTGATCTCTTCTCTCCCTCCCCTCCCTCCCCCTTCGCACCCCTATCCCCTCAATCAGGTGAGATGTGGAAGGTCATCTCTTCTCTCCGTCCCTCGTCCCTCCCCCTCCCCCTCCCCCCACCCCACCCCCCAATCAGGTGAGATGTGGAAGGTCATATGAAGTCATCTCTTCTCTCCGTCCCTCCCCCTCCCCCTCCCCCTCCCCCCCCCCTCCCACCTCACCCCACCCCCCAATCAGGTGAGATGTGGAAGGTCATCTGAAGTCATCTCTTCTCTCCCTCCCCCCCCCCCTACCCCCAATCATCAGAGACAGAGGAATGTAAGATCATCTAAGCACAGTTCTTGATTCGCCCGCCAAGCACCCTGGACAATGGCTTAGGTTTGAAGGACTAGAAAGATTGTGATTTAGTGAGTGTTAGCTTTAGAAGCTTTGAGTTAGTGTGGATTGAGGGGATGTTATGATATCATTGAATTGTTTGGATTGATTTCATTAACCACTTTCATAGAGAACTAACACATTCGTATAACACATGATTACCCCCTTTTTTTTAAAGCTTTATAAATTATTCTTTTGATGCAGATCCCTGCGCATGCTGAAGTTCTGTCAGAAAAGTCGGAGGTCAAATTACTTGAAGGTCAAAGAGAGAGACTGGAGGTTGTGTATGAAAGGCTCTCAAAGCAGACGATACCTTCAGACTCTGAAGTGTATGGCCAAGAAGAGACGGTGAATGCAGGGGAGAATGGCTCTGATAGAACAATGGAGGTTAGTTAAACTATGGCAATGAAATGTTTTACAGGTACCAGGAAAGTATTGATCAATCTGGAGAGTCATAGAGATTGAACAATAAACTTCTGCGAAGATATTAACTTTATATATCAAGAATAAATCATGTTGGCACAATTAATTCATAAATAGAGGTGAGAAAAATTCATTTCAACATTATGGATAACACATACCTGCCAACCCTTACGAATAATCCAGAATATTCTGTTTTTCTTGATTTCTAGGACCTGAAAATCTGGAATATTTAGATTTTTCAAAAATTTTGATTTTAATTTTTTTTTTTGGTTTTTGGTTTTTGGTTTTGTTCGTTTGTTGTTGTTGTTTTTTGTGTGTGTGTGTGTGCTAAAGCCAAATTAAGCTTGTTTAGCATGTCCCAGGATTTGATAGTTCACGTATTGTGTGCGTTGAATGGCTGCATGATCGAGCAGCAAATTTGTAAATCGCTTTTTGGTACAGATTTACCGCGTATTGCCGGTTTCACTGCCGCTGCAAGTGCGATTTCTTATATTTGAAGGCATACCATTTTCAAATGTCGGCAGGTATGGTAACCAGGGTTCTCATTTAACTTTTTTTCTTGGTTGTCAGCCGGGCTTCCTATACAGTTTTTTAGGTTGAATTTAGGCTTGAAATATTACTTCTATAGCATGAAAAGTTGTTGCTGTTGAAAATGAAAATTGTGACAATTGCTCTAGCCTGATGCTGAATGAGTGCTAAGTCATTGTCATTCTGGTAAACCCATGCCGAAACCCCCAATGTTTGAGGATTACCAAATTATTTCTATTTTTGCTTATTCAGGAGATTACCGGTAATCATATGTTAGAATGAAGTATTTATAACAATAGTTGGAATGCAATAAAACAGTTTGTCCCTTATTTATAGTTTGTTTCCCTTTTTATGTGTGATGACGTCAAAAGAGGAATGCCTTGAGGCATTGAATTTCATGTCATATTTCCTTGTTTGCTATATTTAAGTGTTACTTCTTCAAGACTTATCTTATCACTTATCAATGTCAAGGAAAGATTGCTTTATATTCATTTCAACTTTTGCACTATGAGTTTGATCTTGTTCCTCCTTGCCCCTATTTGTCAAATGTAAACAAATACACATGGACAGGGAAATAGAATACATTATCAACATGTTTGGCAATTCAAGTCAATTCAAGTCTGTATCCCCATCTTGATTTAGCAATATGAGCTTTATGTACCCTTGAACTTAGATTGGAAGGATAAATAACTCCTCTTGTTTGTTGAAGACGTAGGTTGAATGACAGGACTGCCTCTTTTATCATACATATTGTGCAATTGTGAACAGAAAAAGGCATTCTTAATGAGTATGTTAGGGATTAGTGGGTGCAGCTGTGTGCTCTTGCAATGATCTGGGTCTACAGGGAACCCACATCCAAGTTGAGTTCCGTGTGCTCATATTCAAGTTATCCTTAGTTTTCAGTCTTCATACTCCTTTTCTCTTTGCCCATAGCTTGCCATGTAAAGTTGGTTGAGGTTGCTGTTGTATATTCAAGCTGTACACAGATTATTTTATCTATCTATCAAGGTATCTTCTCTCAGCTCAGAGGTTATTCAGATTCAGATCAATTTTATTGGTCCATTCCGAAATTCAGTTTGTCGGCATTACATAGAGCACATGAATAAAATACAGTAGAAAATATAATACACAAATAGATACCGGTAATACACAGTAGTAAATTTACTTTTTATTGCAACATTTTCCCACACATCTCTGTTTCTTGCTTTCCTGGTACACTCTTGCAGTGTCATTTCACTCCATGTCTTACTATCCCCCTCAAGCAATTAGAGCAATTTCAACAAAAAACTGATTATTTCCTCAAAGTTGGCATGATTTCCAAGAACCAGTATAATACTATTCTAAAGGTGGAAAATATCAGTTTCATATGTATTTCCTTCAATGACCATTGCCCTTTATGGGATATAACTGTATATTGCTGAGCAATGGGCACACAGTTGTTTACACTGGTACATTGGTAAACCATCAAGGATATGTGTTAATTGTGTTAATTGTTTTCCCTTTTGCTCTCTACTCTTCCTGTTGTCATTCATTTCTTTGTAAATATTCATATTTAAAAAATGGTATTAGGTTTTTAATCTAATTTAAAATAGGCTAAACCTAGTCTCTAGGCACAGGCTCTTCTTTTGACACTTTAACGCAATTCCACAAAGTCTTGAGCTGAGACTAATTCTGTTGCTCACTCTGGCTGTGTCAAATAATTATTGTTCATGGCCTATGGAGGGCAGTAGACTGTGCAGTGTGCATAGTCTTTCAGTTCAGACATTTGTTAGGGTTTGTGCCTGCAAACTAGGCTAATAAGCCAGTTCACGGTTGCAGTCTGAACATGAGCAGATAAAGGTCATTGCAGAACAAATTTTGAAATACACGTAGACGAAATACTGGATACGTGCTCATGAAAGTTATGTAATCATTATTCATTAATGCAAAAGCAGTGCACTCCATGATACACAGGTGGAAGTATTCTTTGTAAAGGGGAAACAAAGGCTATTTATATAGCACCTCCATCGCTGTAGGAGTGATTATTTCAAAATGTACAAAGTGGGACATCTTCATGTTTTGAAGATCTATGGATATTCGGGATGATTGCAGTAATGTGCTAACCGTGAACTTGTCTATTCTTCTAATATACAAACTGCAAAAAAGGGGCAAATTCTAATTAAGTAGTTTCCGTTACAGGTTTCACTGTTTGTTTAGTGCTGTCATTGACGTCATTGCGTTTGGGATACCGGTAGATGCTCTCAAATACTTGGCATATTGAAGGTTAATTGAAGAGGGTGTCTGTATGAAAGCAAAACTTAAGCATATCAAAGGGTCATAGCTCTGAGAAACTGACAGAAACTGACTGGTATCAATGACGACCATGGTATGCATATATATAGCCTGCTTAGATATAAAATTCTTTCAAGATCGAAGTGTATTGAACTCAGCTTTATTTTAGGAGGTAGGGAAGGAGTGGGATAATTTGCAAAAGATGTGTATTTTGATTCATGATTTCAATAGGAAGTTATGTTTATTTTTGTGTTTGGAATGGAGTTATTTTGTTATCAACTCTTTAAAAAATGAGTGGGGTTGGGGGATTTTAAGGTTATTTGAATAAAAGATAAAAGACAATATTTTCAAATTACCATTTTACTGCAGTGAAGGAACGCAGGGTATATTTTAAATGGACCCCAAGGGATTTGGGGGGGGGGCAATTTAGCATGCAATGTATGGGAATAGATAATGGAGATTTATTTTCAGCGCACCATGACCAAGTGAATGAGTTCGTTGACTACTCAATTCTCTGATTTTTGTCTAGCTTGATGCAGGACTACCCGGCTCATGTAGGCAATGCGTTAACGTGTTGCTTGTGATTTGATTTTAGTATAACCCATCGGTGTGTTGGCTCAGTCAGTACAGCATCCGCCTCACAACCGGGAGGTCGTGGGTTCGAACCCCGGCCGCGTCATACTAAAAGACGTTAAAAGACGGGAGTTGCTGCTACCTTGTTTGGCGTTTCAACAATAAAGGGATAGAGCAACGTCGATCTGGCACTGCTCAGTGGCTGCCGGGCTCACGATCAATTGGGCAAAAAGAATTTCCATTTTCGGTTTAATAAAATTTGGAGATTTTAAAAGATTATTATTATTTTTCATTGACTCCAACCCAAGTCACCTGCGTCCTTGTATTGTGAAGGTTTAATAATTAATGACAGGATGACACCTACCTTATGAAGGTATTGTTTTTTTTCTCACAAGGGTGTAAAGTAATTTGTGATTATAATCCGCTCTTTCATACTTTTGAAATTGGGTTATATCCATTCTGACTTGATTATCATGCAATAAACTAGCTGTTTGAATAGCAAAATTGAAATGCAAGCATGAAAGCCTGATAAAAAGCATATACCGGTATATTGAATATAAACGGCACATAACGGCACATCGATCTGGCGCTGCTCAGTGGCTGCCGGGCTCACAATCAATTGGGCACAAAGAATTTCCGTTTCGGTTTAATAAAATTTGGAGTGGACTAAAAGATTATTATTATTATTATTATTATTATTATTATTATTATTATTATTATAATAATGTGTCCAAGCAATAATGAATACCCCTATCTGCAGTATTAAATTGGCCTAATTTGTATTTCACTATTTAGTGCTCAATTTTTTTTTATTTTTGCTCTTCATTTTGACAATGTTGTAAAGTCATCAGGCATTCTCTTCACATTTCTCATTTTTAACAGAACACATATTGTATACCTCAACTGGGTCATTAAAAAAAATTTCTTACAAGATTCAATTACATGAATTTAGATATTTTGACAAATTTTATATGATATTCGTAAAGATCGTCACTTTTAATGATTGTCAAAATTTGATATCTCACATAAGAATGATATAAATCTTGATGTTTTGATTTCTTTGATTCCTTGCCTTTCCCAGCCTCAATCCAAACGTTATTGCTCAGATGCTGAAGTCCAGCTCCGAGATGCTCTTGGAACGTTGAAGTGTGCCCTCACAAGAGTACAGGAGCTGAAAGCAGGAATGTCACAGACACCCGATTGGTTAGAAACAGAACTATTGTCAGCCAGGAAGAGTTTTGATATGCTGTTTTCTGATGAAGAACCTATCTTATAACCTTGAAGTGACCTAGTTCAAGGTATTTTACAAATCCTGGGAATGATGGCAATTTCACTTGATTCAAACCACATTTATACTCGAGCCAGGGTTTAGGGTTCAAATCCCATCCCAGCATTAACGTCCTTTGGCAAAACATCAATCCCACTCTCGACCCAATTATTAATGATTACTATCACAGGGTGCTCAGTAAGAACAGCATTGATGCTGATGAGGCTTCCTTGGCTAAACATAATTGTTATTCTTATTCCACTAACCATACTGGCATCAGACTGTCTACAGATTGAACAAAAATATGACATTACATTGCAGCAATTACAAACATTACAATAACCTTTTGCAAAATTTGAACAAACAGCGTTCTTTTTTTTCTCCACAAATTGGCTTTGGGCCTGTGGTTAAAAGTGATTGCAATCACAAAATAAACATCTTGGGTAATATAGATTCAGATTTTGTTTCAAATAGATAGAGAAATAGTTCAAAATTTAACAAATCTTTGTGTTGTTTCCTTTGTTGTAAAATCTCTTTTTTTTTTTTATACCTGTCATTGTATTTCAGTTGACATTGGTTTGACAATTGAAAATGAGCAGAAATTGACACTTGGCATACAATGAAGCAAATAAAGGATTATATTCTTAATGATTTTTTTGAGAGCATTCTATTGGCCGAGAGGCTATCAAATGTATTCTCACCATTTGTTATATCGTCCTTGTTTTCACGAAGTGACGGTAGTGAGGAAAATCGTAACGTAAAGTGAATGCAATATTTTTCACTACCGTCACTTCGTGAAAACAGCGACGATATGTGCAGGAGCATGCAGTATAGCACCCCTTTTTTCACTGTAAAACTTGTACAAAAGTGCATTAGAGGGCATTGCTCTCTTCCCCCAGCGTGCACCCATTGTATTCATTGTCTTAGCTGCATGCATCTGGTGCAGAGGTAACCTCAACGTGATGGAGAGTGCCCGACTCCCAAAGGCGCATGGCATGAGATCGCAAATACTCACAATTATATATCGTCGGTGGGGTGACAAAACCTTGTATCTCAATTTTTTGAGATTTTGATCTTTTTGCATAATTTTGTACCTAATGGCCTACGACACCATCTGATAAATCCATGGAACGCTTCCTTCTCGATTTTTCACAAATTCCACACAAACACCCTTAAACTAAACCTCGTAACTTTAACCCCCTTTGAAGCTGCACGTAATTCCTTTTCCTCATAACTCACACACGGCCTAACAGTACCGAAGTTAGTGTATTCAAATCCTGGTAACTTATTCAACCAAATCCTCATAACTCATTCAGAGTTGAAAGTAAGAACTCGTATCTCAATTTGAATACAAACTAAAAACTCGTATCTCAATGTAGATAAACGCAAAAAACTCGTAACTCACTTTCAAATATAAAAACAATTATTTTACTGTATTTCAACAATGACAGTAAAAATAGTATAAATATTCCAGTTTTAAAAAGAAAGGATGGTGTCACAGCACTAAATTTGTTGAGACAGGAAAGTTTTTTCGCTCTCCTGAAAATTCATGATTTTTAAGATACAAGGTTTTGTCACCCCACCGACGATATATCAAATATTGCATGCATTTTGTTGTTCAATGTAATTCATAGTCACCTCCAATTTCAGAAATCCCCTTGTGCCATTATATTTCAACCTAGGCCTGTGTCTTCTGTGAAATTCAAAATTTGTTAGCTCATATATTTTGATGTATTGAACGGAGGAGCATGCAATATTTGTAGATTAATGATGCCATTAATAAAAAACAATAACATCTTTTGTCAAGATATTTAAAATATTAGGTGTTATAAGCAAATTCAGTGGAGAGAAAAAAAATATTCAAGTATCTATGATTAATATAATTGGAGGCAATTATGTACAGTACAGCTCAATTGTACTGTGAATTCAAAGTGTAAATGGTTATATATAAAATTATTAAATTCTGTAATAATAATTGTGATAACAGTCTTGTCTCATATTTGACATTATGATATTGTCAATACTTCACCATAATGAAGAAGGGTGAAATGGTAAAGGAATAAGTCAGAAAATTAAATGAGGTAGAGTGACAGGAGGAGGAGGGGGGGGGGGTGGGAGAAGGGGGCAGTGTCAATTTCAGAGATAAGTTTTTTGAAACATGAAATAAAAGAGAGGGAGAGGAGATTAAAAAGGGCAGAAAAATAAAGGGAAAAGAGAAGAGAAGAGAGAGAGAGAGAGAGATGCAACATAAAGATGAGAGAGGGAGAGAGAGAGAGAGAGATGCAACATAAAGATGAGAGAGAGAGATGCAACATAAAGATGAGAGAGAGAGAGATGCAACATAAAGATGAGAGAAGAGAGAGAGAGAGAGAGAGAGATGCAACATAAAGATGAGAGAGAGAGAGAGAGGGAGAGAGAGATGCAAAGTAAAGAAGAGAGAGGGGAGGGGGGTAAAAAAGTGTCTGGCAGGGGTGAAGGGGGAAGTAGAAGAAGGGGTCATATAGGGGTAAAGATAGCGATCAGAAATAGAATGAAAAAAGGAAAAGAAATATAGATGATGGAGAAAGCAATGAGGAGAAAAAAAGGAGAAGGAGAAGAAGAATTGGAGATACTCTTACTCCCTTAAAAATACAAAACAATACATTTAATCAAGGAATGAAACCGTTGCAAGATAGTCTGTGGTGCATGAAATCAAGCATTTATTGTAAAATATAATAAATATGATAGATAGCGAAGCAACATTTCTTTCCGCTATATATAGATAAATGTGTATTAATGTGAAACAATTTACGCAATAAGCAAGGCAGCAAATGGTAGGTAGAAAAAAGTTTTAGAAATATATCAATTTTCTTTTCACACACCCTCAATCCCAACATTGATAATATGTATAGTACGATAAAAGATAAAATTCCTCATTAGATAATCACACAATTATTCAAGGTACAATTCATATGATATAATATAATATAATTTCCTCAACGAAATTATACAATCAACTTTTTTGTTACAAATAAATACTACACTACAGATTTCAGATTGCAAAAATAAATGTTGTAACATTAAATCTGATACATGAAATAATAAGCACAACACAAGCATAAGCATAGGTACAAAATGGACGCCGAACTCAACGATAAATCAAATATTGACTGTAACCTTGTTTCATAGCTCGTCAACGTAAATGTATAAATATGATTTGACCGAGAAAGATATTCTAAACTACAAGTATTAATAGACCTAAAAGAGGAACACAACATAAGTAATGGTAATTCTACTCCTTCGTATTGGATAAAATTGGTATATAATTTAACTAAAAAATGATGTAAACAAAAACTATAATACGAAAACAATAGTAATCGTACCAAGCTGAACTCAACAAAAGAAAAATATAAAGGATTTTGATCATAATTTCATGCTTCATAGTTCATTGTTCTTTTACCTCAAATGTATAATTTTGACTGTTTTAAATATATGTACAGTTTACCGGTATGCAAGAATACGTCTTGTAGTGTAAAGGCTGGAAAAGAGGAATGATTATGGTATGCCTATAACGTTTCAGAATCTCATTACGGCTTGAAGTACAAATGTAATGCACGTACATCCGTTCATATGACAATGCTATTGACATGGTACTATATATTACATTATTCATAGAATAATTATAATTGATTCCCGTTTGTGAAGGAAGTAAATGATTTAACTCTTTTACAATTGTTGCTTTGTAACTATTCATGTCAAACCCACTAAAGGCAGTATATTTGTGTTGCATATGATTCCCTTTTAATGGTATTTGCATATGAATGAGTGTTTAGGATAAAAATTTCAGTTAAAACTTTCAAGAGATGGAACTATTTAAAAAATCAATTGCATTCATTCATTTGAGGCAAATATTATACACAGACCTAAAAAAGAAAATGATCATAATATACGATCAAAATATTGACCTCGTGCACTGAGGTTTGTGACAAATTTATCACCCCCCTTAAATAATAACATATCTTAATCTATATTCAAGTATCTATTATATATTATTTTCGTGAATTACAAAACTACAATTAGAGAAAAGATTATCTTGTGGAAACTGACCCACAAAGCTACACTTGTCAACACTAAATTTGTCTACACTCGTGATAAAACATTAAATTATATTACAATATGGACGTTACATAGTGTAATAGAAGAATACAAGTAAATATTGCATCAAACATGAATAGCTGAATATAAAGAGATATAAATAAGCTAATAATCTTAATTAACATTCGATAATTGGCATTCCGAACAATAAATAAAAAAATGAAAAATATGTTTTAAAATGTGTTAAATGGTACATATATCTTCTCTCCCCGCAATATTTTTGAAAGCAAAATGCGCTTATGGATTCAATATTATATTAATCTTATTGGTGAAGTTAAGATTCTGAAAGAACATAACAATGACAAGCATTCTGATATAAAACCCTCTCATCAAAAACGTCATATGATATCCAAACCATGCTCATTTAAACACTCTTTAGTAAGTTATAGAATAATCAGTTGGTCCCCGATTATTGACTTCACAAGAGTTAATAAAAAGATGTACGTGTCACATTTCTACGGCGCTTAAAAACACTATAGTCTTAAGCGCTATATAAATGTTACTATAATAATTATTATCACATTTTAGAAAGAACTCATGACTGTATCACTATCATAAATATAAGGAAATGATTATGCACAATTGAATGATGATTCTCGCATCAAATTTGAACAGAGATGAGAAAAAATAAATGTAGTCTGAATTTGGAGTTGCTATGCTACTTTTAAATCAAGGTGATTCTTTATAATAATAATATTGTTTCTTCAATAAATAATTAAATATATTCAAGATGAGATGAATAGTACAATACTGTTTCACATAAATATTGTCATAAATAAACATGCTATTAAATAACATAAATATATATATATTCCTGAATACAACGTAAAACACAATACATTGTACCTTTCCTATAGTACTTAGTACTACAGAACGGCAAAAACAATAAATGACAGACAGAGCACATAAGCTTATAGTACTGTTATAAACATTACTGTCTGATATCCTCAACGTGGAATACACGAGTATGTAATATATATGATTATATATTTTCGTAGAATTTGAAATTTCAGTAATTTTTAATGTAATCATAGTGAATTTTTTAGTCTACATGTATGAATACATCATGATATTGAATAGGCAATTTTGTTAAAGATTCCAATAGATGTATTCAAAACGGAGCAAATCAATTGTAGTAAAATAAACAGTTAAGTAGAAAGATTCAAACCCTAGTATAGGCTGACAACTGATACGACAGCGGTGAATATCACCATACTTAAACATTAGGGTCATTACCGACCGAGTAAAGAAACAAATAAAAAGGAATATTCTTTGAAAAAGGAAGGAAAATGAAACATTTCAAGAAATCAGCTGCTATATTGACTGATGTTTTCTTCCCTCTCCATTGACTGGACTCAAAGCCGACTCAAAGCCGATTCAAACCTGGTAAGGATTGTCTTAAACTCGATTAAGACGTGGAGGGTTCTGGGAGAGAACACTAAGCTGTTTGTTGTATCTTCAAATTCTGGATAATTATCTACAGCCAAAACACTGTAGTTACGTGATTCCATCTGCAATTGAAGAAAATATAGAAAAAGTAGAGAAGAAATAAATAATTAGAAAAATGACTGATTTAAAGACAATGTATAATAGGGTATAATTTACACAGGGAAGCAACATGGTATTCGTGGGGTTCCTGCGCTATCTCATACCTTGTTTTAATGAAGTTGACCTTATTAAAAAATGTTTGTGTTTAATATAACTAAAATTGATCTACATTTGCAGAATAAAATGGGAGATATATATTTTAGAATACATGAGTGCCTTTTCACGGCGGCTCGTTTAAAGCCCGGTTTATTGTACTTTGTATTAAGTAACAAGTTGAGCTATTGATAAAATCGCACGTGATTGACTGTGAGTAATATTTATTCATTTATTTTGTTTTTTATTGTCAGCAAATTTAGTGAAATGGGGCCCCGGTCAGGTCGGTTTCGTTGGGGTTGACTGGAGTCATCAATGTTTGAATGGTTTCGTTGGGGGTGACTGGAGTCATCAATGTTTGAATGGTTTCGCCAAGACTTTTTACTTCCATTTGGAATTTTCAATTTGCGAAAAATTTAATAAAATCAATAAAATCACTCAGTATATACAATCGTAATTTGGAATTGCCAATTTACGATCAATCAGATAACTTACGTATCGCTGAGTGAGTCTAATCATCGCGGTGATACAGTTTCTGGCGTGGGTAAATTTACCATGGAAACTATCTCCTACAGGAACCACGTGACTTTCATCTGTCATTATACGTTCGAAGACCCGTCGGTAGATGTTTAATTGATGGTGCAGAATAGGAAGAATCTCATTAGACTATTCGTGAAGAAGGAAAAAAAAAAAAAAAGAGAATATAAGCTTAAATTATCACTTTATTCTGAAGAATAATGGTGGTAGTATTAGAAGTAGCAGTAGAAGAAGAAGGCGAATAAAAAGAGGAAGGAGAAGAAGAAAAATAAGTAAAATGAGGAGTAGTAGTAGTAGTAGTAGTAGTAGTAGTAGAAGTAGTAGTAGTAGTAGTAGTAGTAGTAATAGTAGTAGATTATGATATTGATGGTGGTGATAGTTTCCATAATTATCAACTCAATACATTAATTGATTAAAAGTAAACGTTTTTATTCAAATCTCTTACTATGTGAAATAGCTTGGTCTTGCTCTGCAGTAAATTTTAAAACATGGATAAAAACAAATATAGTGACCCTTACCTCATTCTCCAAGATGATTTGGGAGGCCAAGGCTACGGGTAAGTTGTTAACGACCACGTTAACAGGAGCCACAGTAGGGTCTGCAAATCGTCTTACTCTCTGTAAAATAAACAAAGAAATGCATTTAGATGCTGATGCACAAATAGGTCTATGTAGTTCTAACACCATAGGCGTAAAGCTAAACAAAATGTCATCCACGGTTATTTGGGGTCAAGACCCCTATCTTATGTATTTTGAGGTGTGTCACCCCCCCCCCCCTTGTCTGTGCCCCTCCCCGATCAACAAGTTTGGCTATATGCCAATTACCGATGCACTTGAGATAATCTTAAATAATCATGCAGTCATTGATATAAAGCAATAGCTACTCTTACATGATACATGATGTATGATAGGCGTGTACAATGGATCCTCGTTACCAAGAACGCTGCCATAACAAACTCTCAAAATGAAATAATTTTGTCATTCCGAATTCCTTTGTTTTAAGTCCTGATATATGAAGAGTTCCTGATAACAATGTAAGTTTGCCTTCTTACAAGGGCTATGTTGAAACAAGGTTTTATTTAGTACAAGTAGTACCTGCCCGGCGCAAGCGACCGCAAAACAAAATTTGAAGAAAAAAACCTAGAGCAATTTTGATAACCATGTCCATCACCTTTCGAAAATTGCGAACCTGACAATGACGTCATTCGTAATTAGAACATGATCTCTATTGGACATACAATAAGTAATGACATTTTCACGAATTTATTTCTCGAAAGACTTTGCGATCCTGTTCTCGGGAAAATGGTTATGTGCCAACTAGGAACAGACGTACACAATACTTTCTCTCGTTACTGTTTTAGAAACAAAACAAATATTTTTGATATCCACTTTCTCTCGCCTTGGTTGACATAATTACTCCTGTAAATAGGATCCAATTAACAGCTTCGTGGCCATTGTACTGAAACGTAGTCAATTATAGAACAACAAAATACAGCGTTTGCGCGTGACACGCATTATGACGTCAACTATTCACTACTTTTCCACAAAGAAGAAAAATCGATTCTGTTGCAACTGAATACATCTCAATAAGTGCTAACTTGTATCGAAAAGTAATTAAGACTCTCTAACAGAATTCTTCAGAACAGAAGATAGAAGTTATTGAAGCAGTTTCGTTATTTATTTAATTATTAATGTATTTATCTATTTATTTATCTGTTACAACCATATAAACAAATTGGATTTCAAATAAATAATTAACGATGGCCGAAATTAATTACAATGTGAATGAAACTTAGTAAGGTCTGTGTAATAAACATCAAATAAATAAATAACACAAATTGAATATGATTATAATATAGGGACGTTCCGGCTAATCACCGTTATTGTCTTTAAACAAAGATTAAACTGATTACATAGATTTTCCATCAGGGCCTGTACAAGCTAGTGGGCTGCCCTTTAAATTCTATGTTAGTACCGGTAAAATATTTCCCTTTTATTTATTTATTCATTATTATTTATCTTTTTTTAAGATTTTTTTTTTTTTTAGGGGGTTGGGGGGGGGGGGGGGGGGGTTGGGAAGAGGATGTCCTCTGATTTCTCCTTATAGTCCACAATAAACCGGTTTGGACCAGATTAGGACATGACCAGTTTTCTCGACATCCTTCCGATGTACTATTTTTCTCGACATCCTGCCGAAGTTTCTTTCCTTTTTATTATTCTTGTTGGTTTATTTCGTGTCAATACCCATCACCCTGCCCATTCGCAAATCCAAGTCGACCACAGACCGACATTCCGGGTTTTTCTTCTTCCAGCTTCCTACCCTTCTACTACCATGACTAACGTTTCAATAGATCTTTGCTCACTGTCAACATGATTACCCTTCCAAAGTTTCTTGCATTTTTACATTAAAACAAATATTTTTTCTTCGGCCTACATTACTGATCCCCGAGCTATCATATTAGACGATAGCATCGGAGTTTCCCCTTTTGAAGACGTGAAGTTTTGCTCGCATGCATCATTATTTATATCATGACCACCTGAAACCCGAAAATAAATGCATTTAGATATGAGTATATAGGCTAAGCGAAAATTGCTTTAAAGAAACCGTAAAAGGTGAAAAGTGAAAGCTCTTTTGACTAATACCAAGAACTATGCTGTCAAAAGACTGCCACCTAGTCTTTGAAAGATAAAAAGGTAATTCTACAAATAGTTTGATTACATAGAGCGTAAGTCAATATCGAATGAGTTGCAGTCACAGAATATCCCAAAATACAGACGTCATCAGAGTGATTTTCCACGCTTCGTTTAGTTTGGTGTATAGCGAGAGGAAGTAGACGGTTTGTGTTGACTTTTTAAGGTCGTTCTTCGTCACGAATCAATGACAACGAAATTCCAAAGGTTAAGAAAGAAGGGAAACCCGGATATGGTAGAACAGAGTAAGAGCAGACGTTAATAATTATCTTGGAATTTAATCCCTCTGTGATTGACAATCATGGTTTAGCAGACCTAACATACAAAACGTAGCTTGATACTCGACGGATTTTGAGATATCCATCCATCACTGCTAAGTATGACTCACTTCTTTGATTTGTCCAATGTAATGAGTGACTAAGTGCAGGTACTCGTTGGGGGATGCCCCTACATTTCCCCTTTTTCAAACTTTACATTTTTGTTTTAAATCGGGCTCGGAATAAGTTATATGAATCCTACGGTCCTATTTTTTCAGTGAAAGAGAAGATTTAAGTTCGTTACTCTTTGTCTTGTGAATGTGATATTCTCATTAAATTTACACAGAACTAAGGAAACACTTTTTTTCTTCTTTTTTTTTTCTTTTTTTTTTGGGGGGGGGGGGGGGGTCATACCACTTCGTTCAGAGTGGAATTCACGCTCAAAACATGTAGTTCCCTCTCAAAAGAGATCAGATACTCTCTTGTCTGATCGGGATTGAAATTATATGACGATACTTTGAATGGTTTAGATTTACAAGCCCCGGAATGACTAGAGCTTAACTTTTGCTAAACATTCAAGCGTGCAAAAGGCTAGGATCTCGCAATTTCTCTGATAATCAATATTTTTACTCCTTGATTAACATGAGAAGGTTTTATAGCCAGTGTTATATATAATGACGTCGTAAGTAGGCCTATTTTCTACAAAGCAAAAGAGGACCGAATTAAATTTGGTTAAATGTCATCCATTGAATTATTGAACGCCAAATCTGACTATTTTGTATTCCTTGCAATTTGTTTTACTCTTATACAAAACAAAGAACTTTAAACATAAAATTAATCCTCATGAAAAATGTTTTATATAACATTTTGGCCTTTTAATTTAGTTGACACTTGAAGTTACCTAAACCAACGAAATAACTTTACACCGTTTATGTATGGATGCTTCGAAATGGGTTTAAGTTAAGACTAAAGTAAGCAAGGACTAACTTTAGGATTAAGGTTAGGACTTTAGGCACACTTACGAAATCCTGGAGAATACATATTTCCTCATTATCAATGTGGCAGTCGTAGAGGTACTCAAACAATTCTTGTAAGTAATCATTTAGGGAAGAGATCTGCTCTGCCTCGTAGGTTGTTGATCGAACATTGCGGCTTATCGACGCCGAAAGTACTGGGCTGTAAGAGGTCGTCGATAGAATGATCAGCAGTGCTAGCACCAAGTCTGGTTAGATAATGATAGGACAGAGAGAGAGAGAGAAGGAAGAAGAATTGCATGAAGAAGTAGAAGGAAAGTTTAAATAAAACATGAGTAGAAAGGCGGGTTTGGGATTAGATGGAGAGATGGGAAAGAAAGAAAAAAAAATACAAATTTGTTACAAAAAGAAAATAAAAGTACATAAATTATATACCTTTTACGCACAGTTTTTAAAAAATAATATTATTATGAATCTAAGGGTATGATATTTGGGTTTTGATGATGCATGCACATTGGGTTTAATTTGTGCTACAGGCCTAATTTCTTAGTGCACAGGGGTGAAAATCCATGCTATTCGGACTCATATTAGAGATCCCTTCGTTTTGGGAGTTGAATCCATTCCAAATTATAGTGGAGTCCACTCTAAAGTGGTCTAAATTACTATTTTGATATTCCAATTTTAGAACGAATTCCGCCCAAAACAGAAATTATCGGTATTTAATCCTGTATGTGCTGCATAGTATTCAGTGGGATTCTAGTATTGTAAGTATATAATAGTTTTCAGTAGTATTAAATGTATTCAATTTTGATAAACTGACTATTTGATTAACGTGACAAGTACGTTATATTGCTATAAACTTCTTAATACATTTTTAAACAACCTTAACGGTAAGTACTTCTTTTGTATCTGTTTGAATCTTCCAATCTCGCTCTCTCTGCCTCTCTGTATACATTCCTATATCCTCTCCTTTTCTTTCCAGTTCCATATTCATCCACTCTCTTTTCATTCCCTACTTCAGTATGCCCTACATATTTTCCATTGGAAATTTGCCCCCCCCCCCTCCCCTCTAGCTCGTTGTCTATCTGCCCCCTTGTCTTTCTCTCTCACTCACTCACTCACTCTCTCTCTCTCTCTCTCTCTTTCTCTCTCTCTCTTCCTCTCTCTCTCTCCCTCCCCCTTCTCTCTCTCTCTCTGTCTCTGTCTCTCTCTCTCTTCACCTCCCCTCTTTCTTAATGGCACGTTCGCCGTCTCCTATGCTCTTGTTCTAATTCCTTAAAAACCCATGAAATAAAAGAATATAACAAGAATAACGACGCACTAATAAGTTTCACAAATAACTTTTGAAACTATACACAACATAATATTCTGCCGTGAATTCCGTGTACAGTCTGGTCAATATTTGTCAAAACTAAAATGATATCAAAGAGTCGAACTTTGGACTTTCCATTCACGTGTTACTATTTATGTTATGCTATTTGCACTCTACCGTGCAAACTAGTATTTACTTTCCGAATAGTTTGAGGTTAAACTACAATATTGTGCTATTCAGCTGCTATACGCACGGTAGAATTATCTAAATCTTTAAAAATACAGATCTGATATTTTTCGTAATCACAGTCATTCCGGTTTTTCAGGAAATCGTTTACAATTTCGAAAAAATTGCCCTTGAATATTTCAATTTAGCCTTCTGTTGTGTATTATATTAGAGAAATAAATTGTACTTCGTTTAATATTCATAACACATTCAAAACTATTCCGTATATCTTACTGGGTGCTCTAAGAATTTGTTTATGTAAAATCAAGACAGTGTTAAAAATGATGCAATCTCAATACTATATTCAAAACATAGATTAGAATTCTTTATTGAGTTCAACTGAAGCATATTATTCTATACAGCTCGCATAAAAACGCTTTACTTTCAAAATATTATTACCAGATAGAGCGAAAATGGATTTAGTAATACTTACTACTAAGGCTGCACATTTTGCTGCTGCTCCGTTGAAATCGGTAGTTGATTAGAGGTTTGACCACGGGGGTGGTTTGCCGAGAAACAGGGGCATCACCCTGCTCGACCACGGTACATCCACCTTGATTACAAGACTGCGAATCCATATTGCGTATTGCACCAAAAATCTCGACTCGTTGAAAGCAAATGCACCAAATTATCCAAACTCTTCCGTGAAATTGTTGTCAAGTTATCAATTTCAATAATCATGCAGCTCAGTTCTGCAACTTTTTGTTAATTGTGTTAAGCTGCGCTGCGGAGTTTGCAATGAAGTTGACGATGAATGAATGGATCATTTATACACATGTTTACTGAGGCATAACATCATGCATATTTATTTTAGAGGCGGAGCTTACCGATCACTTCCGGAAGCCTGTCCTCATAGAGATTGCTTTATTAATAGATTCTGATATCAACGCTTACAAAACTATATATTCAAATTTACCTGGAAAATAATTATCTTTCTGTAAAAGATAGTCAGTTATACATGCCAGCCAGTGATTTGTATTTTCCCGTTTTCTACCCTCTTTCCCCCTTTCATCGGAAATTAATTTTGTATAGTTAGGTAGAGTTTTTAAATAATATTTTAAAGTTTTTTTAATGTGTCCCTTCTTTTGTTTTAATTAAGCAAGTAGTCTTGTTTTGTATTATGATTAAAACTGTAGTAGTAGTAGTAGTATTTATTTTCGTATAAAAAACATAGTAAAAATGCATAAAATACGATGGATAGCCCACATTCAGCTAACCCGACATGGGAAAGCTGGTCTTCCGTGGGGTCCGGAACTGGTTGATGTCCGTATGTTTGAGAATGAAAATCCCTTTTTTATTGCGTGATAATATTCATTATTAACATAGCTGGTGTATGATACCGAAGATGAATTCAATTTTGACAAACTGTTTTTATTTCTTGGTAGATAAATAAGTTCGCTTCCCCAACTTTCTTCATTTCAGTAAAACAAATTGAATGACTATTCAAATATTATAACGGTCATAAATGAATATTGTTTATATTGTTTTAAATATCTATAGCAAATATACTGCTGTGTGCTGTAACAGAGTAGTTGTCCTCTCTCTCTCTCTCTCTCTCTGTGAGTGGTTGGGTGGTTGTATACCCATTAAGCTCCAAAACCTTGGTCTCTACTATTTGGTTGTCCATGTTAGATAATCGCACATTTCCCCCCTCTTCGGATCGACTTTCGCTACGCCGCGTACATACCTATCTTTCCCTCTCCCCACACACCCCTATACCCCTCTTCCTCCTCACAGCATTGACGTACTGATGGGAGGGGGCACCACAAAATTCAAGCGTGGTTTATTTCTAATTCAATAGGCCCCCTGGATCCCATGCCAATTAGTGACCTGCCAGTGTCCCAAAAAAGGTATCAAAATATACTCATCTGACCGTAATTAAATGCCTAAACCCCTGAGCCACCGGGGTTCCGCCCCCTTGGACCCCACCAGGGGCCCTAAGGCAGGCCCCTGAATGCTCATCTGACCGTAATTAAATGCCTTAAACCCCTGAGCTACATGGGGCTCAGCCCCCTGGAACCAACGCCAATTAGCGACCTGCTAGTGTCACAAATAAGGTATCGAAATATGCTACGCCTCTTGACCCCCACCGGGTCTGTGCCCCTAGACCCAACACCAAATTTATGCTACGCTTTACCAGATCGTAGATATTTTTAGCCCCCCCCCCCACCAACTTTAAGAAACGTTTCGCGGGGTCTGCTTGTAACATGTAAAAGTGGTCGTGATGCAAACAAATCTTTTTTGCCCCCCCAAAAGTTTTTGCTCATTACGCCACTGCCTCACATCATCCCATTTTTGGATCAGTTCTTTAGCTGTTTCTTTTTGCGGCTCGTCCCTCTTTTAATGAAAATTCCACTTTTTAAAAAAAAGACTTAAATCCCATCTGTACTAGTTTGGCTAGGAGGGATTATACCACACAGAAGGTCACTGACAGGTGGCTATCTCATCAACTCAGCTCTCCATTAACATTAGAAAAAGAGGATCACGGGGGACCAATGGTCACTGATTAGGCATTGTTTTCTATATAGAGGGAGCAAGTAGCTACAAGTAGTACAGTGGGCCTAAGATCATCATTGCAATTAAATACTCATTGTCATCTTTCTTCAATCTGTCCATGTTTGGTGCAGGGGTGGGGATATATTAAAGCTGGGAGGAAGTTCCATAATCGGGAAGCGGGAGAGAGAGAGAGAGAGAGAGAGAGAGAGAGAGAGAGAGAGAGATGGGGTGGGAGTATAGACTGTCAAGGTAATCTACTGGATATATGAATCACTAATACAGATTTCCGATCATGATGTCCACCACATTCCTTGAACATTTTGTATATCCATGTGGATTGACTCACATAGAAGGCGTAACATCAATAGAGGGGGATACCCGTGGGGTCTATCAGGAAGACACATCTCGATGTGAGTAACAATCAGTTCAAATGCTCATTAAAAAAATGTTGTTAAACATAATTTCGAAACTCACTTTATTGAAAAAAATAATCATCTTATTTTCATATTATATAAGATATAAAAAGTGTATAAAATATGGTAATAGTGATAGCAGTAGACCTAGTATCTTATTATTATAGTTAATTGTCATAATCATTATTACTATGATCATCATGATTATCATGATTATCTTCATTAATATTATTGTTATTATACTACTACTACTAATAATAGTTCGTTCTTATATAGCGTGTTTTTTTTAGGACCGCAGGCCCTCTCAAAGCGCTTAACAGATATTATATTATTACCCCGGTCATCGGATTCAAGCTTACCCGCAAACAATGTATGCACATTCTCCACTACCTGGGGAGCATTCCAGCCACGCGTTATTTTTACAAGCGCACACTTTAGCTTTCGCATCCTACCGGGTACCCATTTAACACCTGGGTGGAGAGTGGCAAATGTAGATCAATGTCTTGCCAAAGGACATTAATGCCGCGGACCTTGTGATCCACAGCCTGGTGACATATCCACTCGACCACGACACCTCTACTACTACTACTACTACTACTACTACTACTACTACTACTCCTACTCCTACTACTTCTACTACTACTACTACTACTACTACTACTACTACTACAACTACTACTTTTACTACTAATACTACTTCTATTACTACTACTACCACTTCTAATATAATTAAAAATCAATTGAAGAGAATCAACTAGTTCTACCATTTCTAAGCGCTGTATTTTCCATTCTGATAGATCTATTCATAATTGTGCTCCGAGTAATCTGAATGAACTTTTAATATAAAACAGGTCAAGCTGTTTCATTCCAATACGGAAATATATCGCACTGTTTGTATTGTTGTATTCCAGACTTATTCCACCTAACATGTGTAATGTCTCTTTGTTAGTTTTGAAATGATCGAAGTAAGTATAATTCAGGTCACCTTTGAATACATGTTAAAGATAAAGGTATGTATATGTATATGTGTGTGTGCGTGTGCGTGTGTGAAAGGTTATGATTATGGTGACAAAATGAAGCACGCCACAATAGTTGAGTTACGTAGCTTTCGGCCCTTGGCCTTCTGCTTTTATTTTGCTGAATAAAAACCTTCCAATAAAGCTTAAATATCATTTATTTGATGAGCTATTTTCATTCAAGAAGCCATATTTTGATCGCTCATTTGTTATTTGTGAACAGTGGTTGATTTACTAATAACATGACAGTTTTAATGCAGTCCGTACTAGCAAAAATGAATTTGGGTTTTCATAATGTAATACAGACTTTACATGGACACTCATTTCATTTTGTCATACTTTGTTTTATGTACAGGTGCATAATTTGTAATTTAAATCTTCTGTGACATCCCCGGGTCTCGTACGGAGCTCAGTCTGCTTACATACCAGGCCAAGGGCATCCCCGATTATGGAACTCCCTCCCAGCTTATACCACCCCTCCCTGCACCAAATATGGACAGATTTAAGAAGATGACAATGATTATTTAATTTCTATATTGTAAGCTTTGAGTCTTTAATTTTGTAGGTTTAATTTACTTTTTCTTATTTATTCTCACTGAAATGAAATGTAACTTTGGTAACGTTAACGGGCTGAAATGAAATGTAACTTTGGTAACGTTAACGGGCCGATTTCCATTAACTTTGATGGCAGCTTCAGCTCCTGCAATCTATTGTTTAACACAATGAAAAGAAAGCTTTTCCAGCGGTTGGCTGAGTCGTTGCGAAAATGTCGGCCCGATTTAAAAATGTTAACCCCCCCCCCTTGAAAAAATGCTGCGTACGCTACTGCCTCCACCACCCCAATCACTATAAATAGCACAAATGCGAAGAGTCACCCCCCCCCTTGCGTCTTTATAGTTTTTATAATTACACGTGCACGCTTTAAATATATACGTGGGCCAAATACTCGATTCAATGGAGTATCCCAAGACTGGATCTAATTACCTTCTATGACGCCAATATCTACTAAAAATCAATTACATGCTGATTTCCCTATAACCACCGGGTATTGTTGCTGCTTAAAATAATGATCTAAATTAGCTGTGTTTGCGCACGAAGAATATCATCGTGATCATAAGATGCTTGAGACCGAGTTCTGATAGGACCTATGTTTAGAGGCGAGATCAAAATAGGTGCTATTGTCTTCGGTATTACGTCTATATCTCTGCTAATTAGGGATTGAAGCTATTCACGAATTAATACTTCAGCATCTAAAAATGCTAACATATTACGTCATGACGTGGGATCCACCGCCCCTCCTCGAGCGGTGTAGAAAAATACATTTTCTAGGAAATTTAGATGTGCTTGCTGTTCCATAAAACGCCACGCATTTAAGCAAATTATTGTATTGAAACTAATTTTTCGTTTACTGTGATAGCCACATGTTTAATGACGCGTAATAAATATACATTTCACATTAATTATTCATATACAGGAAGAGAATCATGGCAGCATAATAACATTAGCCAATATGATTGATGTACGGTCGCATTCGTATTAAATGGCAATCAAAATTTCCCAACAAATTGCTTAAAGTAGAAGCAGAAACTTTAGATGAACAAAGGGAAATCGAACGAGTGGTTGAAATCTATGATAACTATTAAATGAAGGATGATTTCAAAACAGACATTTTTAGTGTCATTACACTGTTGGCCAACAAGTTAGAATAAAGTGTTGTTTACCTCTTAAATGATTGTGACAATAACCTTTTTTTTTTGTATTTACCAATGTAAAGAGTCATAGTGATTGATTATTAAAGTTCTGAGAATAAACGATATTTTTACAATTGTTTCATGAAAAAAGACATAAATAAAATGTATTCTAACGTTATGGGTAGCAGTGTAAGATAGTATATAATTATGAACAACTTTCTTTGTTTTCTTCTGCACACGACACGAATCTAATGCATGACTGATCCTGATTTTAAATTTGTTGATAGGACATTTAAACCCATGTTAATATATTGCAATTATAGCTTCGTAGAACATTAACTTCGGAGAAACTCGAATCATGTTATTACAATGAATAAACAATGTGAAGTTCCGATAACCTTCAGAATTACATAACGCCCATTTGTTAACTCACCACCACGGTGCCTCCACTTACACCAACTCTACTACTACATGTACCACCACATCCACCACTCAAACCATCTTCAACAGTACAGACACCAACATCAACGACACCTCCTCCTTTAACACCTTCACCTGCAACGCCAGCACTTTACCATCACCACCAGGACAACCACTACTGACACTATCATAACCAAATCTATCACCACAACCATCATCATCTCCCCTCTTCCATCACTTCCTCCTTCGACACCACCACTTTACTGCCACTTCTAACACCATTACCATCATCACCACCACCACCCCCACAACTTACACCACCTCCATCCCCGTCAATACCACCTTCAACAAAATCACCACTACTAACACAGTGTACGATACCGCAGTAGTCATGATAGTCATCAGAGAAGTAGATTCTTTTATCGTTTCATGTTTTCTTTATTGGAAATGTTTAAAGTTAACTATCTATATTTCGTATCATTTTGAGTTTGACTCAAAGACAAATATCACAATCTTTAGAAGGATCTCAATACAACATTTAGCTATTAATCTGACTAATGATCAACTGCTGAATTAAAAATCATCACAAGTGATATTGTGACCAGGCCACAGAAGAGTACAATTATACAAATAATAGTGCCAGGAAATATAAGAATATAAAAACAGCATGAGTTTAAATGTGTTAGAAAAACTGGTGACAATAGAGTGCTAATGAGGCTTCAGCAATGGGACTTCGTAAATAATTAGTCAATATTAATCACGCTTGTTTTGTTACGCATGCCAATCGCGGAAACATGGAAATGCCCTCAATTAGGAAATTAGGAGTAAAGTGGATTACATTTTCTTCCACCTCAAAGAATACGCCATTCGATTGGTTACGGTTGAATATAACCCATTTATCATTGGGATACCTTCCCGTCTATCGATGGGATGTATTTCGTGATAAATGCATTTGGTGACCTGAGCGTTTCACTCTGAACTCGAGCACGACGGTTTAAATGCATGTAAAAATGTATCCCACACACCTTTACCATAAATAGATACTAAAACATGTATAAAAGAAAAAATAACTTCATTACAATTAGATTTTTTGTAACACTTCACAGAAACGTAAATCATTTATTTTAAACTGATCAACGGACTAATGACAGAATTAAGGACAAAATAGCATGATTCATATTCAGAAATTCACAACTATTTAAATGGGAACCCTAAACTTCATACCTAGACCAAGCACTATAATTGACTCTGATTATAACCCTAAACACAACTTAAAAATCAAAAATCCAATCGCCTTTGAGAAATAAAATGACCAAGAAATAAAACTCAGATTAATTTTAATCCTTGACCATAGCAGTTAAGTTTTATGAAAAGAATTTTGGCTTCATATTTATCAATACCAAATGAATGCCAATAGTAATTGAATAAAAGCATCCGGAACTGATTGTTTTTTTAAAGTAGCGTATTTATACAATTCTGTGCGATTTGTAATGACTATTAGCACTTTTACGATCATATTTCTAAGTTCATCGGACACCAATGCCTCACTTAGTACTGAGTACTGAACACTGAATGTTGAGTTGAGCTAAATGTCTTTCCAAGCTCTTCCGGAATAATGAAAGGGAAATGTCACAAATCTTATGAAATAAGCGAAGGTGTACATTCCTTAATGCTAGAACGGAACTGATTTCTATTTGAACGTCCTACAATACATGCTTACATATCAACACAATGAACGGGACATTTTTCCTTCTTCTTTTAAGCATCCTGCTTTCATGACATAATTATTCGGTATAAATTTGTATCAAAGTATGCGTGAACTGTTTTTAACCGTCCTGTTTTATTATAGTTATTGGTATAATTATCTATTCAAACTATTTTATAGATATTTTGTTGTTTAACTCGAGGTTTCCGCATGCGAAAACAATCAGTTTCTTTATGAATGCTCATATTCATGCGCCGAAATTGTATTTTAGTGAGAGATCTGTTATTTCCCAACAAAATTTAGACACAATATCAATACCGAACTACTTTTATATTTCATATAATGTTTAAATTCCTTCCGATGAAACTATGAAACTAACAAATCATTGACAGGACACAAAATGATAAACATACAGTGCGTACATACACAGACGAACTAACGTGATCAGAGAAAGAGCCGTTTTTTAAACACATTTAATTATTTGTCTATTTATTCAATTCATCTAATGAATTATTTATTTAAGTATTTATCTATTTATTCATTCATTTATTTATTCTTTTATTTATTTATTTATTTATTTCACATTTCTGCAAATGTCATTTCCAGGAACAACCTCACTATAGTATTACTTTAAACTTACGTTTGCTTTGGAAGCTATTTTCTCCTTTTAGATATGAGATTGATTTGTTCAATGTGCATGGCTATTATTTTCTCGTAAAGGGTAACTCTTAAATGTATTTATGAATGCACAATTTTGAACCATATGTATTCCTTGAATGCTTTTAGCGCCTTAGACCAGCTAGGCTAAAGCCAGGGTGTTTTAACTCTAATATAGCCAATTGTTTTCTTACACACTCCCTGTCAAAACACACACGCACATGCACCCCACACATCAATTTCTTAAACGTTGATTTAACTCTTTTGCGACAAAATTTCGTTTCGAAAAAATCACAAAGACCAAAACACATCATTCCAGTAACTTTCTTGCGGCTGAAAAGTTGGGAAATAAAATGAAGTTATATTTTTCTCTCCAATTTTTCTTTTATTTGATTTGATTTGTATTATTGACTTGTATACAATTTTTCAAACATACATAGTCATGCGCATTAATATTTCAGCGATATATATATATATATATATATATATTTTCTAATATGGAAAGTTTGAAACACAAAATACATGAAATGTCTGAATTTCTTTGGGTAATCGATTAAAGGCAATTCTCAGATGCATAAGGTTTCTCTTTAATGAAATTTAAATATCAAAGGTTAGTCATAGGAAACCTGACCTTAACATGCTTATATCAATCAGCGCAACCCTCATACATGCCGTGCAAAGATTATTACCAAAAAAGGCTACTTCATTCCTTCACATCTTATACCTATGTGCGGAAATGGAAACCGCTCTTGCAAAATAGTCATTTTGGGGATGTACATTGGAAATTACGAAATCTAAAGTATTAATGTTTTTCCCCCAATTGCCTGCAATGTAAGGTCCTATCTGTATAACTTAGGTAAACTTAATGAATTAATCTGTGAAAAAATTGTGGAATAATGCGGATATTGTTAATTCTCTTTCTTAAATGCAGGGAAAATCTAATAATGATAAAACGCATGAGATCGTTTGATTGATTGGTAATTGTGTTTATAGTCTACCCTGTGCTATGAAAACAAGTGTTTAGAGGGTGGTGTTCGAAATACTGGCTAAAAGTGCCTATACTGAGGGCATTCGTATGGGCACATAAGCCCTACAAACATTGGGCATTTCTCTTTGCTTGATCGATCAATCTTTTTTTGTTGTGTTCATAGAAGTGGCTATCTACACACTTGACAACCACTTTTACTAATGCATCAACAAATTCAACCTCTATTCCGGCTTTTTACAAAAGTATTATTTTTAAAATTAACATTACGAGCGCTGTAACAAATAATACCTAAGTATCACCGCCAAACCGATCGACTCTTGGACATTTGGAATGATATAAAGTAATGGTCGGTCTAATGCTAATCTGATGTCGCTCTCCTTGGTGTGTCTGCATTGGGGTATTAACGTTTCTATATACAAGGGTTCTCTCAAGCGTAGCTTATCGATATCGGAAATTATCCTTACTATTTCGAAATATTGACAAAGTCAGTGGCAGACGATTGAGTAAATCGAACAATAAAAGTCGTTTTGTGTTTGAGCTAAAATTTGATCATCAGATCTTTCAAAAATTGTAAATGAAAACTTGTTGGAAAGGGAAAACAAACTTGCAACTATCGTTCCTTTCAAGTATAAGAACAATCAGAAATAAGACCAAAAACAAATCAGAAGAAAACAAAGAAAGAAATAAAACAATCAACTGAAGATGTTTAACGGGGCGTTGTGGCGTGCGCCTGTAATCCAGCTAAAAAGGAAGTTACAAACTGATTCAGCCGAGGACGCAGGTTCGAAACTTAGTCACGTCTTTCGGACCGTGACGTTAAAGGTCGGTCCCCAGACGTAAATAATCATATCTAATTGATACACATCTGTAAAACCCAATTACGCACACACGTTCACAAGATTAATAGTCCAAGTCAGTGATGATTTTTGTAACTATAAATTTCCTTTAAAAACTGTATGATATTAATATACTTATCTGTAAAGCGCTTTGAGAGGGCCTCCGGTCCTGAAAAGCGCTATATAAGAACGAGCTATTATTGTTATTATTATTATTATTTTTATCTTTGTTATGTATTTAAGATGGTGGAGCGTTATGTGAAAATCAGCTTTTGCTGTTAGGGTGTTCCATCAGATTCTTGATCAGACCATCACACAAGAGGTACAAATGAATGAATAATCGCATCCACATGTCAACTCAACGCGCTCCGGGTGTATGGTTGAGAGGATGTCCGGGTTTACGCGTGAGTGTGCATGGGTGGTAATCACTCATTTGCCGCTAATGTGCTGTAGTGCATTGAACTAGTCAGTGACTATTATGTAGCTTTCGGTGCTTCACCTGTGCCGTTCATGATTAGAAACAGTCAGATTTTTGTTGTTTATGTATTGCATCTATCATTTTCTTCTTCTTGTACATTTGTAAGCCTGCTTTACCCCCTGCCCCCGTGACTAAACACTCGGATATATCCATTTTTTTAATATCATTATTCTAATTCAGCAACTTCAAAAGCTTAGTCCAGCAGCTATTGAAATGTTTGCAAGGATGTATTACGTAATCCAAACATGATTACCACAGGGGATGTACTATAGGGTGTGGAGTCGATTTCCGATAGTCTTCTATTCATATCATACCCCCCCCCCCCACCACCACCCATCCGAATAGATTCATTAATGATGTTTTAAAAAGCTTATAATTTTAGGTCTTGATTATTTAATTAATCTTTTCATTAATGAAGGCAAAATTTAACTTCCCTTTTACCAGATGCATCTAATTGTTCTACGAACATCCCATTTATTTCCTTATACGTGATTTAGATAGCTAGGCCAACATAATTATAAATGAAATACTAACGTATGTATAAATAATCGTCTTTTCCCGTAATTGTGAAACTTTTGCCCATGCTCATTAGACTATAGAAAGTAACGGGTGGCGTAGCCTGGTTCTAGCCATCAACGGGGGAGGAGAGAGCAGTCGTATCCGAGAAAGTAACGGGTGACGTAGTCTGGTTCTAGCCATCAACGGGGGAGGAGAGAGCAGTCGTACGCGAGAAAGCAACGGGTGGCGTAGTCTGGTTCTAGCCAACTGTATCAACGGGGGAGGAGAGAGCAGTCGTATGCGAGAAAGCAAGGCTACATAATTATGGTAGATTCTAAATACCATGTAAATATAGATGCATACAATATACAAAACAATGGGCATAATTACCTTACACGATGAATAATATCCGGTGAATCGGGGGGGGGGGGGGTGGGGGATTTCATGCCCACTTTGCATAAATATTTTTCCTAATCATTATCACCTTTTCCTACAAACTGAGCAAATATCTCCCAGGTTTGGCCTATAACTGCTCAATAGTTGGTGGGGCACATTACCCTCATTTAGGATATTTGTTTAATACCAAACATCTTTTACAGTAAAAGGGAATAGGTGGGTCGATATCAAAGTGTTCCTGGATAGGCAAATAATCTTTTAGAAAATATTTAATTCTTAAAATTCTACCTGCCGTGCTATTTCACATTATGTTGTTAAGAGGAAGATATTACAGTCGGAAATATCGATCTCCAATTGACGTACATTTGTATAAATGTTACGGGCAATTATCTTACATGTTGGTACTGGTAAGTGACTTAACTAGAATAATCCCAAACCATACAAACACTGATGATTAAAGGAAATGAATCTGACTATTTGAACTATAATACTACAACTTTACAACTATCCCATACAATTCTTGGTATAGGACACTCATAATAAATGTGTGCATATACATACAAAGAAAGAAAACATCTAAGAAAAGATATATCTCATTTCAAAGTTCATATATTATCTTGATATATTGTTTCATTTCCCGTTCGGTATAACAAAAATAGTATTTCTTTGCGATCTGACCACTTTGAATAACTTCCCTATTTGTCCTAATGATATCATTCACCTCATGTCACTTAAAGACAGACAAAAATTGAACTTTCGCCCAAATCCCCGGGTCCTCGTTTTAGCGTCTCATATTTAGTTTTCATCATGGCTTTGTTCTTTAAGCGCCAATTTCATATGTCATTTAAAAAAAAAAAATTTAACTTGATTTATTCTAGTATCATATTGATTTCTGCTTTGGTTATTAACGATCTTCCCATTAATTTTCCCCTTAGAATTCTAAAAAAGAAAATAAAATGACGGAACTTTTGACCGTTATTTCCTCTTTTTGTTGCTGAAATTGGAATAAAAATATAAAGGCAACAACGTTGAAAACTTATCAAATCGTTATTGTGGAAAAGAAATGAAACAAGTAAAAACACAGTATCGTTAAGAGCAAGTCGATTTCCTACGCTAAGGCCATAATTATGTAATGCAGGGATCAACTTCAATGACGATTCTCTTGATATACGACTATACGTCAGTGAATATATTGCTCGACGAAATTTCCTTGTCTCTCCCAAGTAAAATTTTCATAAGGGCTGTACAAAAAACATCTTCGATTTGTTGGGTTTTTGTTGATGTTGTTGGGGGACGGGGGGGGGGGGGGCTTTGCAGGTTTAGGTGGGTTCTTGCATTCATTTCATACACATGCCTCGCGAAAGCACACCCCCTCCCTCTTCCCGTAGAACTATTTTGTTACACAATATTACAATTTACAGGAATAAAGGGAAATGTTGACCAACAATGCACAGTGGCAGCACCAAGAGGCCAATTTAAGTTCCTACAAGTATCATGATCTAAAATTTCCAACAATTCAAGACTTGAATGTTTATCCAGTATGGTTTGTATTGTTATCTACTTTAATTACGCCTCAGTTTCAGCTTGTAAGGAACGTTTAGATTTCCTGTAATACCGTGTGAGTAAAAAAAAAGTTTACACCTAGAAAATTGCTAATTAAAAAAAAATCATCAATGAACAGTATATTTTTATACATCTTATGAAAGAGTGTTTTATCCCAAATCATTTGATATCATTTTTGTGTGGTATGTGTTTACGCTTCGATGAACAGGAGGCATTGTTTGCGATAGTGCAAAAATCGACTTGCGCCAAAGTGATGCCTACAGCATGTATTATGTTGGGATTAGCGGAGTGAGAGAATGAATTGAATGTATCAAATGAAATGCACTGCATATGCTTTTTGCAGAAGCAAAGTCACACACGCACACACACACGCGCGCAAATGTTCGTTGATATCTAATATTCAATATTTGATATGTGTGGCATGATTAAATTTGTTAGGGATGTTATTTTGATCTGCAAAAACCGATTTAATAACCAAATCCCAGTTGTTTTATTCAAGCATCACTTAAGCCACTTTGGCGCAAGTCGATTTTTGCACTCTTGCAAACAATGCCTCTTGTTCATCCATGCGTGAACTCATACCACACAAAAATGATACCAATTGATTTGGGATAAAACACTCTTTCATGAGATGTATAATAATTTACTGTTCATAGATGATTTTTGAAATAATTAGCAATTTTTAAAGTGCAAACTTTTTTTGACTCACGCTGTAGATGCATGTGCCACGGGCTAAATTATTTAACATACACACTAAGAAAAAAATGGTGCAAGTATGCATCTTTAGGGGTGCAAACCGATGCAACACTAGCAGCACCTTTATGGGTTCAATCCTGCACCCTTTAAGATGGTGCATGATTGCATCTTTTAGGAGACATGTTAGTACTCTTAATGGTTCAATCTTGCTCCAGTAGGGGTGGAAACTGATGCAATAGCAGCACCTTTAGTGGTTTAATCCTGCACCCTTTAAAAGGTGCAATACTGCACCCATCATTGAGGAATATTAGTGAAATTTGCTCGTACACAAATACATATTAAACATGCATGATGTTTCTTGGTTAGTAATCATAATTATAATCAATATATCTATTGCTAAAACGTGAATGTAATTGTAACATGATCAAACAAAATAATCTATTGGTTAATGATTGTCGAAGAAAAATACAAATCACAAAATTGATGTGCATTGTCATAATTTGCTTAACAAATCATGATAAATGTATTTTTAGGAGAACACGTGGAAAGTAATCATGAATATGCATGCAATATGCAAACTTTTATTTTGCACCCTTTTTGGTCGATAGGGTTCATTTTTGTGGGAAGGGTGCAAACTGTTATTTTGCACCCTTTTTTGCACCCTTTTTTCTTAGAGTGTATAGCCTAGAACTTCGACACGCCCGTTATAATAACAGAACGAATGTTAAGGCTTATTCGTATCGGAGATTCTCATCGACTTAAGTCCACTTTTATTGAGATGCAATAAAACACTCAGTGAATCGCGTCATAATGTCCGTAATGTACTGTATGTATGTGCAAATATCCTGTTAATCTCAAAGTCATATATTTCCACGTTATACCCTTCACCTATATATTGCCACCTATATATTGCCATCATGTTGGTTATGCATGCCATATACTCCATTGCTACTATGTTGCAGTCCTCTTCTTTTCTCTTATCCAAACTCTAACAAGCTTTGCTTTATATTGGGATTCGCGCCTGCTTCCTTGTAATAGAAGTAAATATAAATTGTATTGGTTGAACAGATAACAAATATGTTGTCAAATTGATTTGGAAGAAAATAAATGTTAAATTGAATTGAATTGAACTGAATGTCAAGAGGCAAATTGGAGACGATTAAATCATGTCTATGTTGTTTTTGATCATAAATGTTTTAACAGAGGTGGGGTAATATTGGAGCGCATTGAGCACCTTGCATGGTGGATAATTATGTGTGCTATATAAAAATATCCAATATTATAATATATATATATATATGTATTATAACCTTGGATATTCACTTCAGGTTGCCAATAGCTTCACGTACGTCACTAGACCCTGGAGTTATGTTGCTTATCTTCTTTAAATTTATGGACAAAATAACGACGAGTGGGGGAAAAAAAATGTGATTTGGGATATGAAATTTTGTATTGTTTAATACCGTTATTTAAAATAGGCCTAACCTATTATGTTCATGAGAGAATAGATATTCCATCAGATTAAAGTAATAAAAAGATATAGAATGTTCGAGACAACAGTTTGTGAGATTTGTTAAACAATCTTGATACCAAAAAAATAACTAAGTGATTAGCAAGACTGAGCAAGTAGGCTCTTTTACATTCATGTCACGCTTTCTCCTATAATTATGTGCAAATTTCAATTGTGTTTTGGGGCGAAATGTATGCAAGCAAGTTGTCGTTAGTTTCTATACACTGTAGCTACAGCCCACGACACCGAAGGCCCACGAGGATGTCATGTCGGTCTCACAGGGATGTCCAGGGGCGTCTCCAAAGGGGGGGGGGGGGGTGGGGGTGCGACACCCCCACCTGTCAGGATATTGTCGGTAAAATTGCGCTGCCGTCGGGAATAAAGAGAAAAGGGGGAGGGGAAAAAGGTAGGGAAAGGTAAAGAAAAAGAAAAGAAAGAAAGGAAAGAAAGAAAAAGAAAGGAAAGACAGGAAAAGAAAGGAAAGAAAAGAGAAGAAAGAAAGAGAAAGAAAAAAAGAGGGAGGAGAGGAAAGAAAGGAAAAGAAAGAAATGAAAGAAAAGGAAAAAAAGAAGAAAAAAAGAGAAAAGGGAAACAAAGAAACGGGGGTGAAAGACAGGAGAGAGCGGGAGGTAAGAGCCTGAGATAAAAAGAGTGGGAGTAAAAGAGAGAGGGGGTTGTTGGGTGGAGTCGTCTCGTTGAGGGAGCAAGAAAGACACGGGTAAATATATTGCCGGGTGTCGGGTAAGCTGTGTCGGTATTCTTGCTCGATTCTCGTGTACTATATCAATGCAGAAGTTTGAAGTCGGTGAGATGTATATTGTCGGTCGGCCGAAAAGTTTTTTTCCCTACGAACTGTGAATTTTTTTCCGCTGTGACGACTTCGAGAGTGACTACAACTACAATACTTGTATTTTCTCGAAGTCTCACTTTCCTATAATATCAGCTAAAGAAATCAGAGGTTTAAAATTTTCGGGGAAACTAAATTCAAACAAGGATTAAGAGTCAACAACGGTACTTCCTTTCTCTAATAATTTAAGGAAACATCAAAGCTTCCGCGCTTCGCGCGAGAGGGGGAAACTGAATTCAAATACATGGGGCTTATTAAGAGTCGAAAACGGTACAACGAATCGTCTGCTTTCCCTAATAATTTAAAGAAACGTCAAAGCTTCCGCGCTTCGCGCGAGAGGGGAAACTGAATTCAAATAAATAGGGCTTAGTAAGAGTCGAAAACGGTGCAACGAAACGTATTCTTTCTATAATAATTAAATCAAACGCCAAAGCATTCGCGCTTTGCGCGGGAAACTTCATTCAGACAAGGATTAACTGTCGAGAACGGTACAATAAATCGTCTTCTTTTCCTAATAAACGTCAAAGCTTCCGCGCTTCGCACGGGAGGCCTATCACCAAATCACTTAATGAGCGCGCTTCGCGCGCTCTTTAAGTGATTCGCTTGCTCACTACCGCCCCTCCCTAAACTAAGATCCTAGCTCCGCGCCTGCATTAAAATATATAGCTATGATGCTGACTAAGTTGACGAAATAATTCGTATATTTATGTCGTCGAGGAAAATGACCATAATTTTGCGCATACGCAAGTACTATAGATAGTCCGTTGGAAAAACAATTTAGCCTTCGGCCCCGGGTATATAGGGTTAAATTTGTAAATATTGGGACATTTAATTTTGTCGGTAATTGGGGCTAGTTTTGTCGGTAATCGTTGGCCTCTACACCCCCCCCCCCCACTGAAAAAGGTCTAGCGACGCCTCTGGGGATATCCCAATATTATGCTGATTAAAATACTCCATCTACAGCATGATTCAATTCTGAAGAACATTGTTTTTTCTCCTTAAAATTATACTTTTTGATCAGAACTCAAGATAAGTTAAAAGAGAACGCTGAATCACGACACAGTTAAAAGAAACTTACTTGTCAGACTTCCTATTAGAGTTATATCGGTATGGAAGAATATCTTCAAAAAATTGTCCCCTGAATAGGATTTTTTTTCGAATGCGTTCATAATTTTATTTGAAATATGACGAGAAACAGCCAACATATTTGGACCAGACTTTTATGACATTATGAGTCCCATACATGAATTCCTGTGTGCAGTACTGGCGATTTTCATGCATAAAGACTAAGTCAATTCTTGCCATTTTCATAATGCCAAGTCCTCATACTATACACCAATCCTTTTGTAATACATAATCAACATTTCTACCCGTGCTTCCTCGCAATCTCTTTCACAGTGTAATCGCATGATCAATACTCAACTTTATCTTTAAGATTTTGTTCAACTTTTTAGGTCATATTAAGCAAAATGATGACTAGATACAGAAAAATTAATTTTTAGGACATTATTTTATATTTGTTATCTGTTCAAAAGTCATCGAGGCCAAAACCAAATATGTGTATTGTATTTACCACACCCCGACCTTTCTTTATCGAGTGATTAGATATCCATTAAAACAAGTGTACACATTTATATTAGGTGTGGTGAAATGACAAATATTTACCAACTGGAATACGAACATGTTGTTATACCGCCTTGTCCAAGCATACGTCATCTCTATGCTCCTCGACATTTTAGTTCACCTTCGCATTATTTATTTATTTATTCATTCATTTAAAAAAAAAAAAAAAAAAAAAAAAAAAAAAAATCAGCTTTAAAGTAATTTTAGTACACTATTGTATTGCCTACAGAAAACATGTACCAATTACGAAGAAATATAATGATGCTCTCAAAATAAAAAAATAAAAAATACGAACATCTTGCTTTCATTACATGTGCCCCTTAAGTCTTACAGAATAATTTTGATTTTGATTACTAGTTTAGAGGGAAATGATGAAGAGCATTGTCTGTTAGGTTGGCATATGACAATGACGATTACATACGAATGACACATTTAATTTCAGTTACTTGAGCCAAAATATTCGCCCACGTCCGTTTAAAATTTGGTGTATATTTGAAGAGATTGAAACTGACCCATAAACAAACACATCATACGAGCCTCTTCCACCGACCAACCATCCCATTTACCTAGCTAGCTCGATTCATCGAAGTTCAACGAAAACCATCATAGCAATCCAATCTTTGTTATAAGTTCATTCGTATGAAAGCATAAAATAAAAGAAACAGAATGGCAAAAGTTTGAAATAAATCGGACCAGTAATCAGAAAGTTAATATGATTGTTTGAAACAGGAGATCGCCAAGTCTATGCATAAATCAGATTGAGGTGATCTGTGTATTGTGACGTAATCAGGGACAACTTTCCCTTTTGTCGTGTAATCATTTTGTCGTCCAATCATTTTGTTCCACTACAAGCAATCAACTAACCTGTCAACCAACCAATCAGCTCACCAAACCATTAATCCACTAACCCATAAAGCAATTAAGAAGAAAAATAAATAAATAGATAAATAAACAAACAAATAAACAACCTTAGTCAGTTATTATAGTTTCTCATTTTATATATTCTGGGATTAGAAATAATAAAGATATGATATCAAATATACTACCCTAAAATGAAATGTTATTAGAATTTCCTGATGCAATATCAGACATAATAATCAAATTATAGGATTCTTCAAAGGTGATTCTTATTTTCCATTTTACCATAAGTCACTTCTGTGACTCATTGTAATACTAGGTTCCGTTATTGCAAAGTTAACATGTGAATGTCTAACATTAGAATATTAATTATAATGGGGAAGCATTGGAGATAAGAAGTACTTATTCAGCATTTAGGGGATCAAATGATAATAATTGATGAACATTTTTATGAAATTGGCTTTGACCTCAGCAAGTCAAGATAACGAGCTCATGTAAAGTGTGCAACGTGGCACAAATGACATGGCTATATACTGTATAAGACGTGTTAAACTTGGGAAGAAAATGGTCTTGCATTACGGCATTAAAAGACCAGGAATGAGTGAGATAGAGAGAAAATGCGAGGCGCCGGGGTAATGCATGAACACCTTCAATATGCGTGACAAAATATATATCTATATATTGTAATTTTCTTCTTTCTAAAATTAGACGAGCGTGGGAGATAGTGTCAGTAATCCTGTTCTATATAATTAAGATGAATAGATGGTATATGTTAAATCTATAGACTCTTCTTTATGACATCACTGCTGTCTTATTTTAATGAACATAACTTGAATCAGCTTCTTTATGACATCACTGTTGTCTTATCTTTATGACAGCACTGAGATGAACATGGTGGAATGTTTTCGAACCACTTCCAGATCACACGGTAGTTTTTCATTGTAAAAGTAAAAGATGATATCATAATATTAAACAGCTCAATGACGTTGATAAATTGCGGTTTTAACGCATTTACATGTAGTCTCTTTGACCGGAATGATATCCGCTAAAATACTCATTCGACTATCAACCTAAAATGATGAGATAATATCAAGCTTCATGATTTTCTAACGCGGGAGGGGGAGTTATATTCTCCCAAAGCCGGAAAAGTAGGTTATCGAGCTAAAAGAGAGCAGGGGGCGGGTTATGAAACTCTTAGATTTAGCTTAGCGTGGTTCACAGTCTGGAGACTTATCCACTGGACCTAAACACCTCTACGATCATGGATCCTGCATGGATCCGCCTCTAATTATTTTATTCAGTTCAGTTGAACTGAACTGAACTGAACTGAACTGAACTGAACTAATTATTTTATCGGATCTTGCCATTATGTTCCTGTTCTCAAATCCTAACAACCTGTTCATAATATCTTGTATAGCACACAGTAAACGTTTTAAGCACAAAATACACACACACACACGCACACGCACTCACACACATATATATAATATATATAATGTGACAGGTCAGAATTGAACTGTTTTATAACCTTGTATCGTTCTGAACAATAGTTTGCAATGAATTAATATGCATTTTGTAAGGTGTGGCATATTATCTGTATAATCATCAGTAGGTTGATTTCGTTAGTGAGTTAAGCACTAGATTAAGATTTGGTGATAGTAGTTTGAGATGATTTGAATATTACTATGTTATCTGTTATATCACTTGTAATCTTTAGGAGTTTTAGTTATATAATGTGTTGTTGAGGTTAACAACAGTTGTAATTAAAAGTAATGTTTTAAGAGTTAACAGGTTTCGGATATAGTCTAAATCTTCTTCAGTTTTCTGTTGTAGAGTATAATTCACAATGATTTGTATTAATTATTATTCCTTTAGGTATTGACAATCAAGATGTAAGAAGCGGGTACAATCAGAGGAAACGGTCCTCTCGGCCAGATTGCCAGGGTGAGTGGTTACCATATTCAATGTATAAACCACTAATTCAATGTAGTTTGAATTGGGAATTATGTTTGATTGTTTGGCAAAGTTCACCTGATGGTTGTATTCATTTATTAATTTGTTGGGAGAGTTATCCATAACGATGGAAGAACTTTATTTGTGATTAGATACTTGTTATTTTCATCCAATATTGATTAAGTTTTAATGAATGGAATATAAACAACCTGTTTATCATTTATTATCATGAGTCGGCTTGACGTCATATTGTTGGAATTCGTATCTTGGAGTCATTAATAAATAATATGTTTATCGCTATTATGTGTGTTTTTCAAACATGTCCTCATTTCTATTTAATTGTTTTAACCTTGTTTATTTGTTCAGGTTTATTTTGCACCTGAAATAAAACGAACCGCGACACAAGGAATGGTGTGATGAATCTTTTCTACCAGTTTCCGCGTGTGATCTGCGTGTTACAATAATAACCACAATTATGCGTATCCCAGTTTGTAAATATTTATTACCTTAATTTTGTCCATGTATATGACATGGTAGGTCTATGATGATATCGATGCTAATTCTTAAACCGTTGTTATTTGAAAGATTGCCCAGAAATGTTCAGACATCAGGTATACGCTTATTGAGCACTGATCAACGCACTCTCTTTGTAACATTTTAATTATAATAATGATAATGGTAATAATAATAATAAATGATAATAATGTTAGAGAATGTATACATGTATATTATTTCCCCGGATTATTGCCGATGCATGACATTACTTTGCTTGTTTCTGTTTGTGTCTGTTTATTTTTCTGTTGACTCCAAATATCATTCATGGACTTTGTCTTATTCTATGAATGCGTATATTTCTAATCTATATGTATCCATATACCATTTATAATACAACAAATTTCCATCGCTGAATGGACAAACAAGATGAACCTTAAGAACCTTACTTCATTTAATGATGTAATGTCAAAACTGTTAAATACTAATAGCTCAAATGAATAGTCTAGAACGCGAAAATCATACAGATCAATTAACAAATTGTTTGGGGGGGGGGGGGGGATTATCGCATGAAATAACGCTGATATCTGCAACGTCATTCTGATTGTTATCATGGTTATATCTATACCATCCACTCCTTCCCTTGGTGTTCCTAAGTTATGCCCCGCCTTTCAACAAATAAATAACATGTACATATAAAGTCAACGCATTCCCTTCTCAAATATCGTTATATGATAACCTCTTTCTTCCAAGTAATAAAACATAATTATTTGAAGTACCTTTTTATCAAAAGATTAGATAAAATTCCTCTCCAGATCAAGTACTTCAATATTTGACAACCAAGAGATAAAATACGACTATTAAACAATGTTCTTGTCGATTGTATTATACTCACTGGTATACAAACTGAACTAGTGAACTTTGTTGCGTTGGCTCCCAGATTGTCAACAGCCAGGTCAGTTGCGACTCAGTATAATTTTAATGGCTCATAATATCATTCTGTGTTTACATAGCGCTTGATACATTGGACGATGTCTCGAAGCGCTTTACGTATATATTATTACCCCAGATTCAGGCTTATCCGCACACAATGCATGTTCATTCGCCACTCCCTGCGGAGCATTCCAGCCAGACGCCATTTTCCATATGCTTACAATGCTGAGCAAACTACAACAAATCTCGCAAACTATCTATTACTTTTCACAGCTAATTGAAGAGTAAAAATATTTATAAGATGCCTTGCTTTATTAAGTGCAAAGTCAGGGATTTCCTGTAAATTATCTAAAATACTGGACTATTACACCTCTCTGGAAAAACTAGAAAACTTACCCTTGAAACAAGTTTTTTTTTTGTAATTGAAGGACTTTGTAAAATTATGACAATTAGACGATTAAAATGTTATTCCCGGTGACTACATATTTTGTTTAAAACCGTTGCAAAACTACAGAAAGGGATGATAGCAATGGGAACTTTTATAAAGCTACGCACCATTATTCTCTCATTTTTATTTCACATGATGCACATAAATGAATGAAACCAAGATACGAAATGAACGACAGTCAAAGTGCATTATAAAAAAAAAACGTGGAATGGAGAGAGAACAAATTAAATTATCAAGGAGGATTACTAACAAAAAGAAGTTTTCTCTCAGGTATCTCCGTTGTCCTATATTTAGTCTCAACAAATAATAAAACTAGTAAAATATATATAAATAAATTAACATACAATCAATCAATACTATAGCTAACGGATTGACCTGGAGTACAGAAATACTTGTCATTGTTGAATTTGAATTTGAATTTATTAACAACAACACATCACAATAATGACAGTACATATGAACAATCATACAATGCGAAGAATAATACTGATACATGGTTACATAACACAAGAGTAATGTCGATTGAACAGTAATGGTTTTAAAACGATAATTTTTAGACATACATCTGCATACTATTAAATGTACAAAAGATATATACGTAAATATGTATATTAATATGTTTAGGTGAAGCTGTTAATAGGAACTAGAAGTTAGCACAAGTGCTAGTCGAGCCTAGTTCCATTCTTTGGCAAGATTTTTTTCTGTTAATTTGTTTTTACATATGAATGTAAAACTTGTTTGTTTTGTATTTACATATATACAACAAAATAATACAATATCATGTAACTTTTTTTCTTTACTAAAATGAAAAAATAAAAATAAAAAAGCTTAAGCGTTAAAGCATTATAATGAAAGAAGACAAATCTTTGAAGAAATAAAATCATCAATGTGTTCATAAAAATGAAAAGTATGTATTAATAAAAATAATCATACACATGTTCGTACATGCACAAATCCTGTAAAAGCTTAAGGCCGCTATAATCGTTAACAAGGAAGTGTATACTTATATAAAAGGAAGACAAGTAATATAAAAGGAAAAAAACAAAAGGGGTGGGATTGAGCCCACGTCATTTACATAGAAGGTAGGTGGAAAGATGTCTCCGAAAAGATAACCTTGATGTTTTTAATCTAATTTCATCTGGCAGATCATTCCACAGCTTTGTTCCTACAAACGAAATACAAAATTGCCCTTGCGTTGTCTTACATTTTGGTTGATAAAGTAAGCCACTTTCTTTTCTCCTAGTTGCATATCTGTGCTGTATCATCTGACAATAATCCACTAAAGAGTGTGGTAAAAAACCTTTTACCAAATCATACATAAATGTTGATACAAGAAGTTCATGAAGTTGAAAAATATTTAAAATGTTTAGACTTTGAAAAAGAGCTTTGGAGTCTGTTCTAAGTGGACTGAATGTAATTGCTCTCATTGCCATTTTTTGACTTAAATATATACAATTTAGATTACTTTTGTAAGTGCTCCCCCACACTTCTACTCCATAAGAGAGGTGAGGCTGTATAAAAGCCTTATATAATAACACAAGTATATTCTTGGGAACAAAATGTCTCAGTTTAAACAGAATACCTACTTTTTTTCTTATGCATTTGTTTATTGTCTGAATATGTTCTTTCCATGAAAGGTGACAATCAATTTCAATTCCTACAAATGATGCAACAGATACCTCTTTAATATCTGATCTTGATATTCTCACAGATCCCTTTTTGTCTATTGATCTACCTCGTCACAGAGGTATTTAGATCAGCCTGTAATGTGAGCCTGGGAACTGAAGTGATGACTTGAACGTTGAAAGGGAGTTTAATGAACTGTTACACTGTTGGTTCACAATTTTCTGAAAGGGTTTACACAAGTGTGACAATTAGTGTCACCCCACATTGAATTAAACCAGTATAATAGGTCGTAGTGTATGGACCGACTTACGTGTGTTTGGACGGGTGTCAAAATAACACCTGAGCGACAAGAAGAGCAATAAAGCAAACATTACACGATATATTCTTTTGAAGAAAAAAATTAGCAGTTTTTTGCAGTATTATTTGCTATTAATAGCTTCAAAAGCCGTTGTCAGAGCAGAGTGCATTATAAGGAGACAGTTACCGTTTTAACATCTGGGTAGAGAAAGAGAGAGAGAGAGAGAGAGAGAGATAGAGAACTACATATTAATTTTAGCTTTCCAAGGATACAAGCATCGGGTAGAAAGTCGAACTATCAATAGTTAAAGTTTAAATGAACCAACCAACAAGCCTAGCCGCTTTAAGATCAATTTACCATAATGACAATTCCGGGCAGCCCTCCATAATTATGTCGTAGCGATTGAAAATATAATTTACAATCTCCATTCTCCCACCTCAGCCATGTATCTGGGCCCTGTTTCATAGAACTCTTTATCAATAACAAATGCCACAGATCTATGACAAATCTGCTCACACTCACAGCCAATCAAATGCAAGGATTTCAGTAGCTTATAACAGTTATTGTAACTTGTTATTGATAACAAGTTTTATGAAACAGGGCCCACATCATGAAAACAAAATAAAGATAAATAATTCAAAACAAGTCAATTAATAACCAGAGAATCAAGTACGTAGTATTTACTCCACTATACCAACAACGCAGAATAGATTACATGAATGTGCAAATGTACGATTTGCATATTTATAACACTTATCATTACGTACCATTTGAAGTTTTATTTGTTAAAAGAAAGAAAGAAAGAAAAAAGATATCTGCGAATTAACGAAAGCAAGTATGCGCCCACATATGAATCTTAAGGGGTCATTAAAATGGAAAATGGTTTAAATTGTATGCCTATTGAAAAATCACACAATCTGATTGTATAAATCCGTGTTCCCAAATCAGCCCCTGTATATCCTCAAATATCCCCAAATACCTAACTCTACTTTGATACTTTCATTTTTAATTTCTTAAAGCAGAATGTACTTTTCATTAATCCAAAATAATACCTCAACGGACAGAGAGAAACAAAAGGGGTGGGATAAATGGATGGGTGGACAATATGCGTTGGAGGGGAATAAACATGCATAGTTGTATAAAAGCGATACAGAAAGTTGAATAATAATTGGGTCACTGAAATAATCTTACGCGGTTGCCGCTCTATGGGTGTGCATTTCTCTATTGCGTGCTTTCAATTTGAATGAATAAATGACATGCCCTCATTTTACAACTAGTTGCAATCGATACAATAGAAATTTATATTAGAGAGACGGGGAGTGGGTTGAAGGAACACAACGAAAGGTGTGATAAACTTTTAAAATTTAACATAATATACATATTAATTATTACAGACTGTTTGAAGAAGATCCTGATAAGGGAAAGTGAAAGGTTATTTCTTTTAAAGATCAATGTTACCGATGGTTGATTTAAAAAATTGTTGAATCAGGATGCAAAACACATAAGATTATGTATGTATGTATGGACTATCCAACTAAAATGCCCCAAATCCTAAATTAATTCACGCAATAAGATTTTTTAAATTTGTGTTCAATAGGCCACTTTCCCCATTATTTTGTTGTGTAAAGACTTTCCTAAATCAAAATTTTCTCTGAAGATTTGTTTATATCTGAAATCTATGAAATTGAAGGAAAAAAGTCATAATGATGCCGAAAGTAATGATTATAATAGATATTGTTTAAACAATAATAATAATGATGATAAAGATAGTAAAAATAAGGATAATATTAATACTGATATTGATAACTATAATGATAATGTTAATAATGATACTACTATTACTACTATTATTATACTACTGCTACTACTACTACTACTACTACTACTACTACTACTACTACTACTACTACTTCTTCTACTGTTATTATAAGCCAGTTCACGGTTGCAGTCTGAGCATGAGCAGATAAAGGTCAATGCAGAACAAATTTTGAAATACACGGAGACGAAATACTGGAAACGTGCTCATGAAAGTTATGTAATCATTATTCATTAATGCACTCCATAACACACAGGTGGGAGTATTCTTTGTAAGTGGGGGAACAAAGGCTATTTATATAGCAGCTCCATCGCTGTAGGAGTGATTATTTCAAAATGTACAAAGTGGAACCTCTTTATGTTTTGAAGATCTGTGGATATTCGGGGTCATTGCAGTAATGTGTTAACCGTGAACTAGTCTATTGCTACTACTTCTAGTAATACTAATGAACGAACTCCACATAATTAATGTTATCAAGCAAGACGTAATTGAAAATTAAGAACATGAAGATGCACAAGAGTGCCGTCAAAACAATCTACTGAAAATCATTTTCGAAAGATAAGTTTTTATGGCATTTTCAAGATTTCTAAAGGATAATGTGTACTAAACCTTCTTTAACATTTCTGGTATAACTACGCACATTTATATATTTCCTTTAATTTGTTCTTTCGTACTCTAATTCGCTACATCTCAAATTTCCCCCTTCTTAATATAATTTGCCACATATCTTTGAAACAAATTTAATTTTAAGATCATTTAAGATAAGTTTCATTAAAGTTAATTAATTGTATGTACATCAGCTATTCGTATTATTAAATTTTGCTTGAGCAATATAACAATATGAATGAATTTGAAATCTATAGTTGGAATATGTTTTCATTTGAATAAGAAAAATCTGACTCATGAAAAATGATGATTTCCCAATCCTTTTAGGCCATCCACAGCCACTGGCTGGTACCCATTATCTTTGTCTTTGTATTGTGTATACTGATGCCTGTGTTACCTTGCATAATCCTGGATATTAAATAAATAAATACATAAATAAATAAAATAAATAAACTGAAACATGAAATTCACGAAAATCTTAGTGCAAACCAATTGTGAATGCTTATTATTGAACGGGAAAATGAGAAACTACTAAAATTACTATTGATATATGACTATTTTTGTTCATGACTTTTTAATCATCCATCGGATTTTCCTCGAACAAAAATAAATTGTCATATATCAATAGTAATTTGAGTGGGTTTCTCATTTTCCCTTTTAATAATAAGTGATAGTTTGAGGAAAATCCGATGGAAGATAAAAAAGTCATGAAAAAAATAGATTTGAGTAGTTTTCTCATTTTACATTTAAATAATGAGCTTTCATTCATCAGCTTTCTTTTATTATAACTAATTTGATATTAGGGTGACCTTTCCCCTATAAATGGGATAGCAGTGGTAAAATCGTCATGCAGGGCTACAGGTTTTGAATTGAATTTTGATCTCTCGCAGAATATTCGTCTATTAACTAGTTTCAAACGATACCAATTATCAATTGTTCTTTAGCAATATCAGAACAAATATTGTCGGGTTATACAAAAATAACAATTTATTTGAAGCTTTTCCTTTGCCAGTTTATGATGTCATGCTTTCCACGTTATGATGTCATGCTTTCCACGTTATGATGTCATGCTCTTAAAGCCATTGAAAGCATTCCATTGGTTTATGATAGTATAGAAATTTATAAATGCTAAGAATAAAAAATTAGACATGGAATTTCTTCTGGTTTCTCTTTTCTTGATCGGATCCTTATAGTGTCAAAGTAAGAGCTAAATTTGTGTACACATGCAGCGTTATAGTCAATGAATAAGCACGTGGTTAACTGAATGCTTGTGAATAGTAAATGCTTTCTATTGTCACCATTGTCATTGCCATACCTGAATGAATGTAGAACGCGTCTAAAATAACTCAAGGCTTCCACCTTTGAATTACTTTTGTCAAAAACAGATGAGGACATTCCTTAACTCTACTTGACCCTCAGACTACTTGCTATTCGCTGCAGTAGCCGACACTATTTTGTATTACCTTTCTCTTTTAAGACTTGTGCATCTTTTGATAAAATCCCCTCCTAGAAATCGGGACACCAAACGTGCAGGGGCGTGGCCTAAGGGGGAGGGGGTTGACATCCCCTCCTTTTTTTACTTTGACATGAAGCAAACTATATTGTCGGCAAATTTGAAATTTTCCAATAGGCCATTTTCGTAATGTAACCAAATCTAATGCATAAGTGTTTGTGAAGTGCCTCAATAGAAATTATTTCGTTCACCTGTTAGGAATAATAGTATTGCAATAGTCAGAATGCAACTGCATATATTAAATGTTGCTAGGTAGGTCAAGCCATAATGTTTGTCCAACCTGGCAACAACTTATGTATGCAGTTCGGATTCTGGCTATTGAAATACTATTATTCTTATCAGGTGAATGAAATACATGTAATTTGTATTGAGGCACTTCACAAATACTTATGCATTAAATTTGGTTACGAAAACGCGATGTCTAGAGAGAGAGAGAGAGAGAGTGGAGATTTTTTGTTTGGGGGGGGGGGTGGGATTGAGGGTCCTGTCCATGTTTGTTTTTGTAATGAATCCATGATATTGATATGTTTTATGGGGAATTCTAAGTCATATAAATAAAAACATACAGAAAGTGTTAATCAAGATTATAATTTCGTTTAGATTGACTCTGAGAATTAGTAAAATAATGTTGTCAATTTTTAAATTCGGAATTGATTGTCACGTTTCCTCATTCATATATATTAAATTCATCGGTTTGATCAGAATAATATCCTGATGGAACTTTGACATAAAATAGTGATTCAGATATCATCTTTAAATTTTGTTTACAATCGGATATTGCACTGATCGATCCATTGCAAAGACTGTCGTTGCTCGCCAAACAGAAAGTGATCCAAAATAGTTCACGAATTAGTATGCTTTGGCGACATTACTGCAAAAAGAAACATACTTCTAAATGAGTTCTGATAACTCATGTTGTAAGCTACCCTTGTCAGCTGTTAATATCAAATGTTTAGCATTCCTGTAGCCATACCACAGTGTCCCTTTGTGCTTAACATGGATGATGGCACATTCTTTCAAATGCGAAATCGTTTCATTTCGATCCGGGATTTCGATGCAGTCATTATCCCTCGCCGAACTCTCTCTTTGTTGAGATATTGTTGTCTGTAAATGAAACATGTTTTAGAATAGTCAGCGACATGCTTGATACGGCTTATTATAAAAATTGGTTCAAGAATGTAGCCTATGAGAAGCGTCGAAATGGATCGAGTTTGCGTGCATTAATTGGACGGCATCAAATCATCTAAAAATAAAAATGGATCGGCTATGACAAACCATCTCTTCAAAATACACTTTAAAGGTACTATGTCCCATTTGCAGGTCAAAAAATGAAAAGGTGAAATTCCAATGGCATTTGAAAGATTATACTAAATTAGGACTTCCCTAAAAACAAAAGGACTTGAAAATGTCTTTTAATGGGAAAATAACGAGCATTAGTTGTCGAATCGACTTTAGTGATTGCAATCCATTTAGTAATAGTCTGATGTTCAGACCCTTTTACCGAATGGTCGTACGTTTTGTGCTGCGCAAAGATTCAATCAGTTTAGTTTAATCAGTAGACAAATGCTCATGTACCGTTTACAGCTTATTTTATGTATGTTATTACCAAAGATGAAAAAAGCCAGTCAGTCACCCAATAGTGTCTGACAGTGAATTCTAGAAAGTAAACGGACTTACTTGCATAATTTAAATATTATGACACTGCTAATGTTTTAATTTCGCAGATAGGACATACGTGACCATATTCATAATTCCTGCAAAGTTGTACAGAATTTGAAGTTGGCTGCATGTGAGGCATAGTACCTTTAAGTCACAATGAGACGGATAATGAACTCGATAAGTCTTGTTCATTATCCTACTGTGACTTAACCTGCGTGCAGTGCATATTCACTAATGCACTCGCAAACAGGTATTATCTGTATAATAATTGCTTCGAATATTCGATGCCTAGCATTGACCTGGAAGTCTTTTCTGTTCAAATCAAAGGAATAGGATGTCTTTTGACATTTTCTTTGATAGTTTGAAAATCCCAGCCGGAGGAGGAAAGATCAAAAGAAAAAATGGCTAGTAATAGAACTGAGAAGAATACAAATGGATCGATAACATTGAGACAGGTTTTTCCTTTTTCACTTTAACACAATGAAATCTTTCCGCTTCCACTCACATGGAAGTCTGAATGGAAAAAGAAAGCTCAAACCAACTAGATTTTCCCTGTCTTTACCAAGAATGCAGCTTTATTTTATCCAGTTTCGTATCAATTTTAATGTTTTACCAGTGGCATTTCGGGAGAGGGGCACATGACCTGTGTAACAACTATATTTCTTTCAAACCTCTAGATAATGTAAGCCCGCCCCCACTCAGTAATGTAAGTCATCCTGATAAAATGTGCTATCCCTTTTGCTTTATTTTTTTTGTTGGTCATATATTTTGACAAATGCTTGAGCTCCCTTTCCTTTCTGGAAAAATCATCATTACTAACGCGCGCTCTAAACTAAAAAAGTAAAGCATCAAATTAAACATCAGAAACAAGTAGAAACAATTGGAAATATTTCTCATTATGTCAAAGAAAAAACTATTTTGTTCCGTAAGTCGCGGACCACAATGTAAGATTTGAGTATATCTGATCATTGTATAACGTTCAAAGCTCTACTAGAGCGATTATCGGACATATGAAGTGAAAAGTCACGTTTGATTTTAAATTAAAATTAATGTATGTTCAGAATTGTACTTGGTGACATATGTGGCAGAAATCATCAAATACTCAGAACAAGCCCTTTGTATTTAATTAGTAGTAGGCCATTAAACCCATTAGGCTAGCCAATATCTTGCAAATATTCACGGGGTACAAACTTTGATAGCGCACCTTCGAATTCGTGAAAGTATTGAGCCCTTTTCGCAAGAGGTCTTATTTACCTGACACATGACTGCGTGTGATATATCGTACACAAAAATAAACCCAGAATGAACAGTGTATACATTGGTATGTGTTACTGGCGTATGCAACAGTTACCTGCAAGACTTTGATTTGCGTACCCTTGAGAGTGCTGCGACTTTGAATATTCTAGAGTTCTGAGTTGAACTTTCATTTTTTTTTTACAAGTCTAACAACTATGATCATCACGAAATTATGGTCAAGTTGCTTTAAATTGCAATAGTACTGACATAACATTCGATGTGCCATGCTGTATTGAGTGAGCCTCCAAAAAAGAGGTCCCAAACGGTTTCAGAATTGAGTAGTAAAAAGTGTTCATTGTGCAAGTAAAAATAACTCCTTCTCCAACTAGTTTTGACGCAGTATTACCCCAAACCAGCTGCCTCCTATACTGTTCCAGAGAAGAAGCTGCTGTTACAGTGCATTGTAGGGAGCTGGTTCCATAAGCAGATGACACTGGGAAAGAAGGAGTTTCATACCCATGCAGAGCCCAGAGGTCCTGCAGAGTTATATGTAGATTTTACACTGCAGAGAATGGCAATCAATCCATGCAAGATACAATATAACATGGTAACTTTCAGATGAGAGACTGCCATGTTTGTTTTTAAGTGGCCCAAACATTGTGGAGCGTGTGTGCAGCGCTTTGTAACTGCAAGGAAAAGGCGCTATATCAAATATCTTTTGGATAGGATTGGATTAGCAGGTGGAGCATTTCGGTTACACTGTGTCTTGGGTGAAAGTGTCCTAAAGTAAACCGAGCAGCTCGCCTCTGCATGAACCATTTCGAGTTTTCGAATTTGGTTTTGGCAGTGAGGGTCGATCCCAAGCTGTTGAGGCATAGTCAAGGATGGGGCGTACATAAGTCATGTACGCTTGATTTTCTTGGGGCAGCCATGCAGATTTCTCTGAAGGAATTACCCTCGTGTAATGTTTGCCTTCTTGCATGTGTCTTCCAGCTTAGCTTGGAGTTGATGTGTACTCCAAGGAAGCTCAACTCCATGGAGTAAGTAAGGTGAACGGATGAAATTTTTCACCTTGTTGGTCACTCTGAGGACTTCACACTTTTTTGGGTTGAAATAGACATCTGCCACTTGGTTTCCCAGTCTTGCAGGTGGTTAAGGTCTTCTTGGAGTGTGTCTGCGTCGGCTTGTGAGTTAATGTGTCGGTAAAGAAGACAATCATCTGCAATGGGGACATTCAATGGGGATTCAATTGGATTTTCGTCTTGGGAAGACATCTGCCACTTGGTTACCCAGTCTTGCAGGTGGTTAAGGTCTTCTTGGAGTGTGTCTGCGTCGGCTTGTGAGTTAATGTGTCGGTATAGAAGACAATCATCTGCAAACATCCGAGCGTCTGAACGGACACCGTCTGGCAACTCATTGATGTAAGCCAAGAAGAGAAGGAGGCCGAGGACAGTCCCTTGAGGTACGTCCGAGGTCACATCTGCCGGAATAGAACTTGTTCCACCCAGTACAACCTGTTGTACACGATCTGTGAGAAAGGCTCTGGTCCAACAGAGGAGGTTACCCTGGACACCATAGAAGGCTAGCTATCTCAGGAGTCTTTCATGTGGTATTTTGTCAAATGCCTTTGAAAAATCTAACAGCACTGCATCGATCTGCTTCTTATTGTCCAGTCCTTTGCCAAGGTCACGGATAGTCAACGGATAGCAGCTAGGATTCACATGAATGGTGTTTACGAAATCCATGCTGCTTTTCGGATAGAATGCCGTTAGATTCCAGGGGATCAATGATCTCTGAGAGGGTTTTTAAGGTTTTTTAAGGTTTTTAATGTTTTTAATATTTGTAATATATTTGAATTTTAACGTAATATTTGTAATATATCTCGATTTTGATGTAATATTCGTAATATATTTAGATTTTGATTTAATGTTTGTAGATTTTGATGTAATATTTGATTCTCATTTTGCATAAGTTATAGTCGTACGTTTTAGTCATTCATATTTGTTCATTTATTGTGTTGTATATTGACTTTGTAAATTGAATTATTTCAGCTTCCCAGCTGCATGTTCTTTTATTTCAATAAACCGAATCAAATTCAAATTCAAACAATATGATGTGCTCCAAAGTCTTACAGATTAGAGAAGTCAGGGAAATGGGTCGGTAGTTACAAGCTTCATGTCTGTTACCTTTCTTGTACATTCGTGTTACAAAAGCTGAATTCCAGTCGGTAGGGATTGAGCCCTGAAGTAGTGTTAATTGGTACAGCAGTGAAAGGACAGGCGCAACAGGAAGCTGGGCGCGAGTTCTGTCGCACACTCTTTGAGAAGGAGGGGTTTCCCTCGGTGAAACTTAAACAGTAACACCTAGCTCAAAAACTTGAGTTTACTCATACATCAAATTCAGTCAACCGAAGCCAGTGAACTAAAAACACGTTATATATTTGTTTTTTCTTCTCATACAGGGCTTACCCTGACCATGAACCTGGTCTGTTGTATGGTCGAACAGATTTCATTCTCATACAACTAAGCTGCAAAAAATTCAAAAGAGGGCCGCAAGAATAATATTGAATAAGACATATGACACACCGTCGGCTGATTTGTTCACAAGTCTTAAATGGATGACACTAGACAAGCGGTTTGAGTTAAGTCGCGTTATGATGATATATAAATGCGTTCATAACTTAGCACCTTCTTACCTTCAGGTAGGCTTAATCAATCCTAATGATGTACACAATGAGCATCATACGAGGCAAATAGACAGTGGGTGTTTACGTGTGCCTAGATTTCACACTGATTGTTATAAGTGTAGCCCAATTGTTTCTTCCATATTTGAATGGAATAAGCTAGATAATTCGTCGAGAACGGCTTCCTCTGTCGATTCATTTAAAAGATTGTTTAAACAAAATTGTAATTTGTGAATGGCTCAGCCGAACATACACTACGTGCATGTTTTGTAATATTAATATGACTTATTCACATAATTGCGACTTAATCAATATTTTCCTATTGCCATTCCTGTTTACTAGGTTAATGATATATGTTTATTTTGCAAACAACTATTATTTATTTAACTTTTCTGTGTAAACGTTATAAACGATGTAAATATGTTCATGTTTATTCAGGGCCCCATGGAAGACCACTACTCGTTGATGAATGGGCTACCCTGTCAAAAGATTAGAAATAATTAAATAAATAAATACAAAATGGACAAACTACGACGCTTCCCGCTAGCTTCTCTTCTCTCTCTCTCTCTCTCTCTCTCTTTCTCTCTCTCTCTCACACACACACACACACACACACACACACACACTGGAGTTTGTGACACGACGACTGTACGACAATTAGTTCCCAATCAATTTCTAACACTAACCGAAAAGGCCTTGAACCCTGGAACCAACTCTAAACCCAACGCATTTATATCGATTGTATGATTCTAGTATTTATGTGTTACGATATGCATCCCTGGCCTATACAAAAACAAAAACAAATGAGGCAGAGGTATTATCATCATCATCATCATCATTATTATTATTATTATTATTATTATTAACATTGTTATTAATATTATATATATTATAATGATTTTTATTAATATTTTTGTTATTAGTATTATCATCATCATTATTATCATCAATGTTATCATTATAATTATTATTACATGTACTATTAAAATGTATTGTCCTCATTATTATTATTGTTGTGGTTGTTATTATCATTATCATGATATACACTTTATTTTTTAATTGTACAATGTCTATATATAGTTTACTGCATACAGTGATGCGGTCGTACGATGGGTGTATTGATCGTAATATAAGCAGGTAGGTACCGTATCATACCGTGGAGTCAAAATCCTTTTGGTCGTATACGTCATTGGGTTTGGCACAGTAGTTAAAAGAGGTGATCACTCATGCTACCATGTTATTATTGACGATGTTAGATAAATAAACAAAGAACCGAACAAAAAGGACCACCCTTCATTCTTATTTGACCCGTCATGAATGAAGTTATGGGGATATAAATAATGTAAACACTTACAAAAACCGTCACCAAAATGGTCCAAATAACAGGCGTTACGTTCTGAAAAGAAAGGGGTTCATGAAATGTTTATATACACTGGGTTTTAAATTGAAGTTTGAGCTTTTATCAAAGACATACAAAACGTCTGATAACAGAAGTATAAACTAATTCGAGAAATGGGTTTAAAGAGATGGAAGTGCGGGTGGGGATGGGGACCTGGCTAGGGGCCGGCCGCAGCCCTCCGAGAACTTTCAAATTAATACGGATACGGGTAATGTGTGGTAGACAAAGGCATTGTCTATATCAATGACTACAAGGATGCTTATATAGTTATCTGAGAAGAACGATGGTACATGTATGTAGTTGAATGGGGTTTATCATAAGAGGAAAAGCCTCATGGGGAGGATAATGAGATAGAGAGAGAGAGAGAGGGGGGGGGGGGGTTGGGGGAGTAGCTGACACAAAATGTAAGTTGATATATTAGATTGTACCCTCTCCTGCATATCTCGTTTCTAATGCGCATTCATCCTTCCTCATCTTCTTCTCAACCCCACATGCAGCTCATCATTTTGTATTATTTCCCGTACCCCCGATCTCTCACTTTCTTTTTGGCATCGTCTACTTTTTGTATTGTGACCGTGTTCTCCTATCTTTGTCATGTAAAGTACTCTCTTGTCCCGTTCTCGTCTCTGTTTGCACCCTCTTCATATTTTCTTCTATTTCTCGTTCCTTTTTGTAGTTACGAATTTGTTAATGTAATTACTCACTATTCCTAACTATCATTTGAGGGGTCCACTATATTTGTGTACAAGCATTGCTTTCTAGTGGAACCCTCTGTTTCTAAGCTGCATAAGGAACTTGGTAACATTGTTAAGATGGGAGAAAATGGTGTTTCGGTAGTGAATTCAATGCTAGATGTACAATTAAAGATAATCTGAAAGTTCGAGTGAAAAGAGACCATCATTAATGATACAAATTGGGAAAAACTGATCTGATCGATTCCTGAATTCTCTCAACTATATTATCATAATTTAATTAAATTTGAGGTGAATGTAAACCTTCACAAAGCAATGAAATGGCTCTATGTACCATTCCAGACATTTAAGTGTTGAACGATTAAAAAAAAAAACTGTTTTATGTTTTATTTTCATGGAAAAATGGTTGGGAAAATTCAAAAATTGGCTGGGAGAATTTACTATTAGAGGGTGTCGCACAGTGACACCTTCAAAGAAAACCATTAATATCTTTGTGGTTCGAGATTTGTTCAGGATTTTTTTAGCATGTTGAAGGGTTAGTTCGGTAGAAGGAATGTAATAAGTAACATTTCATACACAAATTACGCATTTTTTTCGTCAACCTTCAACAATGTTACCGAGTCACTTTTATTGTTTTAATTGATTGTAATTGATTCTTCGCCTTCTTTTTCTTTCTGGTCCCAATTGAAGACCAGCTATGCAAATGCAGCTGAAAATAGGCTATCAAGTCATCTGATTCTCTTCTTTTTTTAGTCTATCTCTCGTTGTACATTCTTTTGTTCTTGGTGGTTTTTGATTGTTCTGGCCTATGTAAAGTGTATAATATGAATAAGTTTGTCAATTAAAAATAATAGCAAGAAGAAATGGAAAAAGGGGAGAGAAAAACTATTTTTAAAAAGAAGCAACATATACGTGTAAAGAATTATCAAAAAAATACTAGCCCTATAAAAACAAGCAAAACAGAGGAGAGGCATTCCCTTATAAGTAATGGTTGCAGAAAGTCTCGATTCGAGGAGATGTGTGAAGTATGTTCAGTGAGTAATTACAGGGAGATCCCCTAACACGGCGAATTCTCCGAAACGCTCTATAGATAAACTACAATAGGTTTCCTGCGAATACAAAATATGAATACGTCACCCAAAATGTCTTACTCCATACGTACGTTACTATATACAATCCAGGATTATGTTGATCAAACTTTGTTTAATATCTACGTGTCGAGTACAAGGTTTTTTAAAAGAAAAAAGTGTACTTGAATGGAACATAAACTCCTAGTAGAAAAACGTGATAAAATAAGTAGTTCATTCATTCAATTAGTCATTATTATATTTTGTTCATTGCAACTTATGAGTCATAAATACAATTTAAAAAGGTTACATTTTATTTTATGAGTTTGTTTAGGGCATCCCTTGATGGAGGTGGCTGGAATTTATTTATGAGTCATTGGTCAGGGTTCAAATTAATTGTAGGATATACAACATCATGAGCGTAATGACATTATTATTTTTTTATATGATTTATAGGATTTATAATTTTCCAATTGCACAAATTAAAATTCGCCTTTATCTATACATTATAAACCGATTTAGGCTTACATTATCAATGCAGATTAAGAGCTGTCTTTCTATGGATATGGTTAAATGTTAAATGATTTCAGTAATATATGAAGACAGCTAAATTGTACAGCTTATTTTGAGGAACCGAGACAAGCTGTAGTCAAACGAAAGTTATTATTATGTTTAATGTTATCATCAACAGACTAAATCAATATGTTACATCTTATTTTCTGTTCTTGTAAACTTTGTCTTTTATTTATTTGTGAACGAAACAAACATCTATCTCAAAATTATATTGGACAAATGAATATATGAATTTAATGAAATGAAATTAAGCGTTACTAAACGGAAGAGGATGTGGGGCATGGTAGATTTAAACGTGCATGTATACGCGTTACATGCTCCCTTAAAATATCAATCTAGCATTCCCTTTGTTTGTTTTCAGCATCTAAGATATGTTGTAGGATCGTGCGCTATTAAAAATGTATGTAGGCTTTAGCGTCTTTTCTTCAGTTCGAAAACATAAGGATGACAGTATTGAAATATGTTCGCTTGTATTATCTGTAAATGTGACCCGTGAACCTCCTCCCCGATTTAAAACGGTGCTGGGTACGCCCCTGATCTTTTATTACACTATATCACCCAACCCTTTTCAAAATCGCCCTGATATAAATAAATATGGTTAATCAATAAGTCTTTTTTTTCTTCTAAGAGGAAGAAAGAGGAACAACTTGGTATAAATTATGTACGTTGTCTTGCAGTCCTTATTTATGATATTTCGATTTCCCGACTTTTAGACATTTCTTTTGATTCCTTATACCACTGTATACTGATCAGTTTTAAGGGAATTATAATTGGGATGAGGAAAACAACTCTTCCCAATCAGTTCCTAGACTGCGTTTACAAATATAACTCTAACTATCACGAACGTTACTTTCAAATTAACTTAAAAACAGATGTTACGAGAAAATCGTCGCACGCATGACGTGAAATAATGAGGTCAATTAATGGTGAAATGTAATTTTCAGTAAAAAGTGAAAAGGTGTCACAACAAATTAATTTAATGTCTCTATGAGCTTCAAGTAGTATTATTATACATTTATGCACATATAGGAAAATAGATTCCAGTTTGTATGAGCTATTCAAAAAATGATTTAATGTAGTAGTAGTACTTATAGTAGTCGCTCTATGCAGAGCAAATTTATTTTCATTTTCCACATAATATAAGCAATGACAAGATAATCACGATAATAATGATGATATAACAGAAAATTAGCATAGAAATATCTTTGACATTGTTTTTTTGTTGTCTTCTAATGCGAAATTATTTAGTCACAGGATATGAAAAACGAAACTACTTGGAAGCAATGCTTGTTAGGTTTAGGTATTAACGAATATATACCTTTTTAACAATTTCTTTCTTCAGACTCGTATTGTAAAAATTCATATCACAGTAAGAATATGTGAGTCTTCAGGCTCATTACACTAAAGGACCGTATTCTTAACCGTCAAATTTAACCCGTCGCGGTGCAGGCTTTAGCCTTTGGCCAAATAAAACGGGTTAAATTGAGATCTAAGGGTCCTGGGGGTTAAACGTGATTTAGCGCCTGGTTTAACTAAACTAGTATAATAGAGATCTAAGGGTCCTGGGGGCTAAACGTGATTTAGCGTCTGGTTTAACCAAACTAGTAGAATAGAGATCTAAGGGTTCTGGGGGTTTGAGAGAACCCCACCCCTTTTTAAAAATAAAGTATATACATGAAAACACCCCAAATATATACAACCAAATATGTGAGGACCTGTTTTTCTTCTTTTCATTTCTTTTTTCCGTGTCAGACAGATTTAGAGATATACCTCAGCAATCCAAGATCCCAGCAAGTAGAAAATAATATGTCTCTTCACATCTAAGCCACAATATCTGCCCGTATCATTCAATTTAGATTGGACTTGTGAAAATGTTTTTGGTTAAATTTAAGTTGCTAAAGCCATGTAAGCCACTAATATCCTTTGGCAAGATATTAACCTGCACTTGCTACTCTCCACCCAGGTGTTAAATGGGTACCCGGTAGGATGTGACCGTCATTGTTGGTCAAACAGTTTTTGAGCGTCAAGTTACGCCTGGCTGGAATGCTCCCCAGGGAGTGGAGATTGTGCACACAGTATGTGCGGGTAAGTATTGAATCCAATGATCGCAGTAAAAGTATATCTGTAAAGCGCTTATGCCTGGATTACATTTGCCCCGGACGCCGTACGACAAATTAGTCTACGATTTTTCGTGCGATTTGGGGGTACGATGTTTGTGTTTACATTATCTACGAGCATCGTGCCATTGGCCCTCGGGGGCAGGCCGGGGCAAATCCGTACAGAAGCTGCTCGGACATTGTACGGGAATCGTGTAATTTCAATGCAGCCTCCCGCACAGAAATCGTACGGAGCCCATGCAGCTTCCGTGCAAAGATGGCACGGAGAAGGCGCGGTGACCGTGCACCCGCCGTGCCGTTTTTAAGCGTTTTTTTCTTCCTCCCTGTTCACCAAAAAAAATCGTGCGTTTGCTGCACGATCAGCGCGAGTCCTCCGCACGATGCCCGTGCGGGGATTGTGCAATGACACCTACGACATGTCTACGGACTACGGGCGTACGATTTTTCAAATTTGTATAACTTTCTGCGAAACAAAATCGTAGAGGCCGCGGAGCCCCGCGGAGCCCATTACTCCTTACGAAAATCTCACGGCCGCCTCCTGCCTTCGTACGGAGGCCGCATGAAAAAGGGGATACGGGCAGGATACGGGCTCCGTAGACTAATCGCAGGCCAAATGTAATCCAGGCATTAGAGACATCAATCAGTGATTTCTTTTTTCGACGAGCGAAACGCAACGATTATTAGGTGACAATTCATGTATTTGAATGATTTTTTTCTCTTGCTTCAGTAGTTGGAATTATTAGGGTTCGTGTCTCTGAGTTTTTTTCTCTATTTTCCATCAATGATTTTCCTTTTACTTCAGAAAAGTGATACCGGACATAATTATTATAGCATTCGACAATGACATCGTGGACTACACAAAGTCCTGTCTCCGACGCTAAAATTTACTCTACATCCGCCAACAATATACGTCGTTATTTTGTGAGAAATATGTCACTTAAAAAATAGTTAATCAACTTTTTTTTACATCCTTTATTAACATCTTAATCAGGATATTAGGATTTGCGTTCAAAAGAAATGGCACATTCCATAATTCATATTCATACTTGTGGAGCTCCAGGAATGTCAAGTCTGATAGACATGAGCGCTATACAAAAACCCCCTAGCATTAGTATTATTATAAAAACGACCATTCTGTTTCACGACAACGGGAATGCCATCCCCGCAAAATGCCCTAAAGTGAACTTTACACCCTACGAATGAATAGTTGTCCAGAGAGGTAGATGTCCTAAAGGAGATGTCCAGGGAAGTTTTTCTGACTTAATTTGTCCAGGGACATTTTGTCTGGAGTGAGAGTTCAACAATTTTCCCGTCAAATCATGTGGCAATCCAAGTCAATGAACAGATAAATTCGAACGAGAGTGACAAGGTATCCTGGGAATTAAAAAAAAAAAAAATTGCTTGTGAAGACACATGACTGAGCATCGCAGTGTACCAAGTGGCGTAGCCCCCAGCGCGTAGAAACTATACACCTTTCCAACACCCCCCCCCCCCGTTTACAGGCTCATAGAAATGAGTGTCTCCATATCATGCCTCATATCAAAGGAATATAGCTTGTACATTTAATATTTCTTCGATGCATACTCATCAAGCTCCTTAGCAGAAGGCGATTCAGAAGCGAGGATCACCCCCCCCCCCAAAAAAAAAAGAGAAGAATTTTAGCAAGGCACAGTTTAGACAAATTAAAGAAAATAACGTAATATTGTGTTTAAGCTTTCTCTCTTTTCCCCTATATTTTCCATCAATAAATTTAGTTTAATCACAGAAAGCCCCCCGAAATTATTCTTCTAGAATAGCGCCTGCCCGGTAGCTCTAGCGCTGACAACCCTAATTGGCACACAGTGATCACCTTTTGTTTCCCCCCCCCTTTTTTTTTTTTTTATTGTTGCCTGTCGGCTAATTTGATGGGACATCCCAATCAATGTGGTTTATGCTAGCAACTCCCCTAAACCCAACCCTGTCTATTTAATATTTGGATATGCATGTATTTATATATAAATATATTTCTATTTTCTCTCTCCTCTTTCTCTCCTCTCTCTCTCTCTCCCTCTCTCTCTCTCTCTCTCTCTCTCTCTCATCTCTCCCCCCCTCTCTCTCTCTCTTTCTCTCTCTCTCATCTCCCTCCCCCTCTCTCTCTCTCTCTTTCATTTTTACGTTGTTATGTCATTAAACCCGTCCATAATGTAGGTATGGATGAATTGGTCATTACAAGGGAAAGAAAGTGCTGAGAAGCTACCATAGGCGAATGAATACAAAGGAAGTACGTAACACTAGGGAAAGGAAGGAATGAGTAGAGATCAAAAAATAAATCGTTATACATCTAATTTGTTTGACCCAAAACTCCGTATTATTTTTGTATGTAATTTTTCTTGGGGGCTTATAAGGTTTATAAGCATCGTTTTGGGATTTTGTTTAGCATACTCCTCCCCTTCAATATAAATAAAGCAACAATATATACCGAAACTACGTAACAAAATGTCAAGCCACAAATATTCAACCTTTTTTAGGACAAACAATTTAAACTACTACAGTATTGTGGACAAAATAATAACACCCACTAATATCTCACGTTTCCTCAGTTGCATTGTTAACTAGGCGGCATATTATTGATAACCTTGTAAAACCTGTATTCCAATGGTCGGTAACATAATGACGTACGTTGGAGTTCGCGGAAGTTCAGATCAATTCCTTTTGTAAAAACATAAACAGGACTGAGTCCACCGAGATTTATTTTTAGATCGGCCTATTATATATATATATCTAAATTCTAAATTTGGATTTTAGTATCGGAATTACTTTCCAAGTACTGTAGTAGGAGTAGTAGAAATAAGAGAAGGTGTATTAGTAATAGTAGTAGTATTTGTATTATTATTAGTAGTAGTACTTGTAGTAGTAGTAGTAGTAGTAGTAGTAGTAGTAGTAGTAGTAGTAGTAGTAGTAGTAGTAGTAGAAGTAGTAGTAGTATTTGTATTATTATTATTAGTAGTAGTAGTAGCAGTAGTAGCAGTAGTATTAGTATAGTAGTAGTAGTAGTAGTAGTAGTAGTAGTGATAGTAGTGGTGGTAGTATTAGTAGTAGTAGTAGTAGTAGTAGTAGTAGTAGTAGTAGTAGTAGTAGTAGTAGTAGTTTGTTTTGCATTGAACTCTATGCAATTTGGGGGGCTCTTTTATGACTTTCGGGGGCTCTTTTTGGCATTCGGGGGCTAATTCGCCCTGAGCCCCCGTGTATTTTGTCCCCTGTACTAGTAGTAATAGTAGTAGTAGTAGTAGTAGTAGTAGTAGTAGTAGTAGTAGTAGTAGTAGTAGTAGTGGTAATACAAGATACAAGAGATACAATATATTTTATTTGGTCTTTGCAAACAAGTTACATAGAAATTTGGTTTCCACTGGCGTTACAGTAATATTCAAGAAAATACATAATTACAAGAAATAAATACATCACGTTTATAGAAATAGATGAAATAAGGAACAAATACATGCAAAATATAATGAAGCGACACAAGTGGTCATTGGTACTTCAAATCATGAGTTTCAGAATTAAGCCTCGGTCATTGGTACTTCAAATCAAAATAGTAGTAGTGGTAGTATTGGAGTGGTAGTAGTATTATTATTACTACTACTACTACTACTTCCACTACTACTACTACTACTACTATTACTACCACTACTACTACTACTACTACTTCTTCTGCTGCTACTAAATCTACTGCTACTGCTGCTACTACTACTGCTACTACTATCTCTTACTCTTTATTTCATGTTCTTTACATCTATGAGAAACATTATTGTCATGTCATTCTTCTTCTCAAGATCCATTTCCCTCTTTCACTTTCTTTCTCTCCCTCCTGTTTTTTTTGGCCAATCATTCAGAAAATAAAAACTGGAAGATCCGTCGAATTCAATGCTAAGAGAAAGCGAGCACGTCAAATATGACAAGTAATAGTCAGGCTCTAGCTAGCTTCCGCGTCGGTTCAATTGCTATTCTTCTGTTCCCGAGGTGTATTTGGTGATCATTCTTCTTTACAATGAACTTTGGACTTGAATAGGATCTATTGTGGAGTGTGCAGGGCAGTTTACAATATACTACAATGTAGTATTCGGCTGGTTCCTGTGACTAGGCCTGATGGCATCAAGGTAAATCAGTAACAAACTGGTTAAAGTTGTGAGTGAAATTCTTCCGGAAGTGTGTCCCCCCTTCTTAACACGAAATCCATGATCCGCCCATAGCTAGCTGCTATGGAGTTACTGGTTCTTTGTCTAGACCTCGACTGGGCATGTTAGGAATATAAGTGGGAAATCAGGTCGATCTGGGAAAGTATTTTGAAGATCATATTTTTTCTCTCGAGAAACTTCAATATAATCTATAAACTGTATAGTACATTGACGTAGTACAGCTAATCTGTTATAGTCGTCATACCATAAATAGTCAAAATATCAAAGCTTGGGGTCATGAAAAGAGGACATGTTTTAAATTGTGAGATATTTAAAAGAGTTACTTCAAAAAAGATAGGAGCATTATTCATTAGAGTGCAGCGGTTAGAAACATTAAAAAAGCGCTATCTACTCTGTAGGTTATATGGGTGGAATTATTTAGTTTTACCCCAATTTTATTGAATGATTTTGACAATGATTTATTTCTCATAGATCTAGATAATAGGATATATTCCCGGATTTTATTGGATAATAATTTGCGAGTGTTTGTTTTGCGTGACTGCAAAAAATTGGGAATACTTCTTTTCAAACGCACCTTGTATTTCAGGAAAGAAGGGTTTACAGTTTCAAGAAAAGATTGCATAATCCGATGTTGCCATCAAAATTGGTGAAAAGCGACCCGTCTACAATACCAAAGTTACATTTCCATTCAGTGTGATTAGGAATGAAAAGGTAAATTAGAGGTACAAAATCATAGAATTAAAAGGTTAAATTAGAAATTAATAATTATTATCGACATCTGTCTTAAATCTGTCCAAGTTTGGTGCAGGGGCGGGGGTATAAGCTGGGAGGAAGATCTAGAGCATTGCTGCATGCACGCTCTACCCCAAATGGGAGTCGCGTACTCCTTATGTAGGCCTTGTTGAAGGTAACTCTGGCCTTGCATATAGAAGAAGGTCTTTTCACCGCTTTGTTGTTGCCCTGGTAGGACAGGTAATATAGGGAGTCCAGGTATGTGTGTTTGTGATGACCACCGTACCAAGTACAGTGATGCAAGTACAAGTTCACCGACATCCCATTGAAACGCGTGTTAAACTTAATACACGCATTTCAATGGGATGTCGTTGAACTTGAACTTATGACGGTTTGGTGAGACGCTGCCCTGGCTACCCGTTAGCGCACCCGTTATTCCATTATAAAATACGCACTCGGGTCCGTGAACTGGCTTAATACTGATATACCGAGAAAAACGTAGAGGACGCAATATCTAGGAGATTACCATGCATTTGGGGGAAATCAAACCTGGCAAGTTTTTGTATGAAAAGGCAGAAATTAGACAAGCAGACTGGTGAACTAAATCGGCCAAAAAACTGAGAAAATTATGAATTTTTGAAGTGGCAATCACTTCGTACGGGGATTGCTAATTGGCTGAATCGGCTCTGTCACTGTAATTAGTGCCGGGCAATTCCCCCACCTGCATCAACACATAAAATGTCATATTTCTAAAATGTACGACTCGGGATAATCTTTTTTTTTTAGAGGACCTATGATAATATGTTCAATTTGTTACACATAATGTATTTTGTGAAGTTTCCTAAAGGGGAATGAAAATTTATGAGAAAATGAATATTAATGTTATTTTTGCACGCAAGGGGAGAGATATTCATAATGCTCGTGATTGCGTCACTATCCACTGACCAAATTCCAAATTTGAGATTCGCACATATTTACTGATCTCATATTTCTAACATTTATAACTTTCTTATCATTTGTCCGATTCCCTTCAAACTTTCATCATTCTGTTTCTCTTATTTGTTCTGCTTTCATACAAATGAACTCATTACAAAGGTTAGATTACTCTTCAAATTTGGAGTCCGCAACCGGTTGGTGGCAGCAGTCTTATATGAAAGTCAGCTATGTTGAGCTCTGTGATAAACTATTGTCATGATTGAAATTGTTGAATTCAACAAGCATGGAAACAAACAAACGAACGAACGAACAAGCAAATACCAAATATCTTGTGTTGTTGGATAAAGCATCCATCTTTTGTTGCACATTATCTCGGATAGGACTAAGATCCACAGGATTCGATATGTGTATATCTTGATATACAGTTACATAATTCGTCCTTGTTTTCACGAAGTGACGGTAGTGAGGAAAATCGTAACGCAAAGTGAATGCAATTTTTTTTCACTACCGTCACTTCGTGAAAACAGTGACGAATTATGTATGTGGTGCAGCAATTGAACGTAAGAGTTGAGTTACCAGACAAAGCATTCTGTCAGGCATAACGCATAATATGGGGTCTAAACTGATCTATACTAAAAAGTACTTAAAGACAATATTTTATCATTATAGATAGTGACATGCAGAACCACATATCGGCTTGACCCAAGACACAATGTTCTTTGTAAGAGTTAAAATCGAGTATTTGCCTGCATACTATAGAAACAAAACTGTTTAAAACAACACTGATAAATATTTCTTATTCATAAGTAAATTATTTAATTCTCATGAGGCGTGATTTTTGTCAGAAAAGAAGGAAATGTAATTGCCCCGCAGTCTTGGGAAAGCGTTGTACTTTTTGACCCCATCACATCTGCTAAAAATGTGATTGCTGCCCTCGTGCAACACCTGGCTGGTTTTATTTTACCAGCTTTGATCTCCTATTTCGCGATTTCTTCAAGCTGAAGATCATACGAATTCGTCCGCACAAGTTCTGTTGCACATATGGGGTGGTGCCAACTGTATGTATGTTGGACCGTACTGATCAATAAATCACCACCACCCCCCCCTCCTCCTCCTCCCATCCGCAGGGGCGGATTCAGGAGGGGCCGAATCCACCGCGGCCCCCCTTTTAGCGGCCGTAAAAGGGGAGGGGAAGAAAGATAGAAGGACGGAAGAAGAAAAAGAGAAATAAAAGAGAAAAATAGGTAAGGCGACAAAAAGGAGAGAGAGATGGGGCAGATAGAGAGAGAGAGAGAGAAAAAGAGAAAGAGAGAGAGAGAGAGAGAGAGAGAGAGAGAGAGAGAGAGAGAGAATGAAGAAGAAAAAAAATCACTTCCCTGAGACACGAGTCGGCAACATACTAGTTGGGATAAAAACCCTACCCCACCGCAAGCAATGCCTATAATGCGTACATAAATGTATAAGTCAGTGACGGATCGGGAGGGGGGGGGGGGGCGAATCGGACGACCCTCCCTTTATTTGGGCCGCCTTAAAAGGAGAAGAATAGAAGATAGAGGGTGAGAGGTGAAGGAGAGGGAGGGAGAGAGAGAGAGAGAGAGAGAAGCGCCGGGGACTCGGCCCCTAGGCTCCGGGGGACTCTTTATCTGCGACCCAACAAGTGCACTAGGGCGCCCCCCGCACCTCATTCGTTAAGATAGAGGTTGTTCCCAATACCACCCTTTGTTGTATATAATTGAGAGATCGAGTGTTTGTTTATATTGCTCAGAACAGCTTTCTTGCAGGTTCTGAATTCCGAAATTAAACATGAGTGTCCAGGGGGCTCTGCCCCATTGGTCCTACCCATGTGGATTTGTACTTATGCGCAAACAATGCGCTTTAAGATGGCTTGCACCCCCCTTTTGAAAATACCGGATCCACACCTGATAGGGGTTATAAACTAACCTTTCATTATAACAAATTTAATGTTTTTCAATCTCTCTTATTACATGGAAGATACCGGTGATTGTAAGACCATGTAGAACATAGTATCAAAGAGAGAACTCTAAGCTACTAGTAGAAAACTTAAAAAAAAAACAAGAGTGGAGGTTTCCAAGAGTGCATACCCTTTCCCTAAAAAATATGATACCCCTACAGATTGTTTTGTACAAGCATTTCACCTTTGTTTTCACTGGTAAATAATTCACAAGGTTGCAACCTTCCTTTCTGTAGAAAACAGATCCCCTGATTGATATCATAATTTTTTTTTTGTCTTCTGCATCGGTTTGATTTTCCTTCAAGATATATAATCTACATACAATAAATCCTTTTTTCATACATAACAAAATATGAACCTAACCAAATATTATACATCAGTTTTGTTTGAACAACTGGATATAGCATAACTCATTATAATTTTCCAAAGACTCGATTTCTTTATATTACTACAAATACATGTCTTTTTTGCTTTTGTTGTTAACATTTCGATTTTTATTTAATTTTTTTATCAATCATGGAGAACTTGTAACTGACCATATGTATTTTCCTTTTCCTTTTTTACAACATATCCGAATGCATTCATTAATTAATTTAATGTTTTTTTAATTACTTTTTTACCACTTTTTAATTTAATTGAATTAAACGTACCTAATATCACTCTGCCCTTTACTATGTCATTTTTAGCCTGATGTTTTACCTTGTTAAAGGTACTATGTCCCATTTGCAGGCCAAAAAAATGAAAATGTTTAATTCCAACGGCATTTGAAAGATAATACTAGTTTAGAACTTCCCTAAAAAAGGTGGGGCTTGAAAATGTCTTCAAGTGGGAAAATAACGACTATTAGTTGTCAAATCGACTTAGGAGCTATAGAGCCAATAAGTAATAGTATTGATTTTCAGATCATTGTACCGAATGGTCATACGTTTTATGCTGCGCAAAGATTCAATCGGTTTAATTTTGGCCATCACAAGAAGTGGGTTATTGATGTAGACAAATGCTCATGAACCCTTTACATCTCATTTTATGTATGTTATTACCAAAGAAGAAACAAAGCCAGTCAGTCACTCAATAGTGTCTGACAGTGAAGTTTAGCAAGTAAACAGGTTTCCTTGCATAATTTGAATATGAGGACACTGCTAACGTTTAAATTTCACAGATAGGACATACAGGACATATTCATAATTCCTGCAAAGTTCTACAGAATTCGAGGTTGGCTGCAAAAGGGACATAGTACCTTTAACGAATTAAAAAAAAGGAACTTTAACATTTTACTTACAATATTAACTGTATTATAACTAAATGATCTTCTCTATCTAAGTACGTCTAGCTATGTCGAACCAACAGCGCAATAATAACATGTCTGGTCAACTTGCAGAATCAACTCGAATAAATAAAGAGAGGAAAATAATGTTCTCTCGTTTGTACTTCTTGGCGAATATCACCAATCGAATTACCAATAAACAATCGCTAACAACAACAACAAAAACAGGTGGTTCCACATCGGCTTAAAAGGGTTGAAATTTCGACTCTGTGATCGCTACGTCTCTAATTTGTCAATTTAACACGATTCCTACAGCCTTGACCAGAGCCTAGATATGTCAGTTACTGACTGTACCTTGTCAGGATCGAGTGACTAAAATACAGAGCCTATTGTAGTCTCATAGTGCAGACACTGTTACACGCAACGACTGACAAGGGGTTGTGACTGCCCCGCCCCCCCCCCCACTCAGTGTTATTTAGGGTACGCATATGCGTGTTCCCTCCTTTTGAAAACATCCCCTAAGTCCGGTGTGTAAAGTCTTTTTTGTGTATGTACGAGCCGGCCTTTGGTGCGTGAAAAGTACCCCTAATTACTGGACATTTTGGTAACATGCATGCGGTCATTCCGACCCCAGAGTGGGGGGGGGGGGGGGGGGGGGGGTGACTGCAAACTAGTTTTTGTAGGGGCGTACAAATTCCGGGATCATGCCATCTTTGATCTGCTGCCAGTGTAGCTAGGTGCGTGGAGCTGAAATGACCCATCTACAATCTAGATTCTTGACATTACTATACAAGTATTGTTTTACTCCCGCTTTATAATCTAGTGTACAACTCGAAGTAAGTAGTAACCCGTGTTTACAATAATACAATTACAAACTACTAGCTGCGTTAAGGAAAATTTCAGGAAGTCTGTTAGCTACGTGTAGCAGACTAGCAGTATGTGTTACGATCAACATAGGAGTGAAATCGTTACGACAGGCAAGGGCAGGCAAGTTGTAGTTGAACGCAAACTTGGAAAGTCTTACTAATTTCACTGCCATACAACCAAATAATGGAGAAAGACTCCAATGTAAGCAGTTCTGACGGTGTTCAACAAAGGGAGAGAGTAAAGACGAAGGACGCTTCGCAGTGTTTGGAAGGAGGCGATGGGACAACAAGGAATACGCTGGCAATACAAGACACTAACCCAGAAGCTCCTGACGGGGGATGGGGTTGGATGGTGGTGTTGGGGGCATTTATCAACGGCCTAGTCTCGGCAGGATTCACATCACTGATCAGTGTCTTATACGTGGAGTGGATTCAGTATTTTGATGTGAGTGCTGGCGAGTTGAGTTGGATTGGCTTTCTGTTCCCCGGTACTGCTGGTTTTGTCAGTAAGTATATATCCATTATTTCTCCAGCAATTTCTCTTTCTCATTAAGCAAACTCTTTATCCACCCCTATCTCTCCCCCTTCCCCAATTATTCATGTACCCATTTCCCCTCTCTATCTTGGATACCTTCTTCATTTCGTGAAGTACTGCTGTAGAGTTTAGGCTTTCCCCAACGCTCCTTCACCTTACACCCCTGTTCATCTCCCTTCGCTCTTCCTTCTTTTGTTAATATTGAAATTGAATCTGACATGCACAGCTAAAAGCTAATACATTTTGAATTTGACAAATAGAAATACATGTAATTTGTAACATTCAATATTGTAATTGATTTGATAAGAAAGAAAACAAATCAAGATAAATAATAAGATAAATACGGTTGACAATAACGTAACATGGATAGGGTTACAAAATCAAAGATTTTCTGTAGACAAGTAAAAATTGATAATGAAACAGTTTCAGACCAGTGTAGATGCTTATTAACCCAGTATATTTGTCAAAAAATCATTTAACATAGCACGGTTCCTCTAATTTACCCCTGTGTACTCCGTCCCCATATACCCCTCCTCCAAGTCTATGCCTCTCAGTGTATAGCTTATAGCCCGATATGATTTGTACCATAATCTTATGAAAGCTGTCCATTCACACAACAACAACAACATTCAAAAGACTTTGAAGGTAATATTAAAAGCTTGAGGAAAACATACTGAGAAGGAAAATCGTATGACAATCTTGAATCTACGTCTATCCAGGGTCTAAAACACCTCCCTGGTCTATCCGTACATGTGATATGTCTCTGGTATATCATAGAAGATCATATTTCCTGAACATAATGGGCAATATATCAGGAAGTCCTTTAAGCATTATAATACTTCTTTCGATTTCTGTATAACACAGTACAGCCTCGAGCTGTTTTGTGCTCACTATGTAGAGCTTTTCCGCAAGACCTTAAAGGGAAGTTCAACCTGATATTAAAGTTGATTTTAATATAAGCAGAAAATGAGAGAGACAGGTCAGTGAAAGTTTGACCAAAACCGATTGAAAATAAGAAAGGTGCAATCAATCGTACACAAATTAGAAACTCTGTGACGTTAAGTTGCGAGCTCGCCTCCCATTTGCCCTGCACTAAAATACTTCAAAAGTCTATATTTTCCATTAAGAATTTTTTTGGTCTTACATTCACCCTAAATATAATTAACTTTGATACAACCTCTATGTAAAACAAATCTATTTCGTCATGAATAACTAAGAAAATGAAATTGTCTGTACAGAGCAAATTAGAGAGGAGCTCGCAAGATCCGTCACAGTGTTGCCAATTTGTGTTTCACTGACGACAACTTCGAAAATTCACAACTTTCCTATTTTAATCGTTCAAAATTTCACTAAGTGTTTTCTCTCATTTTGTTGTTATTATCAAAATCAACTGAATATCGGGGAGGACTTCCCTTTAAAGGTGATATTTCCTTGTTTTCTACTCAGTTTTTGTTGTTGCTAACTCGTGACAATGCAGGCGTTGAAAGGCCGACAAATAAGAGGGGAAGTAGGTACTTGTAAATTTTTTTAATGCCAATCGAATATTGAAAACGAATTGGTTTGATGGTTAGTTTTTACTAGACTGCTAATATTAAGAAAGCATATGTTTGCTTTGAAGCAAGCAATCAGGGGACCGACGGCTTTAAGTCTTCTCCGAGAGACTTTGTAATGAGAATTAATGCGTTACCAAAGTGCACTAGCTACCTTTCCAGTGCTCCTAAAGGAATATTTAAAAATCTCAAACAAATTTACTAGATTATACAAAGCAACCATATTAGGCAAAAAGAATTGTCGAATGTGGGAGAGAAAAGTTAATATTGATATTAATTTCAAAATAAAATAATCCAGATTTAAAGGATTATCTTTTTACCAGGTTCTTATTTACTACAAGTGCTCTATTTAACGGTGTTGCCATGTTCTACACTTGGGTAACGAGAGGTAATTGAATTGTCTTGCCACTGGGCTTGAGTGCCACGCTAGGGCTCTGGCCCTGCAAATACCCCCCCCCGAAATACACCCATCACAATAGTGTTCATATACACGGCTTTTTATAAACTGTTGCTATATAATTATAGTGTATAACAACGATTATGATAAGAACAACTTGTGACACTTCTAGTATTCTGTATGGTGATATATTACGGTTTCAAAATAGGTAATTTATTTGTAAAAGTAGGAAGATTTTCCCTGGAGGGCAACATTAACCTTTTTTCCCCAGATGAAACGTTTGGTCGCTTGGGGGACATTACTGTCCCCCTAAAAAATTCGAACGTGTTTTTTCCTTCTTATTCGATAACAGTAAAGTTGCTGAAATAACATGATTTTCCAGGGTTTTTTTCTCACGTTTTTGTAAATTATACTTTTTTTAAGCGTTTGTTGGAAAAATGACAAATTCCCAAATTTATAGTGAGGCAAAAAAAACCTAAAGTGCTCCATTTGACATAGTAAAGGTGCCACTTTTACATCAGATAAGCTTCCTTTTTTATTTAAAAAGGTGCCCGTTCCACATTCTTTTAAGTGCCTCATACGAACTCTAAAAGGTGCCCCTACACCTCTGATAATTAACCTACTTTTATTCAAATCTGAGAGGTGCCCATTTTAATTTAACAAGTGCCCTTTTCTTTTGTAATAAGTGCCCCATTCTCTTCAGATAACTACCCCCTTTTATCTTTGATGAATGTCCGTTCTCACCTCTGATAATTGCCCTGATAATTGCCCTGATAATTGCCCCCTTTTATTTTGACACGTGTCCCCCTTTTTCTTTCTAATGAGTGCCCCTTTTTCTTCTGATAAATGCCCCCTTTTTTAATAAGAGCTACCTCCCTTTTTTATAAATGCCCCTACTCACACCTCAATAAATACCTCTATCAAAAAAGGTACCGCTTTTCCTACGACAAGTGCCAATTTTTCTTTGTAATAAGTGCCCCTTTCATATCACAAGTGCTCCTATTCCGTTCTCTGGTAAGTGCCCCTTATCAGATGCGAGAAATGCACCATTTTCAACTCTTATAATTCTATTTTTTTTTTTACTTGGACTCGTTCTCCTTTTCTTATCTAATAAGTGTCATTTGCCCTTTGGATAAGTGCCCCTTTTTCCTTTCACCATAAAATGTGCTCATTATTAAACGCAACTAAGAGCGTTTTTTTCTCATTAATTTCTCCCAAAGCTCAATCGCTACGCTCGCTCGCATTTTATAGTTGATATAATTGTGTTTTCTTTTTAAATATCTTTTCAAGCTTTCATGATTATTATTGTTTTTTCCCCCTCTAAATGAGATATAGCTTTTCGCACTGCGACCTTACAAAATCTTACAGTTTTTGCCCGCTCGCAAATCAATATATTCAAACCATCATACTCAACTGCAAAGTAAGTAAGTGACATAATACGAGGCAGGCAGTGGAAGGTTTACTTTATGTGCCAAAGTATAAAACAGAATGCTTTAAACATAATCCCCTTGTATCTTTAATTAAAGCTTGGAATCAGTTAGACAGATCATTGAGAAATGAGAATGGCAAGCTCTGTGAACACCTTTGAATACAATTTCAAACAATCTTGCAATATCGATTCCAAATAAGATAAAATGACAATAGGAATTTGTTTAGTGCCTTAACTAAAGTTTTTCCTTTAATTCCTTTTAGCTTTCTGGCACATTTCTCTTGTAAAAATAAAACGTTTGGTTAATTATGCGCTTGCAGAACAACATGATGAAATGTGGTATTCATATACATCCTCATTGCTAGGAAAATTTCACTTGATGCATTTTATTGTTTGACTTTGTCAAGGATATGACATTCGTAATTCTCCTGCTTGCACAATTTTCTGATTCTTAGCTTGAACGTAGGACGACATAATGCTTTTCAAACTTAAAGGATGATTTCATATAATTATTATCAGTTATAAATATATTTGTATTTTTAATCTTATTTTAGAGGGTACATTCAATTGGTATACTAGATTGCATTCTTTTTGCATATTATCCAGTAATTTACTATCCTGTAATATTTGTTGTTGTTGTAAATATGTTTATAACAATTTCTGTATCCCTAATGTCTTTCTTAACTGAGCCTAAGTAGTTTCTATACTTTGTTTATGAACTCTCAAACGTGTATGTTTCCTTTTTTTCAAAGTCTCATACATACCGAAATATGCTAATAGTTACTTTTCATCGGATTTAAAACCTGATTACCGTTTATACTATAATGGTACATTAAGATCAACACTTTCTTCAACGAAAAAGCAAAGCAAAACATGTTTTTACTGTTATATGTTAATGATTTTTGTTATTATTATTATTATTATTATTATTATACATATATTTGTTATACTATTATTCCTCATTATGTTTACCAGGGCCTCATGGAAGACCACCATTATTTGTGATAATGAGTCACCCTGCCTAATTATCAGAAATAAATAAATAAATGATGCTTATTTAAGCAGTATCTTGGACCATGTAAACAGAGAAACAAACATTAAAATCATGCCTGATAAACAAACAAAAAACCTTTATGCCGCCTGGTGGTGAGGCGATTTTTTTTCTGCCCCCCCCCCAAAAAAAGTTGTTGCCCATTACGCCACTGCAAGGACAGGTAAATGCACGTTACCCTCCGAAAACATGAGACGGAAGAGCAGACACAGCTGCACAACATAACGAGTTCTCTTTCACTTTTACTCAAACGAAAAAAGTGACATTGAAGAACATTGCATTTTCTTATGTAGGATTGTTCTCTAGTGAGGAAGTGACGAAAAAAAGACATCCAGTCCCGCTGCCCACCGAAAAAAATTATAATTCATCTCAAAAACAGTTTTTAAAACAGTTTTGGGGTGAGGACCATAATACATGTAGGTTTAAAAACAGGAGAAAAGCCGAGAAGTAATTGTCATGAAAGAACCGGTAATGTACCCTTAGCGCTCGTTTTCATCCCTGATCGACCTACCTACCTACCTACGAACTGTTGGAAGAATGGAGTTTCCATGGCAACGATATTTGTTCGTATGACAAGTTCAATTTTGGTCACCTCTGCACCTGTTTAGTCAATTTAAATACGAGTCCCTAGTCAAATGAGTTCCAGCGTTATTTATTTTACTCCTACATAATTCTTCGCAGTATGGCTTTAGAGTGCCCAATCTGGCCATGTCTGCGCAACGAACATAACATTTTAATCTCTGTAATAGCGATACGTATCCGCGCAAAACTGTGTCTCAAATGAACCTTTATTTTTGTATTGTCTAATGACACTTGACACGACCGAAATTTTCTTGTGGAAAAAATGTTCATGCTTGAATTTTGATGAAAATTATGGCACGCTTATTAAAAGACATGTATGAGAAATAGTGTAAGATTCAGCACCAGTGGAATATAAAAGAAAATCTTTGTCAATTTCAACTCAATTATTAGATGTGTAATTTCTACAAAATTGTAAAACCCGTCGAGACGAAGACTGGAAACGTGTTCATGAAAGTTATGTATTCATTATATTTTGTAAAGGTAATACAAAGTTTTGGTATGGGGTCATGAATTTGGTTCAAATTAACATATTGGAAGCATATGTGATCCTACAATATTCAGTGATCGTTGTCACGGTTGAAATCGAGTCTAAAGTTATGAAATTGTAAATAATAAACTCTTTATGTTGTATAGCTCCCTCTTAAGGTCAAGATGTTAATTAAGCTATAAAACAATGTTTCTTGACTAAAATAGACCGATTGGCTATTCCCTTTTGAAAATTATGTATCACAACTACATATTCTGAAATGTTCATGGTCGCATGTACCATTGTATGATCGTAGGCGCTATTTGAAATTTATCAAAAATACCGGGAGTACCGGTAAATTTTTATATTCAATTTTTCTCGAAAGCAGAAGTGATTTAGGGGCTAAATTTTCTAGTGCTTATAATACATCCACATGGGCTTCCAAATATATTAAAATTCTGAAAAATTACTATCCAGCCAATTTTCAATATTTCCCAAAACTTTGTATTACCTTTAATGCATCGACGATCGACAGGTGGAAATATTCATTTCCAACCAAAGGTGTTCACGAAGCACCTCATTCATTTTGGCAGCGATTATTCTAAAATGCACAAATGTTTTTTGATGTGTTTTTTCAGCTGCCATCACAGTGCCCTCCCCCCAGCGAAACGAAATATCGATCGGCCAAATTTTCAAATATCGGGACAAAATCATCATCATGATAATCATCATCATAATCATCATCATCATCATCATAATCACTATCGCCACCACCGCCACTATGACCACCGTCGCCGCCACCGCCACTATCATCATCATCATCGTCATCATCGTCATCGTCGCAATTATCACCAACATCACAAATCTGTTGCCCCCTTTTCTTCACTTTTATCATGTTCATGTTCTCATATCCATTTTTCATCTTCTATTTTCTCCCTCAACCAGGTATAGTGATTGGAAAGATTTGGACTGTGTTCGGAGTGCGGAGCACAGCGGTCGTAGGATCCATTCTCGCGTCGGCAGGTTGTCTAGGAGGTTCTTTCTCAACCCATCCTTACCATATAGCAATCAGTATTGGAGTAGTATCAGGTATAAAACACCCATCCTATACCATAGAGCAATCAGTATTGGAGTAGTATCAGGTATAAAACAATCGCAAAGACTTCCTTCCTTTCCTGTTGCACATAGACAAAATTTTATTTTCCCCCTTTTTTTCGTAATTACTATTCATCAAGAGATTGTGACGATATAACTTATTCTTGATAGATAAAGTTTATATTTTCTCAGAACGTTATTGATCAATTAAAAGTGTAATAGAAATTGATCAATAAAATTCATCTTTATGTACAATAATGTGTCAGGAAATGTCAATATCCTTGTCCTGTACCTTTGAAATGTTTGATCTTTATAATGATGTTAGTCTGTCAGATGAAACAATAGTCACATTTCTTGAAAATCGTTTATTTTCAGGCACTTTGTATCTTTAATAGGAAAATTAAACTCGTCTTAGAGCCAAAAGTTTATTAACTCAAATTACTTACTTTAATGTATGCCCTTCTGGCTCATAACAGACGGATACGCATACGGATACTTCCTAGTTCCTCTTAGCCCGGCAGCTCAGTGCACTTTGATCAAGCGAACGTAAAAATATCAGGGTATTGGAACATTCGGAGAGGAACCTAGTATATCCAAATATGGATTTCTGCCGGGCCGCCAGCCTCTGCTGCATATTGCCACTGGGGCCGGTTTAAAAAGGCCAACAAATGTTGTTAATCAAACGAGCAAAGTACCATTTGAAACCAATTTTAACTAAATGCATGAATGTTACAAAGCACTAAATGGCCCATGCCCGACAAATTTGTTGCTGCTGAGGGCTCGCCAGACGCCAAAAAATGTGGCCCTAAGGTCCATTAATGTAGCATTGACCGATTTGGAATGCTCAGGTTAATTTTTTACATACTACGGAAACCATCATGACAGACAATTTTTCTCCTGCCTAGGGCCTGCCAGACGTCCCAAAACTTGGGTCAATGCTACAAAAATGGGTTTTTTTTTTTTTGGCGTGTGGCGTGCCGTAAGCAGCGGAATTTTTGTCGGGTATGGGCCTTTCAGTACTTTGTTGCATTCATGCATTTAGTTAAAATTGGTTTCAAGTGGTACCTCGTTCGTTTGTCCTAACGCAATTTAAGTGGCCCTTCTAGGGCAACTGGCGGGCCCTAAGCAGCTGAATTTTTGTCGGGCATGGGCCTTTCAGTACTTTGTTGCATTCATGCATTTAGTTAAAATTGGTTTCAAATGGTACCTCGTTCGTTTGATCAAAGGCATTTTTTACCCTTTTTTAACCGGCCCCAGTGGCCACATGCAGCAGAGGGACTCTGGCAGACGTCCATATTTGTGTATACTAGATCTCTCCCTGATGCTCCTATACTTGAATCAAAGTGCACTGGGCTGCCGGGCTAATTACTTTCGTATTATGTTCCTTTTATTGCAGGGCTAGGAGTTGGTCTCTGCTTCATCTCTGCCGTGAACATGGTCGCGATGTACTTCCACAAGCGATTTGGTGTGGCCAATGGCATCATGTTTATTGGTACCAGCTTGAGTCAGATTGGGGTACCTCCCCTCACCCGGTTCCTGGTGTCACAGTATGGCTGGCGGGGCACCTTGCAAATCAACAGCGCCATCATGTGCCACAGCGTTGCTGCCTCTTTCCTTCTGCGGCCGCTAAAGCCACCTCCAAAGAAAAAGATGACGATGAAGACAGCTTCAGGTGAGTGCGAAAACAAAGGTTTTGAGACCAGAGAAATCATCGAACTGGATGTACTGCCACATCTCTCGACGCCGTTAGGCACGCCTGTGATTCAACGACGACGGAGGATTAATGTAGATACTGATTTAGGTGGAGTGCGGGAAAAAGGTAGTATGCGAGGGAAGGGCACTGTGATGAAAGCTGACAACCTTAAGGTGTTTGGGCATCAGAGAACACCCTCTGAACTGGAGCAACGGTTAGAGCAATCGAAACCTTCATCTTCAGGGAATGACAACTGCGATCATAATAAATATTCCGTTCGTGTTGTTGCTAATATTCCAAAGATCAGGGTGGAAGACTGGGATAAATCCATTAAAGCGTCTGGTAAAAATAGAAACAAGAAGGATATACCGACCGATGCAACGAAGTATCTAGAAGCAGGTAATGAGGGTGAAAGAAAGGGCCAGTCGGGTCATCTGTGCAAGACCCTTGCCGACATGTTCGGCATCACTCTCTTTAGAAACGAACCCCTTGCCATCCTGCAGAACTTCTCCTCTATGGTGGTAATGATCGCGACCTTCGTACCTGTAGCCCACGTCTTTGTGATGGCGACGGATCGAGGCATGGCGATCAGCAATGCCGCTGCTCTTCTATCAGTGCTTGGGGTTGGTGGTACGGTGGGACGCATTATCTCAGGCATCACCGTAGACAAACAACTGATAGGTAAGGCCCGTAGCTAGGCGATGGGGTTTTCATGACAATTCGGTGACCCTACAATCCTACATTGATTTTTACTCTGGTAACCTTTATCTTGGCGTTATTTGTTTCAAGGATGTAGCATTAGACCTTCGGTTGTGATTGGGCCTTTAGACCTTTGGTCGTGATTGGGCTTTGGATTTGTATTAAGCTTAGGGTTATAAGTATGGTCTTGGAATTAGGTATGACCAAGAATTAAGCTCCTTTCAACGGAGCGCAATGTAAGATCATCAATAATGTATCTGAAGCAGGGGGTATGCATGGGGCTTATATAAATCATGGGAATTTGTGACTTCGAAAATAGTGATATGATCAAGAAACACTTCACAGGTAGTCAAAGTATGGACATCCTTTAAAATGATAAGAGTGAGAAAAGAAAGATAACAGAATGATCAGTGAATATGTAAAAAAATCGAGAAGACGACATACATGTACATGTCTTTGTATAAGGACGATAATACTAATTTTACAAGTAAGGAGCGCCATGGAGAAGTCAACCATTAATTATCTAATATCTTTCCACTACTATATTTTGATCCTTTTACTACCAGGTCCCCACAGCTACATGACCCTCATGAATGTACTGACCGCCATCCCAGTGGCCATCCTCCCGCTTGTCGCCTCCAACTTCCCCCATGCCGCAGCCACTATCTTCTTCACAGGCATCGGCATCGGATCCACGATCGTAATCCGGATTGTCCAAGCCAAGAAGGTTGTCTCGCCAGCCTTCATGAGTGACAACGTGCGCTTTGCCGTCATGAATACAGGGTTTGGCATGACGATGGGTGCAGTTTTATCAGGTGATACCTCCGAGTCACATAAGAAGATTATCTTTCAAAAGAAAGAAGGAATGCATTACAGTAGTTACAACCCTAGAATAATTAAACGCATGCTTCGAACATTTGCAACCGTACATAATGATAATCACTGAAATATTTGAGTGAATCTATCACCAAAAATAATCTTGTTCAAGGTAATACATTCAAATATTACGTCTTTTACGTCTATAAAGAGATATTGCGAGTTTCAAAATGCCGACATGTGAGAAGACTTACTTCGACGCACCCTTACGCGACCGCATATCTACCAAAAGGGGCATAGGGCCCACACCAAAGACGTTTAAATATATACGCAAGACCTACCTGGGTTCCCTGAAATTAGGGCAATACATGCTTACTGAAATTTTAAAAATATTTACACTTTCAGTATTTTCTGATTTCAATATTAATGTTTATATCTCTCTTCTCTTCTTGCAGGATGGTTTGCTGACCTCACTGGTAGTTATTCCTTTTCATTTTACTGCGCGGCCGACATCCTCCTGTTCGGAGCCGCCATCAACCTAACCATTTCTGTACTCTCTCGACGGCGGAGAAAGAAACAAAGTTCTCGAAAGGAACATCCTATTTAGCCTTCACATTGCTTCATTCCTTTGTAACGGATTAGACTTAATCAGTAACCGGACCAAAATGTCAATGCTCAGTGGAATATGGTACAAAATGATGCATGCGCGTGAGTTCATTATACGATCTATCCGCACTCGAGTGAGGCTGTGTGTATCTATCGCACGACACCGTTAGGCCAATGAACTGATTAGATTTTGAGGTCACGAGGTCATAGGTCACAGGGCCAATGATTTATGAAAAAAGGCTCATGATTACATTATCATTAGAACCAATGGACAGATTACCCTCAAACTTGGGGCATGTATGTATCTTGCTGAGCCAATGAACTGATTAGATTTTAGGGTCATGAGGTCAAATGTCATGGGGCTCATTATGTATGCAAAAAATAGCTTGTCAACGCATTCTCATTAGAACTGACGGATGGATTACTATCAAACTTAGGACATGTATGTATCTTGCAAAGCCAATGAATTGATTATATTTTAGGGTCATGAGGTCAAAGATGAGGTCATACATTGTATATGAAAAATAGCCTTTAATCACGATATTCTGGGATTGCTATCAAACTTGAATTTGAAAAATTGCTCTGTTTTGGTTTGTAAAATCGCTCAATGGCGTAGGCATCACTTCATGGAATTATAGTTAAAAATTGTTCCTTTTCATTCGGAATAGCAGTAAAGAGCTTGCCAACACACCCAAGGAGGGTGACACAATTGTGTCATTATCAGTCAAAGAAGAGCATTTCACTTTTAATAAGGGTTTAATCAAGCCTACCACCCAACTCGAGGGTACAAAACCATTATCTAACACTATCTTTACAATTAAGTTACTATTTTCAGGAGATTTTGAACCATTCTTTAACATTTAACATTATTCACTGAACTATCATAAAATTATCGTCTTGTTATTTCAAAGACATTTAACCCTATTCTGACTAGGCTTTTCTTGAGCACGTTATGAAGGGGGAGGTGTAGGGAGGGGGGGGGGGGTGTCATTTTGGTATTCATTTTGTCTATGAAGTCATGTCAACAAGTGTGCATAACAACTCTCATTAACTTGTACACACAAAATGGTATTCTCAGTTTCTGGATGACCTATGACCTTTATTTGTCAGTGATCTGAACACGCTACGTTCGATTCTTGTAAATTAGGAACCAAAAGTTGCGCAAGATTTCAACGAATTATATTTAAATAAAAGAACATTTCGATAATTGCAGCGGTTCGGGAGTAGTTGTAAAATTACCACTCCCTGTCAGAATAGGGATAAGTTGCAGTATCACTTCATAATCTTCAATTTGTCCTTTCAGTTTATTGTTCATGCCAATGTTACTATCAAAATGAAATCATTCTGATCCGTTTCAGGAGACATTTCGTTGTTTCAATCATTGAAGTACTTCTAGAAATCATTCATTGAAACGTGAGAAGAAACCTTTAATCTTGTGTAATTTACTGTTGATAATACATGTGTTCCTCTATCGTTGGGGATTTCGCTTTTCAAACTCATGAGAAATATTTTCTTCTCTTAGAACGCTCAAAATTCTTGTAACTCTTGTCAGTTCCTTTCTTTTTATCGTCCTATTCTGATTTCTTATCACGACATTTGTTCTTAATTTGCATTTTTTTTCTCAATTCGTCACAAACTTTATCACACCAAGGTTGAGATTTGGAAAGCATCTCTCCTCTTCTAAGATGCATTTTACAATTTCTTGTGTAACATTCCAGATGTAGCAGCCTCGCCCCCCTCCCAGTCCGGGAACAGATTCTAGCAATGTTTCTAAGGGTACGTTTATGCTCAACTTTTTCTGGCCAGAATGAGGCATTTGATACGCGTTTAGTTCAAAACACGGTTGTGTCCTTTCTCATTTTGGTAGAATCACCGAAAAACGGCGATCGTAAACTCACAAAAAGGTGCGTTTTGGATCGGCGATTCTGCAAAATCAGCGATTCTGGGGAAGCATTAAGTAAAACGCACAATTTTGTAAACGCGTTTAAATGGGGTCAACGTAGCATGCGCAGTGCAGGTTTGCGAATCCAGCTGCAGAGCCAGAATCATAGAATCATGCCTGGAGGAGCCTGAGAAGTGAGCATAAACATTACACCGTGGAACTGCGATTACGATGAGCGTTTCAAATCGCTCATTCTGCCTTCAAAATCAAGCATAAACGCACCCTAATTCAGGTATGGCAAAAGTGTCCACACTGTGTGCGAACTCAGATTTTACTTTAAAAACAAAACAAAAATCATATTTGATTGTTTTTTTAAAGTTTTATTACCACTATTTTAAAAACAAACAACATTCGATATTGTTTGTTGAGTGTTTATCAGACAGGAATTCGTCAAAAGAGTTTTGCGGAGACGCAATTCATTTACTAGTTTTTATAAACAAACTAATACACTGGCGGCTTACCACTCCATCTGAGCGAGCCTTAAGTTTGAGGAGGAGGAGAAGGAGGAGAAAGAGACCCCTGCCATATACATAATGATTGATGGCAAATAGCGATATTGTACCTCCCTAAACATTATGAGCAACACCGGTGTCTAGAAAATTGTCATCGCCACCCCAGACCTTTTCATTAATGAACTAGTTTTGTTCCATTACATGTCAAGACAAACCGGTTAATAAACGTGTTTACAATGATAAGTACTATTCATCTATCTTAATCCAAAACAAGCGATGTTATAAAAACTTTGTCATGTTTTCTATTTCGAAAAATAATGAACACAGTCACAGAGACTTCCGAAAATATCGACCTAAGGACATTTCTACAGCCTCGCCCATCACCTTTTGCAACATGCAAACATTATACGATGACGTCATTCGAACATGATTTCTAGAAATGGAAAGAACAAAAGGGTATGGAAATTGTCCTAGAGTTTTCTTAAAGTAGTTGTGATCGTGTTAATGTGGTATAGATTATTTTCCATTGTTTTTAGAATTAAAAACAAAGTTATTACGTGCAAGCTAGTACATGTATTTACCAATGTGTTTATTCAAGCTACTTATTGGTCTCGATGTTAAATTCGTATGATCAGTGCAAATATTTTGATATTGAGCTTCTGCCGAGTTTTATCATTACCAATATTCGTCATGCGATTCGTACTTAAGTTATAACCTGTGTCAAAATATACTCTTCCTTATTCATACTTGGTTTCATTTTCATGATTATTTCGAGTATGGAATTATTGTTTAGCATGAAACACACAATACGGTAGAACCAGCATGATCGCCAAGGCTTTCAAAATCGAAATCAGCCTTCGGCAATTTCAATAGTCTTCCCATATATTGGAATGTGCTAACATGATGATTGCTTATTGCATAATCCGTACAAATTTTCCATAGGCACTACAATAGTGGATTGAAATTGCCTTTAAGTTGGTTTCTTGAAAGCCGTTCCGATCGTGTTCAATATTTATCTCAAGTAAAGGCCAAAACTTATGTTTAGGTTTGTTTTTTAATTCGCCCTATCCTGTCGAAACCGATAAGAATTTCACGAGAATGCTAGTATGTATATGCGGCTACTGTCTGCTGACTCTTGCATCGCACACAATCAGATCCATAATATACAGTTCACGGCGTTTTACAGACTCATTTTCAGTCGGGAGCTAGCTAGGTGGTGCTTGTTATATTATCGAGCAATCATTCGCAATAACCGACTTGGCAGATACTACTCACTCTATGTAATCACTCTTCCTCGCTTTCCAATATCTCTTTCACCCTTTGTATTCTTTTCCCTTTTTTTTCTTCTTTATTAGACATCCCTTTCCTTCCGCCCCCCCTCTCTCTCTCCCTCTGTCGCTCACCCCCTCACTCTCTCTCCCTCTCTCCCTCTCTCTCTCTCTCTCTCTCTCTCACACACTCTCTCACCCTCTTCCTCCCACTCTCTCCTATTCATTTTCTTCAACCGATTTGGGAAGGGTTGACTCTGTGCGTGTATAATATCCCATTCCATGATATGCATGCGCAATGTGACATCGGATACACAGCGCGCAGTGCCTAATGACGTCAACAATAGGATGCTCGCGCAGGGCTATGTTTACATTTTCAGTTTCATTTATTCATTCGCACACATCATCGGTCCTAAACAACCAGGAAATTAAGAGCTATAAATCTCAGTATAATTCTACAGCACTGATACATGACAGAAAAGATATCGTAAGAACATATTTAAGGACCAGTGAAAGACTGTTTTGGAGTTTCGAAGAAAAAAATATGGCGAAAACAAGTGATTCAAAAACCGTTGCAGTACAGACCAATCCGAATATACCGACTGGGAAGAGTGTTCTTACCAATGCAGAACATTACCATACACCGGGGTGAGTCGTTGGGTTCGCTCGCTTTGTGCTTGTTTGTTTTCTCTAAGCATTTATCATCATATAATTGAAAGGTCTCTCAAGTGATTAACATAGACACGTTCAGTCAAATCTATATTCTCTTTGAGTAGTGGGTCTACTATTTCCTTTGAATTGGACAATATTAGTAATATTTTCATTATTTTCTTGGTATATTTCTTGATAATTAATACTGTTGAAAATCATGTAGATCATAATGGTTACATGGGACTGTTTTTCTATTTAGTTTTTAATGATGAAATGATATCAATTGCACTTGCTGCTTAACGAATATTTAAGATTAGCGGTGAAAAGGTGATCACTCAACTTCAGTTTCGTATTAGAATGAATAAGATCCAATCAAAACAAATAATTACAAATGAGATAGAAAAGAAGGCTCGATGGTAGAAAGAGTTCTCTATGATAATGGTCAATGATATTGTAGAGGTTCCATCTACCATTATATTCTCAAACTAAATCCTTCATGAATTGGAATGGGTCAGTTGTCCATGCACATAGTACCATCTCTGATTTCATCATCATAATGCTTGTTTTTCAGATATTGTGGGTTCTGCCCCCAGTTCAAATTTCAAATCGGTGAAACTTTTGGTCGGACGACGACCCGGCTACTCAAGGACCCAAGCGTACCTAAATCACAACGGACAGTACTTGCCAATATCAAACCGATTTCACCAGGTTACCCAGGTAAAGATTATTTTCAAAAGCCTCGTTTATGCGGTATATAATCACTCCGGGGAAAAGGAGAGAGAGAGAGAGAGAGACAGGGAGAGAGACGAGGAGAGAGACAAGAGAGAGAGAAAGAGATCAATGAAGTCCGAGAAGGGAGGGAGGGAGGGACAGAAAGAAAGTGAGACTGAATATGAAAGATATGAGAGGAAGGAGAAAGAGAGAGAGAGAGAGAGAGAGAGAGATGAGGAATAGAAAAGAAAGTGTGCATGTGTGAGTGACATAAAATTAAGGAATCGAGTGGTGTTAGATTATAGACTACTTCTCGTATTATATATCCTTTAACTTTATAACGCGAGTGAAGTTGTAGCCAATATAGTGATTTTAATCAAAATGAAATATTGTATGCATACATGTATGGTGTAAAAAAGAGTCATTTTGGATTGTCCGTCCGTTCCGCTATTAAGTGACTACAGTATTTAAAGAACCTTTGTACGGATTTTAACCAAACGTGGAGCAACTATATACGAGCCTGCAAGGATGGAATGATAAGATTTTGGGTGGAAGAGGTCAAAGGTCAAGGTCATAGGATTATACAAGCGTTAAAAACTACCAAAAAATGTTACGGTACCGCGATAACTTGAAAAGTATTGAAGCAATTTAAAGCCCCGTTGCACTACTTGTAGCTGCTTGCTCCCTCTATATAGAAAACAATGCCTAAGCGGTGCCTGTTGGTCCCCCATGATCTTCTTTTTGAGAGCTGAATTGAGAAAACCACCTGTCAGTGACCACGCTGGGTGGTCTTATCCCCCTGGCCAAACTAGTGCAGACGGGCTTTAAACCAAACGTGATTAACTGATCACATTTTGGGTGTACATGAAAGAGGTCATGAAAATCACAGAGTCATGAAAGTGTTAAAATCCCAGAAAACTTGTGGCCCAAACTTTATTCAAGTATACATGTACAGGTGTACGTATGACGGTATGAGCATGAAAAGATTAAATAAAATTACTTTGTGTTTATGAGGACAGATGCTAGGTCACAGGATCATAGAACATTTATATCGGTGGAGGCATCGCATTCATCTTGTTCTTTTTTTAGATCGAAACACTCCGGCTGGGCGAGAACTGCTGTTCCAGTCTCGCAAAACAAGCTTTGGGGACCAGAAATTTACCGAACAGATGGTACCAGGGTACACAGGTATAGAGGTTCATAAATTATCAATTCAAAATGTTGACAAATGTTTCATAGTGCATAGTCGTACAATGCCCCCCCCCCAAAAAAAAAAAAAATAAATAAAATAAATAAAAATAAAATAAAATAAAAATAAAAAAAATATCACATGTATCACATGTATCACACACTGAAGAAGAAAGTTTCAACGTTGAATCCTAAAATGCTATCAACTCCTTCAAATTACTGTGCTATATTAAAGCAGATGGGGTGTATTTTATAACTCTTTTCCGCTAAAACACATTAAAAAAAAAAAGTGCAAGAAACAGGTTTCATATCGTTTACTAGAAGTTACACATAAAACGCATCGGGTTTGATAATGCACCCTTAAGATAAAGATAGTCAACAATGACTGATAATTCCTTCGAAATCAATACTAAACCCATGTTCCCTCGAAAATACAGGCGTAGATCGGAGCTCTAAAAGTTGCACTCTGACATGTAACCAAATTGGAAATTTTAGGTTTCCATAGCGATCTCTCCGATTTTATTTGCATAACCTTTTTTCCACCGTTAAAAGAAAATATATATATATATATATGTCCTGCAGGCTACATCCCGAAATCCCAGCATTACTATGGCAACCGTTACGCGGAAGAATGCCGGGAAGCTATCGCTACGTTTGAGCAGGACCAACAAGCCGAGAGAAAGAAGAGAAATACCATGAAGACTGTTCAACAGGTCCAGTCGGGAAAACTGAAACCTTCCAAACTACCAGAGGTACATGTATATAGTAATTCAATTCAAAGAAACAGTTATTGTCACACGTTACACAGGTATGGAAATCTTTCTAAATGAATACCGATTACGATGAAAAAGCATGATGTTAAAATTCATGGAAGATTAACGCATATGATATAATGAAACAAGGAACTTATGGTCAAACTTAAAAGCAGTACATATTACAAACGATGTAGGGACAGAGAAAGAGGGGGAGGGGGTGATATTATACGTGAGAGTAAAGAGGGAGGAAGATTAGGTTAATATGGAAGATGTGATTTAATAATAATAATTTTTAAAGTCCACTCCAAATCAAACCGAAAATGGAAATTATTTTTGCCCAATTGATCGTGAGCCCGGCAGCCATTGAGAGAGAGAGAGAGAGAGAGAGAGAGAGAGAGAGAGGGGGGGGGGGGGGGTAGAACGAGATAGAGAAAGAGAGAGAGAGATAAACGCCCATTTACAGATTTTTTATCTTTTTGTCTCCAGTGCCATAATCCGTTCGCCGATTGAGCTTTAGGAAGTTTATGAGCATTTAGTTATTTATCACATACTTAATACCCCGCTCCTTTCCCCATTAAGGATCGACGCCTATGATGCTCTATTGAAAATTCGGTAATGTAAATATGTTTCTCAAAGGTAATGACAACTCAATCATTTAGAAAATTGCACCACAAACAGTCCAATAAACTACATGTTGAATTTTTAAGCCATAACATTCCCTCCCGTCGGTCAATTTTTCGAGCAGGAAACGTCGGTATGTCGCACATGCCCTCTACGGCAACTACCAGAAGTCAAGCCTGTCCGCTTCAACTACGCCTCGGCCAATGAGAAACAACATTATATGTCACCTTACTACATGAAAGATGAAAATCCACAAAAAAAGTTTATGTCTGGTAAGCCTAAAACAATTTTCACAAGTCCAAATAATTAGTTTATATTTAAATATTGAGTTTCCCTCTTTTCAATGTTGCTTATGCGGTATGGCTTCAGGACTAGGCCAAGACGTAATTTTGTAAGGTTGGATGACAATTTACAGCTTTAATTTTTTTTCAATCATTGAAACTTGAAAGCAATTGCACTGATCGAAATGAAAGGTCTATAACTAACTAGGTTACTTCCAAAATTCGTGTAAAATCCAAATCAACAACAACAGCAACTGAAACAACAACAACAACATTACGGAACACATTTTATCGTTATTGGTTGTGTTTTTTTTAATGAAAAAGGGATACTAAAAAAAAAAAATTAATATAGAAGCCTTATTTATCATGAAGTTAAGATTTTTACCGGATATTTTCTTGATTATTTCTGCTTAACTATGAAATGAATCATATTTGGCTTAGTTTCATTCTAAAAACGAATGAAATGACCTTGGTATTATCTACTTTTACCTGACAGGGTACACGGGGTACGTGCCTAACGCACGGGATGTAACTGGTGTGGGGTATCCAATCCTTACCAACCGCGCTCTCGTCAAATTCACCAACGATCCAAATCACCCCATGGTCACGGGTCCGCCCGAGGGCAAAGGTTGTACTGCGGACACAACCGGTAACGTACCGGTAGGTTGTCCGGTCCGTACCTGTCAAACCTCGGGGAAAATGCCTCCAATGGAGGAGAAGATCATCGATGAGATGAGGCGACTCTGCGGCCGGCAGTTGCCCGTCATCTATCCGATAGAATCCGGCTTGGTGCCGCACTACACTGGGCATATCCCAGGTATGAAAGAGCCCTCTGTCTCCTCCTCCTCCTCCTCCTCCTCTTCTCCTTCTTCTTCTTCTCTTTTATGTTTTATTTTCCCCCTTCGTTAGAACATTAATAACACCTTTGCCCCTTAAATCCAAACGAAAGTATCGCAAAGACTCTATTTTATGTCCTATAAAAAAAAATGTTTGGATTATGTACTTAATTTTGTCGTTTTTTTTGTTTGTTCAAACTTTGTGGTAGGGGATTGATCAGGCTATTAAAATTGCCTTATAATGATTCTTAGAAAGTCTTTACAATCGTGATAGATGTCATTTTGATTAGAGCCATGCGGATCAAAATAGATTTGTCATATTTCTTTCATTTCAAATAACAAATTTCTAATGAAGGAATTAATAAACTTTTAGACCTGATTTGTCACAGTGTTTGCAAATACATGCAAAAAAAAAAAAAAAACGCCTCTTCTTTTCTTCGTATATTTCTCTTCCACTTACAGGAGAAAAGTTCCGTTACGGGACTACATTCGGTCACAGCACACGTAATGCGAAACGGGAACCCAACAAGAAGTCTAACCGTACTACATAAATGTTTTCGTCCTACCTTTATTTCCCGCCTTTCAAAAAAATCAATCAATTTCTCAATGTTGTATCTAGTTGGTAATATAAAATAAGTGGTATGTTTATTTTATGAAAAATACATTTAATAATGGTATGGTAATGCAATTTGATATTCAATTTGTAACATGTATTTCTATAGTTTACGAATATATTTGTAACGTCGTGTCAATCACAAAATGTTTTGAAGTCAATAAATTCCTCGCGGGGATTGCTAACATTTATTATGCTAATTCTGGGAAACATCCTCATTTTGCAATTGATTGGAAACAATAAAACAAACAAAAAATGATGCTTTGTTTCAAAATCAGTTTTTACACGACGACAAAGGACTTTTGAAAAATCAACTTAAGGGCAACTTCAATATCGTATTGTATTGCCATTATAAATTACGTTATGACAGAGGCGGTCCTCTGTGGTGGGGACGCAGTGCCCTCCCACTCTTTTAAATACCCCAAAGTGCCCCTTTTAACTTCAGATATGTACCCTTTCTCTTTTCAGCAATTTCTATCAATTTGAGTTTACCCTTTATACGTGCCCCTTTTGCATGGGTGCACCCCACTTTGAAAGACGCTCCGTCGCCCCAGTGATATGATTTTGACATATGTGATTGTCAAGTTCGTGCATTTGAATAGGTGATGCAGAAGGCTATTGATATGCCTTTGGATGATTTTTTGAAAGTCTTTGATTATGTTATTTCTACAGTTGAGTGTGATTACATATACATGTAGGTGCTATTGTTTGTGTGAAAGAGAATTCTAAGAAGAATATTTAGGCACACAGTGGCGGATTCAGGAGATGTGAGAGCGACGTAAGAAAACAGGAGAAAAAGATGAAAGAGAAGAAGAAAGGAAAAGGAGAAGAGAGAGAGAGAGAGAGAGAGAGAGAGATGTTATTAACATCGCAACACAGAGTAACTTGTTGGCGTAATGTTTGCATAAACCAATGGCGGATCGGGGGGGGGGGGGGGGGGGGGGGGGGGGTAAGCGGACACTTTTTTTTTTTTTTTTTGGAGTCCAAAAAAAATCGCAACGACTCAACCAGCCCAAAAGTCGCTCAGTGGGGGGGGGGGGGGGGGGGGGGGGGAGGGGGGGGGGGGGTTAGTGGGCACATTTTTATTTTTTTTTGGTCCTCGAAAATTTTAAAATTTGCACCCCCCCCCTTGAGCGCCAGGAGGGGGGGGGGGGCCCTGGATCCGCCACTGTCTGTGTATAGATGGCTCTGCCGAGATCCAGAGCCGTCTGGCACTGCCGACCACCACTAGAATTTTATGTACTCATCTTCTTGTTTTATTTTTCCTGATTTCGTCGTACTTTTGTCTGTTTTCGCTATCGTCAACGTGTCATCATGCCTTCTACATATAGGTTGCTTCTTTACCGATCCGGATATTTTCAACAATTCTACTAATTTCACGGCTTTGCACGAATGTTCACTGTCAGGGCCAGCCCCCCCCCCGATCGCAACTGATTTCCCCTACCTTTCTTTCTCTTTTTTCCCCTTTCCCTTCCCTTCCTTCTCTCTCTTTTATGTTTGCGGGGGGGGGGGGGGGGGGGAGGCAAGGGCCTTTCGGCCCCCCGATCCACAAACTTGTTGGGGGAAAATTGCAACTGATGTTTCCCTTCTTTTTTCCTTCCCTTTATCACCTCTTTTTCTTTTTTCTATACCTTTTACTTCTTCTCTCTTATTTTATTGATGGGGGGGGGGGGCGGGGCGGGAAGGCAAAAGCCTAGGAGGAAAGGCCCTTTCAGCCCCCCCCCCCCGATCTCCTTTTCTTTTCTTCTTCCTCTTCTTTATTTCCCTTTCCCTTCTCTCTCTCTCTATTTTTTGCGGGGGGGGGGGGGGGGAAGGCCCGCTCGCCCCCCCTCTATCCGTGCCTCACTGCAAACTACTAACACAAGGATTTGTACATCCCGAGGAAGCGATTATGGACAATCTTACCGCTGTAGAAAAACACGAAACACTCAATGTTATCTTTTTTTTTCTCACTCAGGACGGAATACACTTTATTGCTTTTTTATAGATTATGTGCAAATGCATACAAACCTTAACATACATTAAAATAAATCAATTGAATCAAAGTATATAATAATGTTTTTATAATGAAGGAATTCATGTCATCAATAATCAGGTACCACGAGAAAGATTTTGGTAGAATTTCAGCAGAATTTAAGAAGTGGTGCTATTGCAAAAGCCACAAAATGGTACCTACAATATTGTGCAATAATTCAAAATTATCAGATAAAATCATCTCTCTAAAATCTATTATAAATCTGAAAGTCAAATGAAATTATTCCAATGTGTACAGGGTGTCTAAAAAATATGAGTTTCATTGGCTATATAAGTAGTCAACCAAACTCAGTGAATTTGTAAAAGTATGGCTTTCATAGGATCTTCTAAACCATGCACGAATTTCACAAGGACTTGAGCTAAAACTACAAAGTTATGACTGATTTTGTCAAACGTACTATATTTTTCTAAAGTTACAAAGAAAGCTCTTGAATATCTTCAGTGCACAATAAGCCTGTGCCTGTCTCTTCTGCATTTCCTGGCAAACCTTTTCATTTAAATGTTTCTAACTCATGAGTTCTTAGTGAAATCCCCGCTGACAGATTTCCAGATTAATCTTTCATCTTTTTTTTAAAGTTAATAATATTTGTTCAACTTTTTCATATTGAAATCATTATGACGTGAGTAATATACTGTAGGGAACACCCAAGCATTATTTTAGAAGAAAACTGCCAGACATAATGATTGTGCACTAATGCTGTTCAACATGCTCTCCTTGTAAAATTGGAAAATGCTACATCTTATAGAAATGATCATAACTCTGAAGATTTTGGTCACATCCTTATAAACCTTACAGGACACATGGAAGGCACATAGACAATCTACATACAAAAGCCTTTGCCTTTGTTGCATTCAATTTGAACAATATCCTTGTTATCCTATACTCTTGTTATGAATACATCTAATTGTTTTGTCCACTGTTGGAAGAGGTCATATTACAATAATTTAAAAACTCTTTGTAAGGGGTGTACTCGCTTTTGTTGGATACTATAGATAAAAAGTCATGTCATTTGGGACACATTGCTTAGAAATGCCCTTTTCAGTTTGAAAATAGTAATATGTCATGTGACTGGCTATCAGCCAATCAGATGATTGGAATACACACAGCTCTTTATGAAGAACATCTATGATGCACGAAACTTTATTTCTTTGAAAAACATAATGCACACACAACCCATATACAATACATGTATACTAAACACACACACCCTTTATCTACAGCAGATATCTTCAACAATATACACTTGCTTGACATGAAGCAAAAACCACAGAAATCATCTTCAACTAAAACAAAATCACAACAATAAAAGGCTTTCTTGCTCACTGTCTCTGACACAAAAACTGAACTTGGAGCTTATATAATGGTGACAAAAGAGAACACCTCAAACTCTAGAACGATATGTTTAAACGCACATGATAAAATGAAGAGTTTTGGCTGTAATATCGGTATTCTTAACAAAACAAAAGGGTCATGAAAAAAGAAAAAAATCACATTTCTCTTCCTGACAAAATACTGGATTGCATAACAAATATGTGTTTTGGATTGACTTACTTCTAATCAAAACCAACCACTTAATCTAGATACCTTTTACTCATCAATTCAAAGACTCTCGATTTAAAATGAATACCTACATACACGTACGTATGGCCCTTGAATAGACGGGTTTACTAACATATTCAAGTTTTATGTATACTTTTAAAATGGTTGTTCTTGACAGCCTGAAAGCTAACCCAAATTATTGCCAGACAAAGCAACAAGTAATGTATGCAGACTAGATTGATTCCAAGTATTGAAGTTTATTTATCCATTCATTCATAACAGGTTAATGGAATAACTAATCACCAGGTTCGATTTGATGGTCTGTGTTACCTGACTGCTAAGCAAGCATGTATATGCCTCTTAAATAAGCAACCAGAGGACCGACGGCTATAAGTCCTCTCAGAGGGACTTGGTAATGAGGACTAATGCCTACCAAAGGGCACTAGCGCATCAACTTGGTTTCGAAACCCTCCCAGTTACAAGACCACTGCTCTACCTCTGAACCATCCTTTGCTTTCATTTCACATCTCCGTTCCCCGGAAAGAAATATCCATAAATTTGAATATGTTAGTATACCCGTCTGTGGGAGGGAATTGAACTTGCTATCATGCTGCTATTAGAGAAAGCAGGAAAACAGATCCGAAAGTTATCTTTCAATATTGAACGTCCATATTCTCCAAGCTCGGTCTAAAGGTTACTTTAAAATAGGAAGTTAGGACAGTCTACATTTCCTCATCATTTAGCATGATTGCACCACAAGTCATGTTTAAGGAAATTCATAGAATACAGGTTAAAGGGCAGTAGTTCTTAGAATGTATCACAGACCCAAGTTGCAAAAGGGCACACAAATACTGATTTTCTGAATTTCATAACTTTCTCATATGTGTTACCAGTAAACATTTTGTCAAATCTCTTATCTTTTCTGCTTTTACCCAAATAGTGGATATCAACTTAAGCAACAAAACTCTATTGATGCAACACTCAAATATACATGAAAATAGATAATAATAATATTTAATTTCATATAGCGCTTAATACAAATGTCTCTAAGCGCTTTACAAATATACTAAGATTTTTAGAAGTACTGTGAATAATTACGATGAGGGCAGTATCATTCAAATCTAATGTTCACACAAGGTATAAAATACTATTTCTGTACAAAAAATGACTGAAAGACATTTTGTTTCAGTACATGCATGATCATCTGCTAAGTGGTCTAAATACAACTGTTGTAAACAAAACAATAGTTTTAACACAGAATAATAATACCAAGGAATGTGATTTGGTAAAGTACATTTTTAACCCTTCCTGGACAGGAATCACTATGAGGGTTCATTCTTCAAATTGGCATTGCTGGTATTTGTTCTTTTACTGTTGCATGTTTTTAGTAAAAAAGTCATGCATCTGGAATAAATATAGCAGGGTACATGAACAGAAACTCTCTTGAAAAGTTAGAAATTTTCAATATATGCATGGATAAACAGAGATTTTGAACTTTCTACTTCCTCCCAAATCCATAAAAGCTTAATTCGTTTTTAATTTAAAAAAAAAAAAAAAAAACTGGTGAAACTTGATTTTTGTCTAGTTACCTACCCTGACCCATGTGCAGCCAAACATATATTGTGCAATTGATATTTTACCAAAAGAAGTGAGGGGAATACTCTCACTCTTAAGCAAAGGGCAATTTTAAAAGTATCAACATCAACACTCTGTAATGGAAATGACATTATCTAATGGTATCTTTGGGGTTTTAGAGGGGCTAATGATACAATACTCCCCAGTGGAGACATTTTTTAATTCTGGTAAAATGTCTTAATAAATCAAGGATTATACTTAGCATTTTATGATCTGACTCATAAAGTTACAACTCACTGTCCACAAGATACACTACATGCATCACCTGAAAGTAACATGTTACTGCACAATTGTGCAATTTTTTGTATCTGTTTTGAAAGGAACTACAGTGCAGTGATAATCTCAAAGTCAATAGAAACAGGCAACTGGTTATTTGCTAATGCAACTCCCATTCCTGTGAATAAGTTTCAGATACGTTACTATTTCGGTGGGAGAGTGTACTACTACAAGTGTTGCTAATTTGAAAAACAGATGAAGACATAAAAAGGGTGGTTTGGGTGCAAATGAGCACAACTATTAAATGAAACAAAGTACCCATGCTTCATCATCTTGGTTATTTATAAAATCAGTTCATCTTTATAGAAATAACAAAGCAATTATTTCAACTTCAAACAAATTATTCTGATGAAAGGTTGGGAATTTTGGCACCAATGTGCTATAAAAATGTACTTTCATTTTTCTTGGTGTTCTCAAAGATTTCTTTTCCCTTTACATTATCAAATAGTTATCTGTACACAAAATTTCAGATTCTGATTATGCCAAAGTCATATTGCAAAAATTGCAAAAATTATAAGCTCAAAGGTAGGAGCACTGTTGGTAACATATTTTCATCTTTCATAGTTATGCAATTTGGATGCTGCCCCGTAGTGCCAGTAGTGCTGCCCAGTAGTGCACAGTAGTGAAGCATCGAAAAGCTGAGGGGCCTGTCCTAAGTCGCGATTGATACACATTGATGGCAAGTCCTTCAATCAATTACAAATTTACAAATCCTTATCTCAGTACAGATTTCTGATTGATATCAAGTTGACGTCACTCTGATTCAATCACAAAGGTTTATAAGACAAGGTTCAGGACTAAGAAAATCTAAGGCCTAAGCAATCAGTTTTAAGAACTATAAACTCCCACATTTGACATTGCTGCTGAATTCTGATCAAACTATCCATTGAATCTGGTCTAGTGTCTATTGAATCTAGAAAGATTGGACAGGGTTAGAATCCCAGGGCCTTGACAAGTGAGCTCATCAAGTCACCAGGTCATATTTCCAGATCAGCTCCCAGGTCAGCTTACCAGATCAGCTCTCAGATCAGCTTACCAGGTCAGCTCTCAGATCAACTCCCAGGTCAGCTCCCAGGTCAGCTTACCAGGTCAGCTCTCAGGTCAGCTCTCAGGTCAGCTTACCAGGTCACAGGGTGTATGGTCAGCATACAAGGGTCTGAAGATGTTGTTTGTAGGCTGGGGAGAGAGGTCTGCCCCTGTCATGCACTGTCGAATGCTGTATTCGCTGCTAGAGGAGCCGATTCATCTAAATGGTACAAGAAATAAACATACATTTACTATCACTCTTAAAGGTGAAGTTAATAGGTACCCAATAGAAAGCAATTCCTTCAATGCTTGAGGACCTTATCATGGTAGCTCTGCTCAATTCGGATGTAAGAGTACGATTGCAGGGAGAACAGTATTAATACTATGAGGCTACCCTGGGTAAACAAGACATTATTATATGATCTATACAGATTTGCACATGAAATCAAGTAATTTTTGATCTTTAGCAATACATCTGTAGCGGATTGTATCATCGATTCTAAAAAAAAATTGCACTTCATCACAGTTTGTTTACATTGCCCCTCCAGCCAAAAATATATTATATTTCTTAAATTTTATTAAAAAAAAAAAAAATGCCAATGACTGACCTAAAAAGGTGACCCCCTCCCCCCCCCCCAACGGAGTAAATGTCAAATTTCGTGACCCAAAAAACTAGATGGAATTTTGACTGCGCGCAGTCGAAAATGATGCCTCCGCCATAGAGCAATTTAAACAAGTTTGGAGTTTAAATCTCCAGTGGTTCTTGAGATATCATGATAACAATCTCAATGTATGGAATTTCATAAGTGACCTCTGTGACCTTGACCTTGACCCTACGTGCTCCAAATCTAATCAGATTGTCTTCCTATGGTGATACACACTATCATTAAGTTTGAAGTTTAAAATCTCCTGGTTCTTGAGATATTATGATATGGTGATACATACTATCATTAAGTTTGAAGTGAAAATTCTCCAGTGGTTCTTGAGATATCGCGATAACGATCTCAATGTATGGAATTTCATAAGTTGACCTCTGTGACCCTTGACCTTTGACCTACGTGCTCCAAAATCTAATCAGATTGTCTTCCTATGGTGATACACACTATCATTAAGTTTGAAGTTTAATCTCCAGTGGTTCTTGAGATATTTTGATAACAATCTCAATGTATGGAATTTCATAAGTTGACCTCTGTGACCCTTGACCTTTGACCTACGTGCTCCAAATCTAATCAGATCGTCTTCCTATGGTGATACATACTATCCTTAAGTTTGGAAGTTTTACATCTCCAGTGGTTCTTGAGATATCATGATAACAATCTCAATGTATGGAATTTCATAAGTTGACCTCTATGACCCTTGACCTTTGACCTACGTGCTCCAAAATGTAATCAGATTGTTTTCCTATAGTGATACACACTATCACTAAGTTTGAAGTTTAAATCTCCGGTGGTTCTTGAGATATCATGATAACAATCTCAATGTAAAATGCATTCATGAATTGGCACCAATTTATCTGCAAGAATTAATCGAGGATACAAAAACCCTCACGCAATTTACGGTCATCTTCAATTAAACCCTCGTATCTACTTTCTACTCTGTGTCAACTCTCTCTTATGGTAATATCGCTCCTTTCGCAAAGCTTCTGCTGAACTTTGGAACAAATTACCTTTAAATGTAAAAAACTGTCCAAACCGTTAACCTATTCAAAACTAGTCTCAAGACACATTTATTCAAAATTGCGTTCGATGATTAATTATCTCTGTTCACTTTGATGTGTATTCCATATGTATTGTTATTTGTAGGTTATTTTGCATTTTTTAGTTTGTATAAGATGTAATTGTATATCAGTCTATTTTGTGTGTATAGTGCTTAGAGACTTCGGTGGTAAGCGCTTTATAAGTAACGTTTTTATTATTATTATTATTATTAATGTATGGAATTCATAAGTTGACCTCTGTGACCCTTGACCTTTGACATACGTGCTCCAAAATCTAATCAGATCGTCTTCCTATGGTGATACATACTATCCTTAAGTTTGAAGTTTAAATCTCAAATGGTTCTTGAGATATCGCGCTAATAAACTCAATACAAGGAATTTCATAAGTTGACCTCTGTGACCTGTGACCTTTGACCTACGTACTCCAAAATCTAATCAGATCGTCTTCCTATGGTGATAAATACTATTCCCGAGTCTTAAGTTTAAATCTTAAATGGTTCTTGAGATATTGTGATAACGGTCAAACGGGACGGACGTACGGACGGACAACCCGAAAACATGATGCCTCCGGCACCACCTTCGGTGGCGGAGGCATAAAAAAAAAAGGTGTCCTCTTACCCCCCCCCCCCCGCTTATTCAGCGGCTATATGTTCTCTTTCCCACACGGTGCCCCCCCCCCCCCCCCCCCCCCCCCCCCGGTAAGAAATTCCTGGATCCGCGCCTGCATCAATTGCTTTTCATATGCATAATCAACAGACCAGCATTCCTTTTGATATCATCTCTTTTGTTCAACATTGTGACTCAATAGAATATAAATCAGGCAAGCTCACCTGTTGTTCAAATACCTACACTACTAAACCCTAGTAGATGTTTTTGTGTAATGGCAACAACTGGCCAATCAAGAAACAATCTGGGAAAAGGTCATGACACAATTTAGTAGATTTTGGTCCTTGTGCACCATCTTAGTAGAAGGATTTGACTTTGGGAAGCAACACAACTTCTGCTAGTTACATGCAACTTTTATACTACATTAGGTTTATTCAGCTGCACTTATCAGCAAAGAAGGACTTGTCATATGAATTTAATTCATTTGAATATCATCACACATTGTAAAAACTTTCATCGCTTGTGTTCACCGAGGAGGAGTTTTAATTTGGTGAGCTTATTATCTCTTGACTTTTTGGTGGGGAGATTATGTCTGCAACCCTTTAAATTTGCCATGAAACAGATAGTTTTACGTTTCCTGTTATTCCTGATGTTCTATACAACACATCAAGTCAACAAAAGTAGAAAAGTTTTGTTTGTCAATAATCTAACCACTCAAAAAACTATCAAAGCCCAAGAAAACTCAAACAAACTTGAGATGGAGTCTATGGAAAATGTGTTTATATCCAGTGTTGTAGTCCAGTCTTAAGAACCAAGTTCAAGTCCAGACAGTTATTGGGGTCTGGTTGACTTGTCGAGTCTCAATTATACCTTTTAAGTCCTGAAGTTTCATGTAATTTCTAATAAATCCTACTGGAAATATGACCAACTTTAATAAAAAGTACCTCTGTGACCTTTGATCTACTAACCCAAAATCTAATCAGATTGTCTTCCTATGGTAAAACATAATATCACCAAACTGAATTTGAAGTTCATATCTCACATGGTTCGTTAGATATTGCGATAACAAGAAAGCAGGACAGACGGACGGACAACCCCAAAACACAATGCTTCTAGCAGCACTTTTGGTGGGTGGAGGCATACATGTACCATTTTTTTTATCTTGGACTTGACATAGACTTAGGCTAAGTCCTCAAGTCCAGAATCCCAAGTCAAATTTAAAGTCTTTGGTTTGCAAGTCCAAGTCCAAGTCCCCCAAAATTGAGCTCAAGTCTAAATTCCATGTCCAAGAACACTGGTTATATCATAGTCAAATCATATCCAACACATTAAATTGAAGCAAAAAAAAAAACATGCTACTTCTGTTCACTCCAAAATATCTTCAGAATAATCCATAGTGTATGTTTAACCTGTATGGGTCCATTTGTCCTGGGCTATGTACATAGCAGCTGGGATACAGTACTGGGCTACACCAAACTTGTTGGGGTCAGTGCAGTTCACCATCCATACTGGTAGTACAATCTTGGTGTAAAACTGTCAAAGATAGGCAAAACAGGCATTCAATCAACTATTTCAATGTAGTCAGACATCTAAAAACTTGATTTTGAAGCACTGACATTTATTTGATTTTGCAAACGGGTATTCATGTCTAGATTGAAAATAACTGTCTTTGATTTTCAGAGATGCCTGGGCTCCGTCTTACAAAGAGTTGATATCAATCGCGACTATGTACATAAGAGAAAGGAGACTGCAAACTTGCAATTGATTGGAGGACTTGGGATCGATTTAGATCGATCAGTTAGTATGACCACCTGAAAATGATTAATTAAAAAAGGTTCCTTGCTAGTTTACTATTTTTTGTTTAAACAGGTTTATACAAAAAACCATATCAACATAAGAACATTATTTATATGAATTTGCATAACAGTTAACCCTCAGTACTGACTAATTGTTAAGCATGATATGTCTCATAGTTTTCTTGGGTAGATATTACGTCTGTCAACGAAAATACAATTTGTATTATTTTAGAAACTGTTTCCCTTCAAGAGTGTAGAAGACAACAAAAAGGACATCTTTACCTCTGGGCAACCCATAAACTTGTCCAGTGAATTTAATTGAGATGGATTCAAGCAGTAGACACAGCCCTCCACAGAGCTATCGGGAGAAAACTCTATGTTTGCAAAGCCTCCAGCCTCTATGTCTTGACCTGGATATTTGAAGAAAAAATATCACTGCACTTGGAAACTTAATAAAGATTAAGATCTTATGGTGAAATATATTAGTTCCTAAGTTTAGTGAGTTCAGTTTCAATGATTTACTAACAACATAGTCTTCTTCAGAAGGTTCAAAATCTAACTATGTTCCACACAGCTTTTCAAATGACTGACGGTTAGAGGGGAAGTCTTCACCTTGATATTAAAGGGATCCGGTAACTTTGACTTAGATTCTGAAACAAAATCCTGGATTTAGCTCATGCTACAATGATAACTATAAACCTTTAAGTCAGTCAGGAACCCCATGACTTTTTACAAGCCGATCACCTGTCTGATTATCAAGATATTTATGATTGGAAATCAAAATCAAATCTTGCGTTTCGTAACGGTTTTCATAACACTACAGTCTATTGGGGAAAATGAGTATGGTAAACCCTGTCACTCAAAGATTTTGACTTTTTTGAGGCACTTTTTGATCATTTTTAAGCGCAATGTTTTTAAGGGCTTCAATATTAAACCATATCACATACACTAATAAGACGTACATGTAGGGCCGTGCATTTCAGGTTTAACATTGTATAACGATGCCTTTAAGTTAGTTTTAATACTAGCAGAAAAACTGAGAAACCAAGTCAGTGATAATTTGAGCACATTCTGATTAAAAATAAGAATGTGATGAATATTTGAATTTGTGATCAATCAAACACAAATTGGCAACTCTGCGATGTATCTTATGAAGAAGATGGCCCGCACATTACCAATGTCAATCTTGCACGGTTTTTATACAGAGTATGCAATTTTTTAAAGTTGTGTTCATAGTCCTTAACTCATATATTTGAGTTTTACAATAATATTTTTGGTGATTGGTACCCTAATAAGATATAACATTTGTAAGATATAACATTTGTAAGATATAACATTTGTAAAATATACCCGGTATATCTCCTTGTTTAGAGGTTTGAAATTTTGTTACCTCCTTCTAAGTTTAGAATCTAAACTGTACAAAACCACTAACTTAGAAATCTTTCAATTCAATACAAGTATCCACACATACGACCTGGTTTCCCCATCTCAATTCTGAAAATATATTATTACAGTCTATACATTGAAGAGGTATATAATAAAAGAATTAAATTACCTTTCTTATTGAATTGCAGAGCAAATCCAAAGAGAATACCCCATAATCTCTGTTCAACTTTGGATCCTATATAAGTGGATAACCTGTTGGTATAAAAGATGCCCCAAAAAAGAAAACAAATATATAAAAAAGGAAAATAAGTATAGAGCAATCTGTATATAAGGGAGACGAGAAACAAGCACACACAATTGGAGATAAATTCAACATGCTCTCTTCCAGCAATTATAAAACTGCTGTAAAGCACTTTGAGAGGGCCTTCGGTCCTGAAAAGCGCTACATAAGAACTAGCTATTATTATTATTATTATTTTGCATCACCTCATCAATAGTGGATTATGAATAAATTCCTCTTGGTTATGGGTGGGCCTGAAAATCTTGTAACCATTATCTATTTTGTACACATACTGCTTGAATTGTGGCTGAAAAATAAATTGCTAAGGCATGAAAACTGTCATCCATGTTTACCAATTTTCAATTAATATAATTTTGTTAATTAACAATCAGATTTAAATAACTACTCCTAAATTTCTGCCTAATATCATCCTGGACATAAACTGGCTATGTATGGACCTACAACAGTTGTGTCTGATTAGGAAGTCTCTTAATGTCTCTCTTCATTCAATGGTACAATGTATTTGCAATTGATACTGTATCTACTAACAGGCACATATACATGTTTAAAGACAAAGTTTTGGGAAATTTCGAAAATGGCCAAAGAACGATTCTTTTAAATTTTTATATATTTGGATGTCCCTGAGGATGTATTATGGGCACTAGAAAATTTAGCCCCTAAACACTTCTGCTTTCGAGAAAAATTGAATATCAAAATTTAACAGTGCGCTTGGTAAATTTAGATAAATTTCAAATAGCACCTATACGGCCATCCAATGGTAGCTGCGACCATAAAAATCTCAGAATATGCATTTGTGATATATAATTTCCAAACGGGAATAGCCAATCAGTCGATTTTAGTCACGAAACATTGTTTTAAAGCTAAATTGATATCTTGACCTTGAGAGGGAGCTATACAACATAAACAATTTATTATTTACAATTTCATCACTTTAGACTCGTTTTTAACTGTGACAACGATCACTGAATATTGTATATGCTTCCAAAAAGTTCATTTGAGCCAAATTCATGACCCCATACCAAAACTTTGTTTTACCTTTAACCTGGATTCTACAGATTCCCTGAAAGGGTGCATCTTCCAATAAGTACCCACTGATATCACCTTGGCTGAGTATGACATACTGGTTTTTAAAATGATGTATCGAAGGGCATTGGCGCTGTGGCTGAGACATGAGCCCCATGTCTTGAGATATGCAGTACGGCAACTGGTAACTCTGGTACATGTATTAAACTCATCCACTACACCACATTAACTTATATATCTATTGATACTCATTGTGTGTGTGTGTGTGTGTGTGTGTGTGTGTGGGGGGGGGGGTGGTGTGGCAGAACAAATATGATAAGTTCTATCAACATACATGTATCCATACATGTATAAGGGAGAGGTAAAACAGAAAGCACTTTTAATCCTTCTTCTCATGAACATCTCACCTGGTTGGGTTCATTGTAGCTCCATAGGAGAAGTAGTAGAGCTTCCCTGGAGGTGGACGAGCATTGATCTTGAAGCAGAGGGGTGGGAAAGGGGCCAGTAGGGGTGTATCATCTGTCTTGTTCTTGGCATGCCTACAGAAGTCACAAAATGCACATATTCATTCATTGACATATGTTGACTCGTGCCAAAAGCAGTAGAAGCTGTTCAATGTGTGTGCTTTGTTTTTCTTGTGGGGGAAGGGAGGTGATGGTTGTACTAGAAATTGTACAAGTGTTAATGAATAACATGCATAAAGTTGAATAGTATAAAGTAGTAATTGTTTCACCATACAAAATGGGAGAGGCCTATGATTGAAAAATTAAAAAATTATCTTAAGAAAAACAATAATTTTGTGGAACGTGTTTGTAAAATTGTGGAAATTACAAACCATTTTTTTCATCTACATTATTTTGCTTTTCGTAGAACCTCTAAAGCAGAAATGCTTTTACACACACCAAAACCAAAAGACTTTCTTATTCAAATGATCATTAATTATCATGTCCATGGTATTTTCAACTATCTCAGTAATGACTGAATTTCAAGTTCAAATTGATTTACCTTGGTTTGGTACTCGCAACAATCTCAAGATTGGCTGATTTACTCCTGCAAAACAAAAATATAATGTGACAAGTATTTGTATTATTCTGGCTACAAGACTTGAAAATTAGATATGTTAAATGCATGCAAACAACTACTGAAAAGAGAACAGATATAGAAAAGTGACTGAACATAAAGTAAAAAAAAGTCATTACAAAGATAGAAACTGATTGCTAAAATCTTACAGCTTTAATCTTGACAGATACAAACACATTCTACAAATGCTATTAACTAGGGGTAAAAGTAAACTCAATACAAAAAAAATAGGTGAAATTTTCAGCCATTTCATGACAATTACCTTCTATAGTGCCACATCACAAATTCCAAGTTGAACTAAATTATTTGGTCCACCATGCTTGTTGCTCAAACCTATTTGGTTCTCCTGACAGTAACTTAACACGCTAAAGCTAGATCTTTCTTCAATTGTGCTTCCACAAACCCAGTATTTATGATAACAATAAGATGGACGAATGCCACATAAGAAACTTCATTCCTATAGTGTCCTTCACAGAAGTTTAAATTGCAAATTCAAGTCCGCAATGCATCTCTAACCGTTCAAAGAACACAAATCATGCGCGGTGGTAAATCCTGTCTCCCATTAAAGTGAAGATACTTCTGTCCATTTAGAAGAAAGAGGTACATGTATATCCATCAACAGTTCTTGATGATACAAGAGAGTTAAGGAGACCTGCCTTTCTTCCTATTAAAGGTGAAGAAGTTAAAAGCAAACAATGGAGCAATTCTTTGCATCTACGTCAACATCAAATACTTCATTCTCCAATGACATAATGCCAGGTAGAGCAGTTTGACATTTCTCTAACAAGAGAGAATGCTAGAATATGCTAGAGTGCATTATTAATTGACAAATAGCTAATAAAAGGCCTTCAGTATGTTGGAGTGGCAATTTGTTCTCTATCGACTCGGTCTTTGTCTCCGCTTCCTGCCGTTGCAGAGCAACAGGTGGAGTCTTCACAGGAGTCAGATGGCACTGCTTGGGTTGCCTAGTAACAACACGCTTTTGTATGTAACTCACTACTCTCCGATGTACTTTGAATGGAACAAGGGGCATCTCACCAACATCAGCTCATTTAATTGAACTGATCTTGATGATAATAAGCAGACACGTAGCCACGGGGTGGGGGGGGGGGGGCACGTGCTCCCAAAAAATTTCCAAGATCGGTTGAACTTTTTTAGACCCCTCCCCAGGACGTTGATCGATTACATGCATGTGCCCCCACAAACATCAAATTCTGGCTACGTCCCTGGTAATAAGAGGGTCAAGATAATTTATCTATCGCCGTATCAGGCTTACATTGTATCTAAAACTACAATATACTTGATTTTAGACATTGTGTATTAAAATGTATTAAGGGAATTAAATAAAATATGCTGCCTGTATAGGTCAAATCTAATACCATGCTAATGAAATCAATAACGAGTCAGGAAAGAGGGGGCGGGAGAATCTTAATTGGCGATTTGAGTCAATATTGTGTATGGCTGAAAAAAGATCTCCAATGAATTTCAAATCTCATCTTAAATGAGAGTGATATCAATTGTCTTGATATTTACACAGCTTTAATAGCTAATAAACTTTTCAGAGTCCTCATCGTACTAATCAATTGGAATCTGCTGTATCAATCAAGCAATGAGTATAAGATTACATGCTAAATTGTAAATTTCAAAGGATATTAAGTGGCTAAAATATCATTTTGATATCAACATAAAGGAAACCTCAACCTAAATAATAAGTGCAAGTACGCACTGAAAGATATTCCTGCCTTTTTATGTACAATATTCCTTATGAAAGTGTACAAGAGATATATAAATGAAGATATTCTTGGCACAATGTACTGCCTTTTAGAATGACATGGGTGCAGCTATTTTCTTGATGTGACATACCAAGTGAACTTTAACTCATGCACCAAGCTCGAGTTGGATGTACTTTCTAATTCAACAAAAAGACCTTTACTTTTCAAGTCAACGAGGGAAACTGAGAAGGTAATAATTATATTTGGTAAAAAAATATAACAGGAGACCAATTGTAACTCATTTATTAAATAAAACTAAAATATAGCTGATGACAAATCTATTTCATTTATGCCATACTTTCATCCCAGAAGAGCACCAACTTATTTAATGCAAATTTGCATTCTCTCAATCGTCACATTTTCAAGAAAATGGCTATGTCCATGTCATGCTGAGAAACTGTACATTATGCTAAGAATATCTTGCTTTATATCTCTCTCATACACTTTGGTGGGAATCTTGTAGATCAATGGGCAAGAATACAATGAATCCCTAAGAATAACGTAAGTTAATTCTTGTGGTGAGGTTTACTTTAAAGGGAGACAAATTGCATAATAAATATTAAATTCATGATTAAAACATACATATACTACCAACACACAAAAAATATCATGTATCATATTCCTCATCGAAAATTAGTTGTGCATGGATTGGTCAAGAGCTCTTCAAGTCATCATTCATAATTCTACTAAAAGAGAAAATTCTCTCCAGAGGGAAAAATAGGTGTGACGTCACACTTCTCATATTATGATACCCTTCTTACTATTTTTCTCTCAGACTTCCCCCTTGTTTCCAATAATAATTTTTGATCATGTGTACAGAGAGTATTCAGGTGTTTTGCATTCTGACTATTGAAATACAATTATTTATAACAAGTGAATGAAATAATTGTTAACATGGGACTTAACAAAGATTTATGCATCAAATTTGAATTACATTACAAAAAGGTCTATCTAGACAGGATAACTGGACACAAATTAGCTCTAGTCCCACCAAGTGATATTAATGTGCAGGGGCGGTATTCTGAACCCTGTGTTATCTCTAATATTGTTGTATCTTTGAAGATAAGATAAAGTTGGTATTCTGAACATTGTTGTAACTTTTGTGTTATCTTTTGTTGTATCTTTTCTCTCATCTTATTGGCCGCGCCTGCGCTCATACTTTGGTGCGCTTGTAATTGTGCGTATTATTAATAAAGTGGCATTTAATTCTCATTTGCATATGCGCACGGGAGATAATATGTCGAGATAATTGGTATTCTGAAAGTTGTTGTATCTTTTATCTTATCTTATCTTGCATGGTATTTACAACAATATTTACAACAGGTAGGGGGTTGTTGTATCTTTCGTGGTGATATAATGGCGGCAATATTTTTTGCCCAGAACCAACTTCGTGCCAATAGACGAGTTAGAAGAAGATTGTGTGTTGACCGGAAACATCACAGATGAGAACTTTCTAAGATATTACATGCTAGGATAGGACTATTTTAATGCTCTCATCTTAACCAATATAGTGAAAGCGTGATTTGTCTTCATGATCCACATTCAACAGCGCATAATGATGACGCGCGTAGTAAGTGCTCAAATAACTAATTACGCCCAAGATTAGTATGCGCTAGGCGCATCTTTAGATATGGCATAAAGTATTCCTATTGGTTGATCTACTTATCATGCTTATATAAAATAGATTTTGATTGGTAGGGTCCATAAAAATGGGCGTGTCATCAATGGTCAAAGATAAGATAGAGGCGGTCCTTCAAGAGATAACACAGGGATAAAACAATGTTCAGAATACCAACTTACAACAATATTAGCGCTGTGTTATCTCTGGAAGATACAACAAAAGATAACACAAAACTTACAACAATGTTCAGAATACCACCCCAGGCATAACATCCACAGCTATTGGAAACAAAAACAAAATACAAAACACTGACCAATCCAAGTTGAACAAAAGAACAGACAACTTTAACCTGTTATGGAAACAAAACATGATGACACTTTGGCAAAGTTTTTTTATTTGGGGATTAGAGTCAACTCTGTATATAAATCCCTGTAATACAAAGAGAACATATTGAACTGATATGCTACAATAAAATGATAAAAGCTTACTGAAATATTAAACGATTTCCATTCACAAAATTTCCTTTCATATTCAGTTCACAAATGAAATATACTCACACATTTTCTGAGGTTTCAGTTCCAAAATGTTCCTGATGCTGATTTCAGAAATGAAAAAGAAAAGACAAAATGAAAACTAAGTACAAGTGTCACCTAAAATTCAAACTCATTAATCTTCCAAGAAATATCATCCTGTTCACATTTGGTTAAAGGATCCATTTCACATTAACCCCTCCCAATCTGTAAGCAGCAAATCATGCCCCAAACTTGAGTGTTGAACAATGTAGTTTTAATAGACAAAAGTGTTCAGCTTTTTCTTCCTGAAAAAACATTTTCATTTTGAAGTTTAATCGCAGGG